>NC_143396.1:171570601-171876594 GCF_052110815.1 Crocodylus siamensis
AAGGTAGCAGTGCAGGAAATGCCTGAATGTGCAGTATGTGGCACCATAGATAGGTCTGCAGCACCACATACCACATGGCCATGCGTATAAGTCCTTGGTAGTGCTTCTCTTGAAAATCTACCCTAAGAATACTGTCTCCTCTCTAGCATCATATTGCTTTCTTTCATTGCTCTGGGTCATCTTGCCAGGCATACTGGCAAATAATGCAGGTATTACTTCCCAGGTTTTACCATGCTATCCTGCCTTGTATAATGACCTAACAGAAAATTACACTGACCCTCCCTCTTCAGGTCTCACCTTGCATCTTGCCCTGCGTAGTGGCTGGTATCCCATGTTCCCAAGCACCACAGGTAGAATATGCTGACATTGTAGATCTTCCTGTCAATCACCAGCCACCACTCTTGCCCTGAGGTCCTGTGGCCTCGGCCAGTGTGGACTGCAATCTCCTCCCAAGTAAAAAGTTGGGGAAATGTGAAATATGCTCTTGCTTCTCTACTGGGAGGCTAGAATTTGGAGGCATCTTCACTGTCTGCTGCACTTGTGACACTGAGATTTAGTCTTTCCAGGTCTGCTACTTCACTGCCAAGCTGGAGACCGGACCAGTTCTGCCCCTTCAGCTCCACATGCTTTGTAGTATTATAACTTAAATTCACAGACACACCCACCACAAATAACCCACCAGTCCGCTGTTTCTGACTTTGATTAAAGAGAAATAGCACTCAACAGTCTTCTCCTCTACTAATTAAGCAGTCTCTTGGAACCCATTCCTAAGTAAAATCTTTATTCAATCTTGTCTTTCCAAAGTAGGATAATATAATAGTTCACAGAATGGACATAGGCATAAATAAGGGGAAAATGTGCGAAGATCAACTAGGAAGCTGTTCGCCCTGTCATTTTTTTAAATCAGTGGCTGTCTAATATAAAAGTATATGGAGTTCTGAACATGAACAACTGGTGCCTCCCAAGACTGGGGGGCACCATTTGTAATCGGTGCTGAGCAGTGAGCAGGGACCACCCAGAGACATCGGCACCAGCGGCAGTGAGCAGGGACAGCCCATAGATGCCAGTGGTGGCGTCAGTGGTGAGAAGTGGGACTGGCAAGAAGTGAGCAGGGACCACCTGCAGATGCCTGTGGTGATATCAGCTGTGGGGGTTGGCGTGGCAAGCAGTGACCGCCCACAGAAGCTGGCGCTAGCTTTGGCAGCAGCCAATCTCAGGGAAGGCATGTTCCCCCCCGTGCTCCCCCTACACATCATGTTTCTGAGAGTAAGGGCTGGGAAACAGGACCGTCCCTGCACTGTGGAATGTTTTCCACATTGAGATACAGAACTTTGCTAGCTGTTGCTTGTTCCCTTTATGATCCCTATATCTTGCATTTTTTGTTTTCCAGTGGCTCAGTTTCAGTCTGAGGGGTGCAGGTACTTATCCTCCTCCCTATTCCAGAGTCTCATAGAGCATTTATATGCATAACTTTTCATTCTGCAATGCTCCAGAGATCCAGCATGTTGAAGTAAACTTGATTAATCAAGTCTGCTCTGCATGCAAGCTGATGCACCCAGTGCTGCATTGCTTGCATTTGTATAAATGGCGAAATGCGCATCAGAGCTGGGAAAATGGTGGTGGTGCACTTTTGAACTAAAACAACTTGGATGTGATTTATTTCAAAAGTGTGCCACCACCATTTTCTCAGTGCTGACACATTTCACCATTTACACAAACGCATGCAATGCAGCACTGAACACTTTCAAAAACACTCAGCACTGAGTCGTACATGCATCTAAAAATGCCTGTATTTTCTAGGAAAGTCAAAATTATAAAGATACAGGTTTGAATACCCTCAGGCTAAGTGGGGAGCCCCAGCTGCTGGTTACCAGGGCAACCAGAGTGAGCTAGTGGCCCACATCTGCCAGCGGTCAGCTGACTGGAAGGGGAAGGGCTTGGCTCACATAAACCTCAGGGCTGAGGCCAGGAGGGCAGTTCCCTGCTAGCAGCCAAGGGGGAAGGAGCTCTTCCAGAGCAACCAAAGGGGAGAGGCTTGACTGCAGGTATAGCCTCTGATACTGGTGAGGGATGGAGCACCCCAGGTGTGGCTCGGATGATGTTATAGCCGGGTGGCTTGAATTTACGTTATAGCCCAGGGCTTGTGTTTTGTTTGCTATTTAAGACGGGTGGTTTGGGTGAGGCTATTAGGGGAAGGAGGCGGCCTCATAGGGGACCTATGGCAGTGTGGGGAACCCTGGCACCAGAGAGGGCGCGGCATTCGGGGTGCACCAACCTCAGCACCAGAGAGGGTGCAGCATTTGGGGTGCACTGAACCCGGCACCAGAAAGAGCACAGCATTTGGGGGGTGCACCAACCCCAAGTGCCAGTGAGGTGCAGTGCGAGACAGGGCTGCAGAGAGCCAAGGGGGGACCACGGGGCCACATTATAACAAGGTCCAGACCAAACGTCAGTTCCATCTGTGCGGTTTGGGGTGTTGTAAAGAGGTGGTTGGAGCCATGCATAGCCCATAAGTCTAGGGTGCCCCAAAACACCCATTGCAGAACAGGACCCATAAGGGGTCCAGGAGCCCACAGGGTCAAAGAGCACAGCAAAACCATGTCCAAGACGATGTAAAGGCAGCCTCTCTATTATATATTTACTGTCAAAGATATGGTGGGCAAGAATCGAGGGTTCCCATTGGGCCAGCTTGGTACAGTAAGGGGGCCTTGGGGAGATCACGGCCATCCTGCAGGACCCTGAGCCATGACAGGCATTTTAATACTTCATCTAATATTCCAAAGGCAGGCACAATAACTAATGAGAATGAAGATGGGGTGCTGTATTTTTTTATTAGACTCAGTGCTGCTTTCAGTGGGTGCATCTACACATGAAACTAATTCAATGCAATAAATTCTGTCATTGTTTGCACTGAAGTGTATTACTCCCAGGAACAGTGTTTACATGTGTAGCCACTACTGCAGCACCTTAAGCCATGGTGGCAAAGCTCCTGCTAGTGGGAAATCTGTGTGTCAGCCTGCCAGGCCAAGGCTGCTCCTGCCCAGCTCAACATGCCATGAAGGGCTGGCAGGGTCACAAGGTGCTCCAGTGCAGGACTAGGTGGCAAGCAGCCCTGCACAGTAGCACTCTCATGCCCGGCCAGCCCCTGTCACCTTCTACACATGTATTGGGGCAGAGTAAATAACTCCATTGTAGAACAATACTTGTGTTGGTCAGTACTATCCTACAGTCATGTTAATTATATTACTCTGGCCTAATAGCACCACTTTTATAGACAGTAATACTTTACTAATGAGTTAATTGGGTAACTTCACAGTAGGTGTCTCAAGCAGATAAATCCAGTGCCTAGCTCACTGTGAATGCCTAACAGACTGGGAATTTGGACAGTCTTCAAGCAGATCAAAGCACTCAATTGAATGTCAACATGACCCTTGAGAATGGTAATTAAATATCTAGGTATTTGATCTACTTTGCTTTTGAGTGTTTGCATAAGCCTGAGGCCAAAATGGAGTTGCTGAATGAGTCTAGGAAGCTAAGTATTTTTCTGGTCAGAGCAACAAGTTAGTCTGGATCATTTTCTGTAAAGTAGGCACCTACATTCCTTTGTAATGCCTTCAAGAATGATTTAAATCTGGTCTTGAGTTAATGAAAATACGAACTTAAAATTTACTTGTGTCTGTTTTTAGGGGGTTTTTTTTCCTACTGGTATAAGTGGATTTTGTGTTGCTTCCAACATCTCAGAGATTAGAGAAAATATTTTATTTCCTTCAGTTGTTTGGTTTGCACATTTGATGGCAGTCTGTGTGTAAACACTTTCCTGTTTATAGTCCATCACTCAGTCCGCTGATGATGTGATGATTTGCACAGAAACAATGGCTATCAAATATCTTTTAGAACCAGGGATATGTGAATATATGCCACTAAGTTTGTCAGAGAACTCAGAAGAGGAAGAGAAGTACTTAAAGCTATATTAATTTTTAATGGATTATCTTCCTGTCCAACAATAAAAAGGCTTCTTGAACAAAGACCTAAACGATTCTGGTATAGGAGTGTCCACAATACCATTTAAAGAACAAAGGCATTGAGAATTTAAAGCAGTAAAAGTGATCACCATGACTGTTGTCATCAATAGTTCCTCACAGTTGAGGAAACTAGTGCAGCAGCAAGCACAAAGGCTGTACAGATAAGTATGGAGCTGCATATATAATAATCTTCTTTTGTCACAAATTCACAGTGTCTCTCATGTGCTTTGGCCAACTGCTGCTGCTGTTCTTGCTGTTGCTAATGTATCCTTCACCTTGATCTAGTCCTGAATTCTGAAAAATACTAAATGAACTTTAAATTTACTTGTATCTGGTTTTTTGTTTTTTGCTTTTGTTTTTTTAATCCTACTGGTGTATTAGGTAAAAAAATTATCCTGCCTATTCCAGAGTCTCACATTCTCTAGGAAAGTCAAAGTTGTAGAGATGAGATCCCAGCTAAAGAGGGACTAAAAAGGCATCAGCCTTCCTGGAAAGGTATTCTAACCCCTAATCTATTGTGCAAAAGGTAGGCACCATAACTTCTAAGAATGAAGATGGGTGCTGTATTTTCTACTAACTTCCGTGCTGCTTTCAGTTCTGTTCCTTTTCTGATGGGGAACTTGAACAGCCTTCAAGCTGCTCAAAGCACTCACTTGAATTTCAACACCTCTTTTACGGGAATTAAATATCTAAGTTTTTTACCTCATTTGCTTTTGAGTGTGTGCATAAGTCTAAGTCCAAAATGGAGATGCTGAATGAGTCTGAATATCTGAAATTTGGCAAAGTGATAAACAAATGAGGGTGCTTATCAAGCTTACCCAGAGGTATAAGTTTACTGGGAGTTCTACTTATAACTTTTGCCCAGTTACCCATTTCCCTTGTCTTACTCTGCTTGTGCATTTTGCTCTCACTCTCTATCTACTGATGGAGAGCATGAAGATGCTGGACAATACTGCCAGAGGGAGCTCTGTTGAGGTAACTAATCTAGATTTTTCTTTTTCTTTTTTTTTTTTTTTGGTGGGGTGGGTGTGGCTTTTTATTGTGACTTTGTAGGTCTGTGCAAATTACAAGCTCTTTGCAAGTAAATGATACCTTTATATAGAGCTCTTGAAACCTACACTTTGGTAGACCTGTGAGAGTAAAGGTCTCTTGCATGAACTACTCTTTTTTTATGTGTGAAAGAGAGGTGTTTAAGACAAGCCTGAAAATGACACTTCCTTGCCTGCATGGAGTGCTGTCTTAACAGTTTCACCACTGCTGTAAATGTTGAATTTTTTAGTCTTTTAATACACCAAGTTTTACAGTGGTCTAAATTTGTTGTTAGGTGTTTGAATCCACAATACGCATAATTTTGGCTGCCTGGCTTTCAGAGTAGATGCTTACATTTTACACAAGCTAGCAACAAGACATTTTAAAAGAAACAAGACTGTTGTTTCAGATGTGGATACACGATGGGGTAATTAACTAATTTGCTCCGGCAGATTTTGTGAATATGAAGCTGTTCTTCAAATACAACTTCAGGCTTATGTACGTCTTAATGGTGATAGACATGTTACCCAAGCATGGCTGGGCCATGGGCCTAAAAGACAAGTGGGTGAATGACATGTCCTTGGCCTTTAAAACCATTTTCACAGATGGTTGTGTACCTCAAAAATTACAGACTGACTGGGGGAAAGAATTTTTAAATAAGCCTTTAAGCAGACAGATAAAGCAGTATAATAACCACTATTTTGTTATAAATGATAAATTTGAAAGCGGAGATTGTAGAGCAATTTAACAGAACATTAAAATCAAAGATGTGGAGGAGTTTTACAGCGCTCAACACTTTTCACTACATTGATGCGTTGCCAGAGCTTGTAAAAAGCTATTACTGTAGCTTTCACAGAACTGTGTGTCAGACCTGTTGATAATAATTCCTCAAACTCTCCATGGTAGGTTTGGTTTGCCAACCGTCCCACCCTAAAGTCTCCAGTAGTTAGATATAAATCTCCAGTAGACTTCTGGGAGATAAATGATAGGGCATTTATTAAAATAAATATTAAATATTGAATGTGATTCATACAGTAGTCCAGTGGATTTTTAAAATAGTCATGTGCATTTGCCTTTGTGGCATAAAGTCTACACACTGTAATTAATATTATTACATCATGTCATGAAACCTACTAGAATAGAATCAAACAATTGGCAACTGTACTCCATGGGTGTGGAAAACTATTTTGTAGTGTATGGGAACTATTTTGAAATAAAGAAGCAGCACCCTGGTTCAGAAAAGGAGACTGTGTGGGTGTCCAGATAAAAGGGAGCTTTGAAAAGGGTTATGAACAAATATTCACTGATGAAATTTTCATAGCGGATGAAATCATTAGATGGGTACAGACTCCCATGTACTGCTTAAAAATTACGAAGATTAATGTATCATGGGTTCTTTTTACCCTGAAGAACTAAAAAAAGGGAGCCCCAAACAGGACAGAGTTTACAGAATTGAAAATGTTCTAGCTGCAAAAGGAAAATGAAGAAAGAAGCAGTTACCATTAAAATAGTTGGGGTGGCCAACTAAAGGTAACAGCTGTCCAAGTCTGTAATTTTTCAGAGTCAAAGAGAAATTATTACCTTCAGTGGCAGGACAAGTTGAGCAATGATGGTTTTTACATCACTTTGTCCAACAATGCCTGTGCCAGGATTTTCCCACAGAACACCAGTCTGAACTTTACAATACAGCCAGTTTAACTTCTGGCTGTCCTGGGGAGCTGGGAAGTATGATTAGTAGAAATACAATACCCACACCACTGGGCAGCATCAACAAAGACACTTATTTCATTTTTTATTTTTTTTTGGCTAAGAAATGGGGTTACATCCTGCATAGGGGATATTATTCACCCATCACAGAGCAGCTGGATCATATGAACAATATTATTGCCAGACATCCTATCCCACCCAAATTAGTTATGATCTACAGTTGTTTGAATATAAAAGTGAGACTTAAAGACAGTGATACTTTTTATGCTTTTTCTACCTGCGGTGAGCTACGGTCAGTAATCAGGAGAATGTATTTTGGGATAGCTGCCCAAATTCAGCAGCAGCAGCTTTATGGATAATGATGCCTTTAGTGGGAATTATTCTAAGAGCAACTTCTACTTTAATATTATGATATTAATTTTGTTGCCCTGCAGATCAATGGAGAACAAACTCCAGGAAAACCAATACAGCCAGATTTTGAGATGGTAACTGCAGGAGAGAATTTATGCATCTGGTGTAGACAACTGGTAAACATATGAAAGACTGCTCCATGTTAATCAATAATGTTGAGTTTGCCCAGGTCTACACTTTGTTTGCCTTTGGCTTGACCAGGAACATGCTGAATATTATTCTCTGATTAAAACCAGGGGACTTGAGAGTAGAAATATGCTTCACTGGGGCTTTACTTCCCACTGTCAACATGACCATGTATGGGGTCTTTGACAACATTATAGAGAGAAATCAGAGAAGAAACATTGTGTTTGACTACATGTGAAGATGGACACCAAACAGTTCTCCTGGTTTTATCCACAGGCCATTATGCAAGAGACTTTCTTAGGTGTGCTTACCACACACCCACATAATCATCTCGGAGAACAGTGGCTGGCAGTTTACCTAACAGATCAGAACTACAGGGAGTTTTTTTATATTTGTATGGCCACCCCCCAAACAGCACTCCCTTTCCTCAAAATATGTTATTTTTAAACAAGAATGCTACCAACACCACTTTTCAAATGAAACAGTTACAGGACCCCCACTCTGTTCACAGAATCATAGAAGTTGGGTCGGAAGGGACCTTATAGATCTTCAAGTCCAACTCGCTGCCAGGGCAGGAGAAAAAAAAAGCTGGGCTCAAATGATCCCAGCTAGGTAGGCATCCAGCCTCCTTTTAAAGACCCCCAGGGTAGGAGCCAGCACCACCTCCCTTGGAAGTTGGTTCCAGCTCCTAGCCACCCTAACTGTGAAATAGTTCTTAAGGATGTCTAATCTAAACCTACTCTCCAGCAACTTGTGGCCGTTATTCCTTGTTATGCCAGGGGGCACCAGGGGAAACAAAGTCTCTCCCAAACCTGTTGCCTGTGGATACCCCTCTGTTTTTCCTATACCACTGAAACAAGGGATTATCATTTGAACACATGTTAAACTTGTATTTTGGTAATTAAGTGTGAAAGGATGAGATGGTGGTTCAATTTGTAAACAGTAGATATAAAACTTTCCACATGACTGGACCTGCTCCAAATATGTTTCAACATACCCAGACATGTGTCTCTTGCAATGACTTCCATGATTACATTGTCTAAATAAAGCTCCTTGCTGGTCATTGAAATGTATATATGTGTGTGTATTTTTGTTTTACCCCATGCTATTAAAAAAAACACTTTGTAGACCAGATTTTGAAGCGCTATAGAATTGTTTATTTCAAGTGTCAGGCTTTACTGAGTGAGCCACTTTCTGTTAGAGAATTTTCTCTTCATAGGCAATGATGTTGGTGTTTCTTTGTCCATGGTAGATGCTTTCAGGTGTTTCAGAAAATCCCAAATCATAACACTGCCTATAACAGAGGATGGTACATTCAGCTCAGTCATGGCTTTCATTAATATGCCCCAACCTTTAGGTGAGCACTTACTAAAAATGACATGAGTCTGAAGGGTTCCCCATAGTAAAGCAATGTTAGAACCCTTAGGGTGCGTCCAGACGAGTGCACACATGCCTGTTTCCCCACTTCAAACCCCTTTGAGGTGAGGCAACAGGCACATGCAGGAATGAAAAAATGTTCAGCAGGCTGCAAGTTTGCAGTGCGGGGAGAAAATTAGACCCCTGGATATCCAGGGGTCTTAAAAAACCGCTTCACAATAGAGCAGAGCAAGGTACAGTTCAATACCATGCCTGGAGCCAGTCCTCCAAAAGAGATGCTCTGGTTTTGGCCAGCATGTCTCTTTTGTGTTTCTGCTGCCCCCAGCTCTGTCCAAGGTAAGTTGGGGGGGGAGGGGGTTCATGGGTGTCGGGGGGGGGGAGGGTGAAGGGGGATGTGGAGGTGGGTTTGGAGAGTGGTGGGGGATGTCCCAGGGGCTGAGGGGTGAGGACCTGGCCCAGATCCCTGAGGTTCACTTGTCTGGCTTTGCACTGGAGCAGGTTGCATGGCTCCAGGAGGTGCACACAGGATCCACACCTCCGGAGCCCCATGACCTGCTCCAGTGCAAGGCCAGACTAGCAAGCCACATGGGGCTGGGGCTGGGCCAGGTCTTCCCCCCTCCCCTCCCCCCACAGGCACAGGACAGAGGTGGGAGCCAGCCCTGGGCCCTGGCCAATGCTGACAGGAGCCGGCGCGGCATGCGGTTCCCGTGTGTTGCGCTGGGTCCTGCCACGGCCAGGCCCTTCTTATAGCTGCAGGACCTGGGCCTGCATGCAGCAACAGCACGGAGCTGAGCCAGGTCCTGCTGGCTCTGGGGCTGCTCGTGCTGCCTGGCAGCATGAGCAGCCCCAAGGCCAGCAGGACCCAGCTTGGCTCCACACAGTCCTCGCACTCTGGGCGGTCCAGGCAACATGAGCTGCTGGGGCCAGCAGGATGCAGCTCAGCTCCACACTGTCCCAGTGCACTGGGCTGGGCCGGGGAGCACAAGCAGCCTGGTGACTTCACAGCTCGTGCTGCCTGGCCTGGCCCAGTGCATGGGGACTCTGAGGAGCCGAGCTACATCCTGCCGGCCCCAGGCGGCTCTTGTTCCCTGGCCTGGTCCGGAGCATGAAAAGCACATGGAGCCGAGCCGGGTTCTGTTGGCCTTGGGGTTGCTTATGCTGCCCAGCTGCCAGGTAGCATGAGCACCCCCAGGGCCAGCAGGACCTGTCTCTGCTCCATGTGGTTGCCACACACCGGCCAGGTCCTGCTTCTATAGGAAGGACCCAGCATGGGAACTGCATGCTGCGCCAGCTCCTGTCAGCATGGGCTAGGCCCCAGGGCCAGCTCCCGCCTCTGCCCTCTGTACCTATGGTGGGGTGAGGACCTGGCCCAGCCCCATGTGGCTTGCTAGTCCAGCTTTGCACCAGAATGGGTCACAGGGCTCTGGGAGGTGCAGCTCCTGTGCGTGCCTCCCAGAGTTATGCAACCCACTCCATTGTAAAGCCAGCCTAGCAAGCCTCAGGGATCTGGGCCCACCCCAGCTGGGCTGCAGAGGGGCCCCAGGACCCAGCTGGACCTGGCACGCAGTCACCATGTGCTGCAACAGGTCCTGCTGCCACAAGACCAGCCCGGCTGGGCGGCAAGAGCAGCCCCAGGGCCAGCAGAACCAGGCTGGGCTCAGCGCATGCCCCCCCGCCCCCTGCTGCTGCTGTTAAAGGTTAGTTATGGACAGGGGGACTGGGGCCCTGTGGGGGATAGGGGCCATGGGCCTCCAGGGAGGAGCTGGGACCCTGTGTGTGGGGGGGTATTCCATGTCCTGTGTGGGGAGGGCTGCACCGTGTGAGGGACAGGGGATCCACCCCCACACCCACAGTGCCACCAGCAATTGCCCCATTCCTTCCCACATTCCTCCACATCCACCCACCACCTTCTCCCACACCCCTTCCTACCACCTTCCTGCAAACACCACATCCCCCCCATCACACACCCATCATGTGTGAAGAAAACCAAAAGCACAGATTAACATATAGGTATTTAGAATTTATTTTTTCATGATGATAGAGACACTGGTAGGCTTCCAAACTGCTTTAACATTGTAAATATACTAATAAAGCATTACCCAACTTATCACTCTCTCTCTCTCTCTCTCTCTCTCTCGATGTGTGTATGTGTATGTACAGTGGATTTTTGTTTTAAATGTGGAAGAACATGGATTTGGGGGTATTTTAAAAAATGGATTTGGGATGCTGCTGCAGCAGTCCAGTTGGCACAAGGGGTAGTGTCCCCAGGTATTAATTGGCTGGGCCCCAGAAGCTCCAGAGAGTGAGTAGCCCCAAACTGCTTGCCAGGGCAGCTTTTTGTATAGATGGGGCCAGGACAGGGCAGCTTTTTATACTGCTGGGGACAGCACAGGTGCTGGCACCGGGCTTTAGCTCCCCCTGGCTGCAGATCTGGGAGGAGCCAGGCAGGGTTATTTTGCCCCAAGTGGCACAATTTGCTTCACACCAAAGTGCATATCTCGAGCACATGTGCTGAGGCAAAAAGCCCTAACTAAAATTTGCACCTCTTCTATTTGAGCTGCTGCAAGCGCATGTGCTTGTATGTGTGGATGCTCCCTTATTGACTATTCCTTTGTATACTAAGCCCCCTTGATCTTTATACAAAGGTTACCAACAGCTCTATTATCACACAATATTCTCAGGCATAACAGACAACATTCTACTAGCATATCAGTATACTTTTTAAACAGTACTTTTTACCACAGTTGCTAGGCCCTGTGAAAATCATTGGATATGATTTCAGTGCATATCCACATTCAAAGACCATAGGGGAGGCTGCTTCTCTCATAAATGACTTACTTAAGGACCTTGGTTTCTATCATCCACCTTTTTCTGTTCCTGCAGTGAGGGGAAGGGAGATTAGCAACCCCAGGTCCAGGTCAACAGGAAGCTTGGCCAGCTAATCAAAGAGGAAGGACTGATGAGTTTATAAACTCTTCTCCAAAACAAAGGAGAGGCCCTGGCTCTGCCAGTGGAAAAAGATGGAGCCCTCCAGGGACACAAGAGGAATACAAGTCCAGATAGAAGAATGGCTGTCTGGGAGGAGGAGCCCCTGTTGAGGTGGGGAAGGGGTGATTGCATGTATGGAAAGCTCTGAGAATAGTTTTTGTTAACCTGAGAAGGGTCATTGGAAGAGTGAGTGCACCCAGAATACTGGGTGGGGTGAGCATTTATGTTGGTTTAGGAGTGGTCCTGAGGGACAACTGTTTATGTTTGCCCAGAGGGTGCCTAGGGAAGTGGCAGCACCCTGGAGATCAGGACCATGAACGACGCCTTCCCCCGGTGGCTGGGGTGGCACAGTGGTGGCGGGAGCATGGTGGCAGTAAGTGGGAGCTTCTGCAGATGCCTCCGGCACTGTTGGCAGCAGGGGAGGGATCGGCAATCACCCACAGATGCCACTGGCAGTGGCAGCAGCAGCCAGCAGGGATCGCTGGCCACCTGCAGATGCTGCTGGCAGCGCCAGTGGTGGGCAGGAGTGAGCAGCAACTGCCCACAGACACCACCAACAGTGTCAGCTGCACCTTTTTGTAGGGGATGCACCCCTACACATCACCCCTGATCAGGACTGCATACATGAACCTAGATAGACAAGGTTCTTCGGGAAGATATGGTATCTTTTATTAGACCAACTAAATAGTTGGAAAAATTGCTGTTTGCAAGCTTTCAGGCACAAACATCCTTCTTCAGGAATAGGGAGAGTCTGGTGGTGTTTTGTGTGCTCTCATGGGTAGAATAGAAACCTGGGTGGAATATGCAAAATGCAGGTCTGTGAAAATGCAAACTCATGGCAAAGAGGTACAGAGAGAATGGGAGACAATAGTTGTGAGACCGATTGGTACACGTGGGGGAAATGTACTACTTTAACGTAGCTAGTAAAATGAAGACAGGTTACCTGGAGTTATCAGGTAACAGGAAGGTTATAACGTCCCATAAAATCCAATGTCTATGTTTAGTCCATGATTTTTTGTATCCAGTAGAATTATGAAGTGAAATTCATGGGCTCATCTACAAAAACCGTATTGTAAATTCCCTTTGAGGATTAAGGGGATGGAGCTAGACTGTTGTCAGTGGTGACAGATGGCAGAACAAGGAGCAATGGTCTCATGTTGCAGCAAGGGAAGTTTAGGTTAGATCTTAGGGGAAAAAAATTATCAGTAGGAAGATAGTGAAACACTGGAACAGGTTACCCAGAGAGGTGGTGGAAGCTCTATCCTTGGTGGGTTTCAAAACCTGTCTAGAAAAAGCTTTGGCTGGGATTATCTAGTTGGGGCTAGTCCTGCTTTGAGTAGGGGGTTGAACTAAATGACCTCCTGAGGTCCCTTTCAATCCTAACTTTCTGTGATTCTATTGTTAGAACTGAGAGATTGGAGAGAGAGTGGTTGTCTTGTGAGACAACCAAGACAAGAAATGTAAAACCTGCCAACATATCTTCACCACTCCCACAATATCTACATCCCACAAGAGACCTATCACCATTCCTGGATCTTACACCTGCACCTACAGAAATGTAATGTATCTCATCCAATGCGCTGAATGCCCTGATGGAAACCACATAGGAGAAACCAAACAACAACTATAATTGGCAAAGATCTTGTGAAGGAACAGCTTAAGAGGCTGGACATCCACAAGTCAGCTGGCTCAGATGGAATGCACCCAAGAGTGCTAAAAGAGTTGGCTGACATTATAGCACAACCAATGGGGAGGATATTTGAGAACTCGTAGTGCTTGGGAGAGGTTCCTAAAGATTGGGAGAGGGCCAATGTGATACCTATTTTCAGGAAAGGAAGGAAAAAAGATCCAGGGAACTACAGGCCAATCAGTTTGACTTCAACCCCTGGAAAGATCTTGGAAAATATCATCAAAGAAACCATCAATAACAGGCTAAAGGAAGGCAACATTCTGAGAAATAGCCAACATGGCTTTGTTGCAGGTAGGTCTTGCCTGACGAACCTCATTTCCTTCTATGACCAGGTGATGCATCATCTGGACAAAGGCAAAGAGGTTGATGTCATATACTTAGTTTTCAAGAAAGCTTTGACTTCATCTCCCATGATGTCCTCATGGTAACATTGCGGAACTGCAGCCTCAGCAACCTTATGGTCCAATGGCTGGAGGACTGGCTCCATAGTTGGACCCAATGAGTGATAGTCAATGGAACTGAGTCAACATGGCTCATGGTGACTAGGGCTCAGTACTCATACTGGTACTCTTTAATATATTCATAAATTATCTGGATTTGGGTGTCAAAAGCAGACTAGCTAGATTTGCAGATGACACCAAATTATGGGGAAGTGAGGTCATGCTAGAGTATAGGCTGGCAATTCAGGCCAACCTGGACAGACTCACAAGGTGGGCGGATCAAAACCTGATGACATTTAACATGGAGAAATGCAAGGTGCTCCACCTTGGGAGAAAAAACCCATATCATACTTATAGGCTTGGCAGTAGTACACTCACTAGCACCATGACTGGAAGAGACTTGGAGGTCAAGATTGACCACAAGTTGTACATGAGCCACCAATGCAATGCCGCAGCCAGCAAAGCAAACAAAACTCTGGCTTGCATCTATTGGCTTGCATGTACTTGTATCTCAAGCAAGACCCAGGAAGTCATCCTCCCACTTTACTCGGCCTCGGTGAGGCCATGGCTGGAATACTGTATCAAATTCTGGGCTCCACAATTCAAGAAGGATGTGGAGAAGATTGAGAGAGTCCAGAGGAGAGCCACACACATGATCAGAGGGCAAGAGAATAGGCCTTATGAGGAGAGGCTGAGAGGCATGGTACTCTTCAGCCTAAGGAAGCAAAGGCTCAGGGGTGACTTGGTGGCAGCCTACAAATATATAAGCAGGGTGCATCAGGAATTTGGATAATGTCTGTTCACCAGGCCACCACAAGGGAAGACATGGTCTAATGGTCACAAACTGCTGGATGACTGTTTTAGACTGGACATAAGGAAAAACTTCTTTACTGTCTGAGTCTGCAGAGTATGGAATAGACTCCCACCAGAAGTGGTGCAAGCACCTACTCTGGATATATTTAAGAAATGCTTGGATGCTTATCTTGCTGGGGTGATCTGACCCCAGCTGACTTCTGGCTCCTTGGGTCAAGGGCTGAACTTGATGATCTTGCGAGGTCCCTTCCAGTCCTAATGTCTATAAAACCTATTAAATCTATGAAATCTTCTAGATTTGGTCACTAGGATAGTTTCCCTTGATATATCTATCTATCTTTCTATATATATATATAGATTTTATATTTATATCTATATCTAGATATAGATATAGATATAGATAGATATAGTTAGATAAAGGCCACTTCTCAGCCTCTTGAAGGCTCAGATCAAGTGTAAACAAGTCCAAAACAAGTACGCTGGTGACCTGAGGGCCAAACCCAACCAGGGCAAGCTCTTCAATGTCACCTCGAAGTGGGACTCCAGCAACTGCTTCATGCCCAGCGGGAGCTTCATGCGCTTCACGGACTGGCACTTCCTCCACCACACCCGCCTCAACTGCCTGCCTCTGAATGGGGCCGTCCACTTTGGCCACCGAGACAAGAGGTGCTGACGGTGTGGCTACGCAGCAGAGACCCTTCCCACGTGCTGTCAAGCTGCAAGCCGCATGCCAGAGCCTGGCAGTTCCGCCACAATGCTGTCCAGGACAGCCTGGTGAGGGCCATCCCGGCCACGGTGGGGGAGATCTCCATGAACCGCACCATCCCGGGCTGCGAGAGCCAGATGCAACCCTACATAGTCATCACCAATGAAGAGGCCAAGAAGGTCGTGATCGTGGATGTCACCATCCCCTCCGAGAACCAGCACCAAACCTTCACCGATGCCTGGGCTCGCAAGTGGGAGAAGTATGCCTCGCTGGCCAACACCCTGAGGGGCCGCGGCTACGACGTGACAGTCAACGTGCTCATCGTGGGAATGCTCGGAGCCTAGGACCCCAGAAACGAGAGTGTCCTGCGTACCTGCCATGTCTCCCACCTCTACACCAAGCTGATGCGCTGCCTCATGGTGTCCGACACCATCCGTTGGTCCTGCGATATCTACGTGGAACACATCATGGGCCACTGCCAGTACTCCGAACCCAAAAGATGAGCATGCTCCCCGGCAGACCCAGAAGTGGACTAGAAGTATTTTCTGTACACTTCTAGGTTCACTGCTGGGTACGTGGGGTGGGGCACACACTCCTGTGGAATGCTCCATCCACCCCAGGATCACAGCAATCACAAGATGCACCTGCTACCTCAAGGTAGATAGAAAAAACTTTTAAAGCTGTGTCTGTCTGAATTGCTGATTCTCTGAATCAGCATCAGATCTTCAGATTTGTCTGAACTGAATCAGGGACAGTGATTCAAATCACTTGGGTGGTTTGTTGACAGGCACAGTTCCTAGCATGATTGTTGAAGGTTAAACAGGCAACCAAAAAAGACAATCTGTTTTTCACAGCTTCTTGAGAACAACAGCGAATGGTCAGAGAGATTTCTCCCTCTTGAAGCACAGTTTGCTGCTTTACACCTTTCTTATACTCTCAGTCCAGCCTCTTTAAAGCATTTTTTAAATTGTGTAAATCAAGAGGGTCCCAAGCCATAAATGACAGGGTAAATCTTGTTATATAAATAGTTTCAATTTAAATGAATTACCTTTTTCAGTTACGAGGGGTTATCTGGTTTGGAACATCTTAAGAAACTGATTAAGAACTAGGAAAAACATAGTTTTAAGGAGTAACCAGGCAACTAACAGCCAGCTTGACGTTATTATTAATATAGAGATATACTGGAAGGAATGCCACATTATTTCTTCTCAGATGGCCTAGCTATGCTTGCACTGTGAAGTCAGCATCAGTGTTTTGTATTTTACCTGTTGTGAATAAGCCTTAGCTTAGCATGACTTTCAGATCTTATTGTAGTCTTTTAACATACTTAAGGGAATTACTTGAAGTGTTCATAAACTTTGTGGGGAGGACTTTCACCAGTCATCCCAGGAAAAGTATGACAGCTTTGTGGTCAGGACTCTAATAGTCTGGATATTGTTATGAACCCTTAACCATTGTTGAAATGTCACCCATCCCCCCTCTGACTTGGTCTGTTGCCTCAGCATTCCCTAACCCAGCAACTGAGTTTTAGCCAATCAAGTTTAAATAGGCCTCCCATTCTGGGACCGGGGAATGTATGGCCCAAGATGCCTATTAAATGTTTTTTTTCTGCTTAGTTTTGGTTAGATGAGAGGAGTGTGTGTGTAGGGGAGGAGGGGGATAGAAAAAGTCCTTTGTAAGTCCAGCAAACCGGATGCCAGGACTCCCTCAGGAACACAGAGCTGACACATAACAATAAGCAAATTGTGAATATAGTGTGAGACATTAAAATAATAATCTTTGGATTCAGCAAAGAATGAATACTTGCTTTCTGGAAAAATGTATAAAAGCAGCTAAAAGTAACAACTGATATCTTGCCTTTTGCTAATAATAATTGAGTTATATGTAATCAGCTAGTATTCTATTGAAATAATCATGTCCTTGTTTACCGTTTTTCAGCAATGTCTACTTTTAAAGAACTTATGCTCAATTCCAGAAGTGTGGTTAAAGCAAAAGGCCACAAAAAGGTTTCAGAGTGAACCTTTGCAGATCTTAGAACTGACTTCGCAAAATAAAAGAAACAGAACATGGTAAATAGCCTTCAAAGACAGTGAGAGAAAGAAATTAAAGATCTTATCTCTTAGTACTGTAATTTTAACAGGGACACAGAAAACTGGAAAACTGGATTTCTTAAGTTCCCAGTAGCAGTGGCATTCCCTCACAGTTGAAAATGATCACTCCCACAGGTCAAGTAAAGGGTTGTAAATGAATCCACTGGTGGCTAAGAAGGTCAATCCTAGATTCACAGACTCTCTTGCAAAAGCTACAAGTAATAGTTAAAGGGAAGGCTGGACCATGGTTTTCTCGGTCTTACTTCCTTTCCTTCCATTTTTGTCACTTTTCTGCCTCCAGGGTGATATGGTTTTCCTCAAAGTACCAGGCTAGTTTTTCCAAATTTCTGGTGTCAATGTCATACTTCTTAATGTTCACCTTGAGGGTGTCCTTGAAGTGCTCCTTCTGGCCCCCAAGTGTCCTTTGTCCTTGGCTGAGTTGGGAGTATAGCAGTTGTTTTCATAAATGTACATCAGGCATGCAGACACAGTGCCATGTCCACTGCAGCTTACGTTGAATAGTCAATGTTTCCATACTGGTAGTGTTAGCATTAGTGAGGACACTGGCATTTGTGCCATGATCTTCCTACTTTATGCCATGGAACTTCAGGTGTTAGTGCTAATAACAGCTTTCCAGGTCTCTGAGGGTCACACAACATTCACAACCATAAAGAAGAGTTGGGATTACTACAACTTTATATAGCAGGAGTTTTCATAGTTTCTAGGGTCAGAAGGGACCTGAGCAGATCATCAAGTCTGACCCCCTGCCATGGCAGGAAAGAGTGCTGGGGTTAAACAACCCCAGCAAGGTGTACATCTAGCCTCCTTTTAAAGACCCCCAGGGTAGGAGCCAGCACCACTTCTTTTGGACGTTGGTTCCAGATCCTAGCTGCCCTGACCATGAAGTAGCATCTCCTGATATCTAGCCTAAATCTACCCTCTGCTAGCTTGTGACCGTTATTCCTGGTCACTTCTGGGCGCACTCAGGGGAACAGGGACTCCCCCAATGCCTGCAGGTCCCCTCTGACTAGTTTGTAACAGGCCACTAGATCCCCCTCAGCCTTCTCTTGTGGAGGCTAGACAGGTTCTGGTCCCAGAGCCTCTCCTCATAGGGCCTGCCTTGCGAGTGGCCCTCCTCTGGACCCTCTCCATGTTGTCCGCATCCCTCTTGAAGTGCGGCGCCCAGAACTGGACACAGTACTCCAGCTGCAGCCTGACCAGTGCAGCATAGAGGGGGAGGATCACCTCCTTGGACCTGCTTGAGATGCATCTGTGGATGCATGACAAGGTGTGGTTGGCCTTCCCGACTGCATCCCCACACTGCCGGCCCATGTTCATCTTGGCATCAATGATGACTCCAAGACCCTTTTCTGCCTCTGTACTGATGAGAAGGGAGTTCCCCAGTCTGTAGGTAGCGTGCTGATTGTTCCCCCCCAGGTGCATCACCTTGCACTTGTAGGTCTTGAATCCCATCCTATTCTCATCCTCCCACCCCTGTAGCCTGTCTATGTCTGATTGCAGCCTATTCCTTCCTTCTAGTGTGCCCACATCCCCCCACATCTTAGTGTCATCAGCAAATTTGAACAGGGTGATATTTACCCCCTCGTCCAAGTCACTGATGATGATGTTGAACAGTGCAGGCCCGAGGACCGAGCCCTGTGAAACCCCACTGCCCACACCACTCCAGGCTGAAAATGACCCATCCACCACCACTCTCTGGGTGTGGCCCTCCTGCCAGTTGGCAACCCATTTGACTGTGTGGGTGCTGACACCACAGTCCCCCAGTTTCTTAATGAGAACAGGGTGAGAGACAGTGTCAAAGGCCTTCTGAAAGTCCAGGAAGACTATGTCCACTGCTACCCCTGCATCTAAGGATTTGGTGATCTGGTCATAGAAGGCCACCAGGTTGGTCTGACAGGACCTACCGCTAATGAACCCATGTTGATTGCCCCTAAGCATAATCTCCCCTGATGGCCCCTCATGAACATGTGCCAGAATAATTCTCTCAAAAAGCTTGCCCAGGATTGAGGTAGGACTAACTGGCCTATAGTTCCCCGGGTCCTCCTTCCTCCCCTTTTTGAAGATGGGAACCACATTGGCCCTCTTCCAGTCCTCTGGCACCACACCAGAGCACCACGAGTGCTTGTAAAGCCATGCCAGGGGTCCCATAATGACCGCAGCTAATTCCCTCAGTACTCTAGGGTAGAGATTGTCCGGACCAGCTGATTTGAATACATCCAGTCCCTCCAGAAGTTCCCCAACTAGTTCCTCACTAACCCTTGGCCTAGGTGTGTTTCCCCTGGAGTCTAAGGGGGGCCCAGCGGGGGGGTGACTGTTCCAGTCCCTGCTCAGGAAAATGGAGGCAAAGAAATCATTAAATAGGTTGGCTTTGTCATCTGGTGTGACGACCAAATCTCCTAGCATGTCCTGCAGGGGCCTCACGTTACCCAGAACCTTCTTTTTGCCCCCTATGTATTTAAAAAAGGACTTCTTGTTGTCCTTGATCCAGGAAGCTAGTCTCAGTTCCATCTCCGCCATGGCCTTCCTGACTGCCCCCCTGCATCCCCGAGCAACCGCAGGGTAGTCCTCCCTGGTGATGGCCCCTCCCTTCCAATGGGTGTGCACCTCCCTTTTAGCTAGAAGACATCCCCGTATGCTTTTGTTTGAGTCCTGATGTCATTATCATTGATAACATGATGATTCAATCTACTGAAGGCAGAGCTGGCACGTCATATTCTGTACTGGATTTCCTTGTCAGTGTTAGTCTTTGTTGAGAGACAGCTGCTGAGGTATGCAAAGTGTTCAACATTCTCGAGCTCCTATCCATCAAAGAGGCTCTTTGCTGGAAGAGTTGATTGCCCTGGAGCAGGCTGATGAAGCCCCTTTGTTTTTCTGATTTTAAGGGTCAGTCCCAGGCACTAGTATGTTTGAGAGAACCAGTTAAGAGTCATTTGTAGGTCCTCTTCAGCATGTGCAATGACAGCACAATTATCAGGTGTCCTGGATTTCTCTGATTAAAAACTACAAATTCTTTGATTAAAAATTTCAAATTCTCTGATTAAAAACCCAAAATCCATGATAATATTAAAGGCCCCCCACAGCCCCTGCCAGCACTGCTGGTGCCCCCCACTGCCCCTCCCACAGTCTCAACAGCCCTCCTGATGCCCCTCAGAACAGCACCCCAGACCCACAAACATGGAGGCACAGACATGCAGACACAGAGGAACACACAGACACCGACACCCACCCCAGCAGGTAAGTGTGTGTGGGGGGAAAGGGCAGGGCAGGGTGGGGGAAAGGGAAGGTGCTGGGGCAGTAGATAAAGAAGAAGGGAGCATGCCTCTGTGCCCACTCCCAGGAACAGGGCCAGGGGGTGAGGGCAGGGGTGCCACTCTCCAAGCCACACACATGCTGGCTGGCCTGACAGGGAGTTTACACATGGAGGCCGGCACCACAACTCTGCCACTGCACTCTGTACTACCATCCCATGGCCACCTACCTGCCTGGCTTTCTGGG
The DNA here is from genome assembly GCF_052110815.1 of Crocodylus siamensis. Classification (NCBI taxonomy): domain Eukaryota; kingdom Metazoa; phylum Chordata; order Crocodylia; family Crocodylidae; genus Crocodylus; species Crocodylus siamensis. Next base: position 171,591,517 of record NC_143396.1, read on the forward strand.
CAAGTGGCGCAGGGCGCAGCAGTGTGGTGACAACCACTGTGTGCAGGCCACATACGTGCCACCTGACCAGAGAATGAAAAGGGAGGCTTGCATGCAGCGGCCACCACTGCACTCCTGACCGGATTCACAGCTGCTCAGTGGTGTGGAATGGTGGCAGCTCCACGCTGGCTGGGGGTTGGGGGGGGTGCTTTGCAGGCGAGCGCTGCCACTGCATAGCCATGCCCTTCACCCCAAGATCCCACAGGTAAGTGGGGCTTGGGTGCTGTGGGGCAGGGCTGGGGAAGATGGTTGGGGGCTCAGGGAGCAGGGGGTGCTGCCAGCCTCAAGCAGCACACCACAGCCAGAAGCAGGGCCAGGGGGTGAGGGCAGGGGTGCCCCTCTGCGGGGGGCCGTGCAGGCAAGTGATGCAGGGTGCAGAGTGGTAGTGCCTGCCATGCAGGCCACACACATGCCACCCGGCCAGCGGCCCAGGGGAGGGGGAAGCTGTCCTGCGGCCGGCTGCACAGCTCCATGGCTGGCTCTGCAGTGGTGGTGAGGGATGGTGGCTGGAGGTGTGGGGTTGGGGGGGAAGGGGGGCTCACCATGCAGTGGCCACTGCCACTTCCCTGTGGTGCACATTGCGGGCACCACCACACTGTGCCCCGCATCAGTTGTCCACAAAGCCCCCACAGAAGGGCACCCCTGTCCTCAGCCCCTGGCCCTGCTTCTGGCTGTGGTGTGCTGCCTGGGGCCGGCAGCACCCCCCCAATCCCTGAGCCCCCAACCACCTTCCCCATAGTTTTCCCACCGGCTTTGAAGACCTCAGCTGGAATTCCCCTTTTTGTCAAAAAAATAATTTTCCTGTGGTGATAAATGAAGGTAGCATTTTTAAATCTATGTTAGATAACAAAGCTATAACAATGTTTAACGCCACATATTTTTTTACAAATTCTGAACAGGTTATTGCTTTGGTACTTTTGTTGGATGAAAGACCAACACATCGGTTCAGCAACCAAGATCTTTATTGAGTGACACACATAGATCAAGTGGGGAAAAGCAATGCTTTATCTAAAACCATTCATACTCACACACACACATACAGGCCAGTCCGCTGATGCTCAGATTCAGTCACGATGGCCAGTCGCGGTGCCTCTGGACATGATGATCTTATGGGAGGGATGCTGGTAGTTTTCTCCTGAGTTGATGTGGATGGCATATGACATCATCAGAGCCCAGTTCTTCGCTGCCTTTTTATTCAGACAGACTTCTGTGGTGCCTCTGACAACCTGCTTAGCCAATCACCTTCCTGCTGTTGAGCTGAGTTGACTTCATCAAAACTCACAGTCTCTTGGTTACATATGTCACAGCATAAGTATGCAGATGGATGGATGGTGAGGAATCGCTTGTTTTACAACCTCCTGAGACAGGGAGACAGGGAGTCTGCTCTTGTTCTTATCTTCTTGTAGATGGTGTATTGGTTCTTTTTATCTTCCTGTTCTCAATGCTGGTTTTTTAGTAGACTTGGTATGCTTGAAACCATATTCATTCACCCACTCATGCGTTCATCTAAAATTAACTCTCAACTCTTTTAAAAGCATTTACTATATTATTCCAAATACATATTTAAAATACTTGTTCTGTACTAAAAAGTCTTTGGCTGTAATGTAACTAATTGAATGCAAAATCCTGTTGGCCAATTTATGTAGGATGCTCGTCTATGCTTCCATGTAAACTTTGCTTAATTTTACAGGGAAATGCTGGATTCAAACACTTTTTCCTCAAATCCAATAACAGCTTTTTCACTTCATCTTGATAGATTTCTTGTAACATTTCTTCATACAACTGTCTTAAGCTGGGTAGGTAAATTGTTTTGGAAACTAAACAGAAAAGTTTAGTAAAATATAAAAGCATAGAGTATACATTATACACCAAACTGTTCTAGGCACCACTCTAGGATTCGGTTTGGGCATTTCTAAAATCTGGCTCTCCTAAGGAGGGTGGTTGTGGTGTTGTGGCTTCTAGCCAGGGGTTCAAGGGCAGCAGCTGGTTTAGGTCTGGATCTCCATTCCAGCAGTCATCTCAATTATCCCAGGCTCTTTCTATTAATATGGCCCAAATTGGTTTTGCTATTTCTGCACTGCCTGCTGTCCTGCCAATAAAGCCTGTAACTTCCAATGCTTTTATGGATTTTGTAGTTTCTTCTAACTTCTTAGTTGTCTTTCTAATCTCTTGGATAATTCGGTGGCATGATTTCTCAAACCCTAATAGCTAAACTCATTGCTTGTGAAATTCTACATTTTTAAGTTATGTTGTTGTTCTTCAAGTCTGCATCTTCTTTCCATCCAAGTTTCCCACTCTGTTTTTAAATGTGCACAGACCTCCTTTATCTATCACTCAGCATATCTATACTTCCTTAAATTGTGGCAGAATTTTGAAGTGAGGGAAGTAAAGATTACTTAACTTGAAGGGGTCTGCCATTACATGTTGTGACTGTATGGTGGCAGCTGTGTAGTGGCAACCCTGGGATGGTGTGCTGTGGCCAGGCAGGTGGTTGCTGCACAGAGGGGAGTGGAGTGGGGAGAGATGACTAAGGGCCAGGTGGTGGCTGGTACAGCAGGCCAGCAGATCCAGCATGGTAGTCTGCAGGAACCCAGGGTGCTGGTGCAGCCATAGAGTGGGGAGGCAGAGTGGGCAAGAAGAGAGCTGCTGTGTGCTGACCCTGTGCTGCTCTCACTCTTCCTGGGCTGGGAAGTGGCTGGCCAGGGAGCACAGAGTGTGGCTGGCTTTTGAAGAGGACTGCTGGCAGCTACACCAGGAGCCTGGAGCTCCCCCAGTTGGTATCAGGGGCTCATTGCAGGGCTCCAGGAAGTTTGGTAAGAGAAGCAAATCTGCTGCTTAGCCTCTGCACATGTAGATGCCTGACCAGGAGTGCTTAATCTACAGAAGTTAACTCCAATGTAAACTGAGCCTGGATCAAATGCATGTCTTGACATGCACCAGGCCCTTAAACCCCGTTTTTCTTTCTACTTCATCCTCAGTTTCTCATTTTCCCAACTCTGAGGTTTCCTTGCTTCTGGTTCTCAATCCTTCTCTCACCCCACCTCCCTTTCCAGGGTTGCTTCTTTCACAATGATAGGTTGCCATCTCTCTCACCACTTTCTCCAATGCAATCACTAAGCAGATTGCCACCTTCCACAATCTTTGTTTTCCTGCTCAAAACAATCACCATATTTGGGGTCATGAAGGAATTTTATCCCATTTTGTGATTGCTATGGATGGGCGCGGGGTGGGGTGGGAGGGTGGCATCCTTTGTAGCAAAGAGCTCTTTCAACCTGAGCTCTCTTGAGTGTATATTAACAAGTTTTATAGAAGCAGGGCACTGGCTGCCATGTTTCCCTGCTCTACCTGAGGCAGGTTAAGGTGCTATGTCTTGTGTTGTGTCAGGGTTGAAGGTAATTTTTCAAAGAGTTTACATTATGGATTTGTATAGCATGGTTTTGATAGGGGTGATTCTGCCTTAGGTAGGGAGTAAGACTAGATGACCTATAGAGGTCCCTTCCAGTTCTACTTCCCTATTATTCTAATTGGACTCTCTCCCTCTCTGCCCCTGCATCTCTCTGAAGGATTCTGGAGAACACGATCTTAAGGTCTAGGTGCAAAAATAAGGAAACTACAGCTCTTCACAGGGTAAGTCTACACGAGATGCTTTACTGTACAATTTTTAATGTGACAGCTTCTGGACCAGACAGGGGTACAATATTCTACTGGGCCATATACCATTACAAGTACGGTGATTCTGAGCACTTTGAAGTTGGAACTCTACGTCATACTGACTAAGTATCTTTAAACAACCTATGCAGTGACTTTACTGCTGACCTTCTGAATATTATGTTTATAGGTGAGGGAATGGTCTAATGTGACTCCTACGTAAGTTTGGGTATACTCATGGGGAAGGCTTAAGAACTTTGTATGTAAATGTCTGGAAAGCACAGACTTCCAAAAATCTGGAGACAAGCTGATGTGAATGCCATCCTGAAAACCAATAAACCACCAGAGAATCCAAAGAGCTACCAACATGTCTCACTACTCTGCACTACATATAAAAATCATAATGGAGTGCATAATTCTGAATAGAATAGATCATTGATCCAAAGCTCCCAAGAGAACAAGTTGGCTTTGAAAAAATTGGTGTACCCATGAAGATGTTACATTACTTACAGGTAACATAGAAAATAGATTTGAAATGAGACAGAAAACAGGTACAGTCTTTATTGACCTTACAATCACCTGTAATACTGTATGGCATCCAGGCCTCAAATATAAATTGCACTTTATGACACCTGACTGCAAGCTATGCACTTTCATCATGAGCATGATTTCCAGCAGATCATTCAAACTCACTACCAGCCAAGGAGAAAAAAGCAGAGTACAAACTCTGAAGAACAGAGTCCCTCAAGGGTCAGTGCTAGCAATGTTACTTTTCACCATATATACTTCAGACTTCCTGCATACAACATCTAAGTGATAAATGTATGCTGAGGATGTTGCCATAGTAGCCCAAGGAATAGACATGATAGAACTGGAAAAGACACTGGGCATATCAGCATGTGTAATTAGTGCTACATTGTACAGTATTTTACTGCACAGTAAACTCACCCTGGCCACGCATCCACATGCTTGCAATTTGGGAGCAGATTTACTCTTCATGGGTGTTTGTATATGCCATGAGATTTCCCATTTACACTGCCACAACTTCTTTTTTGTTTGCCTGAATGGGAATTCCTGACACTTGAAAAGTTTTTTTGGCACTTTAAACTAGACCTGCTCTGACATGATTTGTTTAGTGCTGCTGCCACTTACTGCGCCTTATCTGTGGATTTGTGGTGTCCAGCGACTGGAAGACTTGCAATTACTTTCTTTCCTCACCAGGTGGCACTATGCTATTTTTGTAGTTCAGGCCTATGTCCAGTAGGTGCCACTGGTTTTATTTTATGTTTCTTTGTTTTTTTATTTTGCCTGCTCCTCCCTCCCTCCTTCTGCTCCACAGCTGACCCAGGCTGGTATCCAGGGCAGACACAACATGGTGCAGGGGTCACAGAATAATTAATATAGAGGAATAGAGAAATGGAGGAGCAACGCAGTACTGTGACTTTGATATACTACCCCCAGTAGTTGTGCCTCTACCTTTGCCACCTGTAGTGTATGTGCTCCCCCCCCAAGCCCATATACCCCTGCATGCCCATGTACCCCCAACTCATATCCCTCTCCCACTGTGGTGTTCATAACTGCTGGGCACAGCGGTGACATCACCAGAATGGTAAGTTTTCAACTTTGTTTGGTGCGTGGTACCCTAAGACTTCACTATTTCAGACTTTCCAGTTTCCTATAATTAACATTACCATTCCAGAACCACAATGAATAGTCTAGGTGGATGCTGCCTGCCAGAGCCACTCCTCAGGTTATGCAGCATCCGGAGTGATATATAGGTAATATCAGAAATGTCCCACTGACCTTGTGCAGAGGAGCAGAAAGGTTGGGGGGCAAGAGGGCAGTTTTTGGATTATGGTCTGTAGTAAAGTGGGATTCTCTCAGACCAGCCATCGCCGGCCTCCCACCGGGCACACCACCCACCTGTCTCACCCGCCACAGCTTGTTGGAAATTAATAAGTTGTTAAATAAGGTGGAAGGCTGCCCATTTCTTGCCCTGATGCCAGGGGGTGCTATCTGCAGCTCTGTTCCTCCCCTACATCACAGCCCAAGCCTTGCAGATGGTATCCAGATGTAACAAGCACACCAGCCCCACACTGGGCTCCAGAATCCTCCTCATAGGACCCTCCTTTGGTCCCCCCACTCCAGCAGCCTACACCGCCTTCATCCGAGCTGCTGAGCTCCACGTAGCTGGCTCCCCTCTCAGGTGTGGTCCCTACTCAGGACCTTCAGCCATACAGAGGCCCTGGCCTCACCTCAAAGGCCAGGTGGAGTCCCGGACCCATGACTCTGGGTACCCCTCGTGGTGGACACCTGGCCCTTGACCTTCTTGGTCCCGGCCCCAGCATGGACCAGTCGAGAGGGCACTCCACCTCCAGCCTCACTAGCCCATACTGTCTCCGGGTCCCCCTTTCTGGATGTGGGGAGCTGGGGTACCTTACACCATGACTGGTGCCCCAGGGTCTCACAGGGAACTCTCACTCCCCGCCTTGGGCAGCAGGTTGTGGTGCTACTGTGGATGTTATATTTGACCCACGCTCTGCCTCCCAGCAGTGGAGAACTTACCAGGGCCAGGACTCACCTCTCCCACTCTGGGGCTAAGTCCCCATTCACTCACCTGGCCTCAGGCATCTGGAGACTTACCTGGGCCTACTCCCTGTGCTTGGGGCTCTGTTCCACATCATTCTCCTCCACTTGGGGATCCAGATCTCTGCCCCTTACTGAGGGCTAGCACACCACCCCTCACCTAGGGCTACTGATCCCGGCCCCCTTCACTGGGGCTACCCCCTCACTGGGGCCCCCCTCACTGGGGCTCCATAACTCTTCCCCTCCCTTGGGGCTAGCACACCACCCCTCACCTGGGGCTACAGATCTCAGCCCCCTTCCTTGGGGCTCCAGGGTGGTGGGGAGGGCAGGGTTTGCTCCCTGGTGGGCTCAGGTGGCCGTAGCCATGCCTGGCCCCAGCCTTCCCTCTCAGGGTCTTGAACCCCGCAGGGCTCAGGCGGCCCCAGCCATACCTAGCCCCACTCTCCCCCTTGGGGTTTTGAACCCCCATAGAGCTCAGGCAGCCTTGGCCATACCTGACCCCCAACTCTCCCTCTCAGGGTCTCAAAACCCCTCAGGGCTCAGGCAGCCTTGGCCATACCTGGCCCCCACTCTCCTCCTTGGGGCTTGCACCCCTGTGACTACCTCCAATGGAAGACAAACCCACCCGAAGGTGAGGACTAGGGTTAAGGTGCCCCTACCCACCTTTCACCAGGGTGATAACTGGCCTGGCATTTCCTGGGGGCACCCACTGAGAGTCCCACCAGGCCACCCTCTCGTAGCAGGGTGCAGTTTTAGGTCATGCCCAAGACCAGGAGCCTCCTGACCATCCCCTACAGCTCCTCCCTTATCTCCAGATGATATCAGCAGCCCTACAGCTAGGCAATATTATTGCCTCACCTTCAGCAGCAAAAAATGCCCTGTTTATATGGGCAGCCCTAGGTCCAAAATGGCTTCCCTCATTAGGCACCTGTCGGCTGCTAGCTTCAGGCCCTTAAAGTGGCAGGCACCTATGATGCCCTGCCACATGGTCCAAAACCCCCTCCCCTTCTTGTTTCTCCTCCCCTCCCCACCCCACAGAAAACTTTCGTGGTTGGAAATCACAGAGGACCAATATGGAAAAAGCATGAATAAGGAAGAAGTAAGTTATTTAGTATACTGTATAGAGTCCTATAGAAAATAGTCTATATTTAAAAAGTGTATAGAGCTACAGATAGTGTATAGTGTAGAGATAGATAGATAGATAGATAGATATTGTGTAGAATTATAGGACTATAGGAAACAGTGTACAGGGTTTTTTCCTACTATTTTTCTATTCTCCTTTTTTGTTTTTAAATGTTCTTTAATTTATTTATTGTTTAAATACTTTTTTCTTATGCCTGTTTTGATAAAAATATCATGTAAATGTGCATTTTTACATAAAGCTTTGAATTTTTGTCTATATGTGTGGCATATTTTCTTTCATAGGCAGATTGGCATGCATGGGATTCCGTGTATTTTGGGGGTAAGTGTGGTGGGTTGGGAAAGGTGATGATCACACTTAGCCCCCTCAGCCAGCATGGAGATCCTTTGCTTGGGCTTTTTTTTATGGAGTGATGGCATTACTGGAAAGAGTAGCAGGGTGGACTGTTATGGGAGGTTGAATACTTATCCAATGCTTGTGTTATCCCCAATCACAATGTACAGCAATCCTGGCAAGCCTGCTGCAATACTGCGGCAGGCATGGCAGAGCCTTCCTTAATAGTTGAAAGAGGGCAATTAGCAACTCTTCTGTTGGGAAGCTCTTTGAGAAAGTTATCCAGTTGCACATCTGTAAGGGACCAGCAGGGGAGATTATGCTTAGGGGCAACCAACATGGGTTCATTAGAGGCAGGTCCTGTCAGACCAACCTGGTGGCCTTCTACGATCAGGGCACAAAATCCTTAGACGCAGGTGTCGTGGTAGGCGTAGTCTTTCTGGACTTTAGAAAGGCCTTTGACACTGTCTCTCACCCCATTCTCATTAAAAAATTAGACGATTGCAGTGTTGATGCCTATACAGTCAGATGGGTTGCTAATTGGCTGGAGGGCCGAACCCAGAGAGTGGTGGTGGATGGGCCATTTTCGACCTGGAGTAATGTGGGCAGTGGGGTTCCCCAGGGTTTGGTCCTTGGGTCCGCACTGTTCAACATCTTCATCAACGACTTGGACGAGGGAGTGAAAAGCACCTTGTTCAAATTCATGGATGACACTAAGATGTGGGGAGAAGTGGGCACACTAGAGGAGAGGGACAGGCTGCAATTAGATCTGGACAGGTTACAGGGGTAGGCAGATGAGAACAGGATGGGTTTCAATACGGTCAAGTGCAAGGTGTTGCACCTGGGGAGGAAGAACCAGCAGCATACTTACAGGCTGGGGGACTCCCTTCTCATCAGTGCAGAGGCAGAAAAGGATCTTGGAGTCATTATTGACTCCAAAATGAACATGGGCCAACAATGTGAGGACGCGGTCAGGAAGGCTAACCGCACCTTGTCATGTATCCACAGATGCATCATGAGCAGGGCCAAGGAGGTGATCCTACCCCTCTATGCGACATTGGTCGGGCCACAGTTGGAGTACTGTGTCTAGTTCTGGGCACTGCACTTCAGGAGGGATGTGGCCAGCATCAAGAGGGTCCAGAGGAGGGCCTCTTGCATGATTGGGGGCAGCAAAGCAGGCTCCACAAGGGGAGGCTATGGGACTTGAACTTGTTCAGCATCTACAAGAGAAGGCTGAGAGAGGATCTAGTGGCCATCTATGAACTGGCTAAGGGGGACCAGCAGGCAATGGGAGAGTCCCTGTTCCCCCAAGCACTACTGGGAGTAGCAAGGAATAATGGCCATACGTTGATGGACAGTAGGTTCAGGCTAGATATCAGGAGGCACTACTTCACAGTCAGGGCAGCTAGGATCTGGAACCAACTTCCAAGGGAAGTGGTGCTCGCCCCTACCTGGAGGTCTTCAAAAGGAGGCTAGATAGATACTTAGCCAGGGTTGTTTGACCTCAGCATTCTTTCCTGCTCATGGCAGGGAGCTGGACTTGATGATCCACTCAGGTCCCTTCCAACCCCACCAACTATGAAATTATGAAACTATGTATTATGATGCTAATGCTTGGTCATGGTGGGGCAGCTGCATCCATGCATGGTCACTGATGGCGTTGGGGGAGGTGGGGTCAGGATCAGTGTACTAGTGTCCTCACGGTCCTCATCAACATCTGGTGCTCATCAACAGCTCAGAAACAGCTCAGAGCTTTGCAAATAGTTTCACAAAAGCCAGGAGTCACATGAATCATTCTCTTTTAACAACCCATTAATGTATTTATTTACACTTTTCTTTTTCTTTTCTATAGTAAAACCATGGGTGAGTTACATTTGTATGAATCCAAGCATGCACTGAGAAAAGACCCACCCACCCACCCATCCAACCCACTTTCTTCTATTCTACATTCACAATTTCATAACTTAATATTAATAGCTAGCATTGACTACTTACAATATTTCAACTAAGAGCATTTGTGACTGTTTAGAATTTTATGGTACCATAAATTATTTTAATGTATGGCATGTAACACTTTATTGCATGATTAACATACTAATTGTGCGGTAAATAGATCATCTGCTAGGGGCCATACAGGTATAATTCCACACTATTTTTCCTGTGACAGAGAAATCATCTGAAAATGCATAACATATCTGAATCTGAAAGATCTTACATGTTGTTCAGGAAATGCTAAACAACAATAATCCATAATACTTACTTTTTAAAGTTGGTGGTAGGTTACATTTACGTGTACATATAAATGACTCACTGGCCATATCTACATGAGACACTGACTTTGCAGTCTTTACTGAGCAGTCATTTAGTGCTTCTATAAACAAGTACTAAATGACTGTGGTAACTGGAGTTACTGCATATAGCAGGAAGCCACCTTTGTTTCTCCCCAAAATCTCTACTCTGGGACAATTTGATTAGGATGGGCCCAGCAGAGGAGACGCACACTTACCCTATCTCTTTAGGTAACCTGAGCTGGTTACATTCCTGAGGGAGGGGGGAAACCTGCTCCCTCTGCCTACGTGACTGGTATCAGCTACCTGGGTGAGGGGCATCTACCTGGTGGGCTGGAGTCTGCCCGGCAACTAGTGATGTATTTCAAATCGGTGGGCCGACAGCCAACTGGTACTGGCCTCCATTGGATCAGGTGAATGAGGTCACAGGGGCTATGTAAGTTAAGACTGCTCAGGAGGAGGGGGCAGCAGCCATGCATGGGACTCGAGACTTAGAGAGGAGCTTTACCATCTGAAACTGGCTCTCTCCCCCATAACTCATGAGCTAGGAACAGCCTGCCTCCAGAGGGAATCTCCAACAGCCTTGGGATGATACTTGTGAGTAAGCTACTCGAGATCTGGCTAGATATCTAGCTGGCAGTAACTCAGATGCGTAATCAAAAGGCTACCTCAGCCAGACTGTTTTGCTCTATGGGATTTCTATGATATTGCTCTATCTTGTACCCTATTTTCACCCTCCCCCTGTAATCAATAAAGTTCTCCTTTGTGACCGGTGTAGGAGACTTATTGAGGGGGGGTCTAAATTATGCCTAAGAGGCCCCTTAGGTCTGCGGACTAAGAGGGACTTTCCTTTTTGGCCCCCGATTTAGGGGAAGTGCCCCAAGTGCTTGTACTGGGTTGAGTACCCCTAGGACTATTAGGCCTGTGTTTCCCCGAGGACACAGGGCTGAGAGAGTCCCTTCTCAGGGTGGTGGCAGCTTACGTTACCCCCAGGCTAGCAAGTGTGATCCAGGAAGGGGGTCCGCCGGACAAGAGGCGCCCCTAGGGAGGCACTTGGAGCCTGGAAGGTGGTCGGGTGCAGTGAGTTGGGTGGCTCAACGCAGGAGTGCCCCTACTGGCCCGCCACACTGCACAGTCACACCAAGGAAGGGCTCTTTTGTGATGCTGACTGTTCACTAGCTTTTGACTGCTGTGCACTGGTTGCATCACGTTTCCTGACCTCCAACACTAGTGCACAATAGTCATGGTCTACTGTACAGTCAGCATCTCATGTAGACATGACCGCTTCTAGGTATCCTCTGCATATCTTCCTATTTTTCCAATAGTATAATGTTCACTAAAATATTTATGATGAGTCTCATATCAGAAAATAAATACAGACCATCACACATGATGAGTTAAGAGACAACCTCTAAAACACATTAGGATAACTATAGTAAAATAATGGACACTGTAAACACTCTTAGTGATTTAGCTTCTTTAGCCCTCTGTGTAAGTTTATTTCCCCCATTTTTTCTGTGCTTAACTTACAACAAATAGATGAACTCCTTGAATATTTCCTTTTCCATTTTTCCACCATCATCATTTCTTCTTTTTCAGTACAGTTAATTTTCGCCTGCACATTATTTCCCAAGGTAAAGCAATTCAGAAAGACTTAAGCTTCCTTGTTCTGAAATGATGTTGTGATGGTCCAGGGAATATGAGAGAGGCAAGACTTCTTGAGGGGTCTATCTTTTATTGGACCAACGACATGGTTGAGAGAGACGTGACAAGCCTTTGAATACAACAGTGCACTTCTTCAGGTCTTCCTCAGCTGATACCAGAAAGTTTGTCTGTGTCTATCCACCCCATGAAGTTAGACTAATAAAAGCTAGCACCCAGAAGAATTCTTGCCGTAAGCTTCCTTAAAACTGTCACTCAGGGAAAGAGTCAGGCTGATCTCTCTCTTGTATTCACAGCAAGTAACATTAGTAAAGAGATAAAGAGAGTCTTTTCTGATTATTTATAAAGCCCCTTTTCTACAAGCCTCGGCTGAAATATCCTACTGATTCATCATGTCCCTAAACAGTCACAGAAAGCAGCAGATGAAGTCAGTTTCAGAGCTAGGAGAAATATCTTGAAAGTCCATTCATATTGAAATAAAGCATCTCCCTTGCTCCCTAGCAAAGCACATGTCTATCCTTGAGATCCAGTGGTCTGCTGTGTAGTTTTTTATGGCAGCTTACATGGAGAAGAAATTTCATGTTGTATGTTTCTTATCCATGCAGATAGGCCTCAAGCCAGTGTTCCCCAGAATCTTTCAAGGTGCTGTAAAGACAAGAGTAATAAGAAGCTCAGTTCATCATAGGCAGTGAAAAGATGAAAAGGTGGTAATCTGCTAAGTGGTCTCAATGGAGAGAGTGGAGTGATGGCAAACTAGCCTTGTGAAAGAAGCACCCTTGGAAAAAGAGTGAGGTGGGAGGGATGGACTGAAAATCAGGAGCAAGAGAGGCATCTAAAGGTTGGCAGCATGAGAAAATGAGGAAGTAGTGGAAAGAAAAAGGAGTTTAAGGGACAAGAAGGAGGAAAGTCTTCTTTGAGGGGGGGTCATAGATTCCCTGAAAAAAACATGTCATGACACTGAGCCAAGGGGGTTGAGGGAGTTGATGGCAGAGAGGGAATGAGAAGGGACTTGGTTGTGAGGAGTCACCAGATAGACAGAGGTGCAGTAGACTACTTGGTCAGACAAGAGGAGACAGATAGAAGGAGCCCATATAACTGGGGAAAAATGGAGCGAGAGAGTGTGGAGGAATATGAATGGTTATTTTCTGTCTGCATAGCAGTTAAAGTCGCTCACATTCTTCATCCAGCTATGGCTACATTATTATAAGAAAGATTCCCAGACTGATACCTTGGGGTCTCATCCTCTTACTTATTTGCTTAAATTTGTTACTGGAACTGTTGGCAGTGTTGAAGCTAAACACATGCCTGCTTGCAGAACTGGGCCTTTCGTATGGTATAAATAATAATGAAAATAATGATGATAGGCAGGAAAGAATCCATAATAGAATATTTTCATTACAGCTGGTTGTATAGGTTAAAACCAAAACAGTTGCCATGGAGGAAAAAAAGCCTTTTTTGAGGTAAGTTATAATTTATTATATTTTTTTATCAAATCAAAGAATCAATGAAAACAAACTAATCAGTCTTCTGTCTTTCTTTTAATTCATCCTCCTATGCAGATCAACAAAGGATTAAAGAATGTATTTCTTTTCAATTTTCTGATCTTTATGTTGCACTACTTTGTATATGGTCCTCATATTTCTACTATTAGGTTTCTTGCGTTTGCCATTGGCTCTGGGAACTGCCATTCATTTGTGATTGTGACATTCGTGGTATTTTTGAGTGAATATATGAAAAGGGACAAATAGGCTCCATTAAAAATGCTTCATTTTGCCTGGATTTGGGCTAAGAATATGGGTTAAATACCTTGATGTTCATTTGCATGAACATTTACTGAACTAGATCTCAGAATTTACAAAGACAGTTTCACAAAGGTTAATTCTCTGACCTTGCTACTCACATAGGCCTTCCACTTAAACTGTATATGGATAGATCTGATATTCCTTTTCCTTTTATAGTTCTGGGCAGTTTCAGGTATTTGTTCACAGTTTGGAAGGGTTGCATATAAAAGAAGTATGTGAATAGACAGCATCTGGTGAAAAACTTCAATATACTCCAATACCCCTCATACTCTAATACCCTGAGCTATTGAACCCCATATTTACCTTACATATTTCTGCAGACCTACATCTCTAATATTTTCTCAAACTTCTCCTCTACTGTAGGCTGTATCCCTGCCTAGCTGTACACTAGTGTGCAAACCCATTCTCTTAATTGTCACTTACTGCAAAATGTCTGCAAGGGCAGTGAGCAAGGTCTTGGTTTTGTACTCAATGCCATGCTTGGCGCAGAGAGATTTCACCAAGGGGGCTGCCTTCCACAAGTTATGTCGAGGCATTGTGGGGAAAAGGCTGTGATGAGAGAAAGAAAGGCAGGTCACATAGGACTCCTACATATGTGCATGGAGCCTGCTCTGACATGCTGGAAATCCAGGACGTCAAAGCAGACTCAATTAATCGAGTCTACTAGAGCACAGAAATTGACACACTCTGGCAGCCTTCTGTGTCACATGTCTCAGTATCCCCGTGCATCCTGCACTGAAATAAAACATGTTCAATGAGCTTTAGTTCAAAGCATCCAGCTGCCATTTTTTCAGCACGGGGACATGCAGGGACTCTGATACACATGACATGCAGGCATTTTAATTAGCGCAGCTTGCTAATTAAAGTGCCTGGTGCCACATCCCAGCGCACATGTAAAAATGTCGACTGGATTTTGCCCCCTCCTTCCTCCCTGTCCCATTAGGATCCCCTCTCTTTTCATGTTACCAAACTGATTGTTACCTGTATGGCTACACTGCCTCATATGAAGCCTGGAAGGACTTCCTTTTTCTTATACTCAGAGGGATCCCCTTATATTCACACTCTTCTTCCCATACCCATACTCACTGGTGCTCAATTTGGAAGTTCAGGTGCCCAGTGAACCAGTCATTGAACAAGGACTGCTGCACATTGCATGTTGCCTCGAGCTGAAAAGAAAAATATGTTCTGTTTTTCATAAGTATGGAAAACAATTTTTTTCCTCATTTTTGCCTAGCCTAAGCAGTTACCTTTGTTGAGAATCATGGGTACCATTTACCTAAAGATGAAATGAGGTCTGAATGTGAGTAGTATCCTGGAAAGTGGGATAAGTATTGCCTTATGTAGAATTATGAAGTCATAGAGAAGTAGGGCTCAAAGGGACCTCAGAACTCATCTAATCCAGGGTTGTCAAACATGACCCACAGGCCACATCTGGTCTGCAGAGCCCCATCATCTGGCTCCCAGTGCTGTTGCTGGGTTTGAACTGGTTCACCCGAAGGCAAGGCTGAGGATGTGCACTGCACACAGCACCCATTCTGCCATTCCAGGATGTACGCCATGAAGTGTGTCTACACCAGCCAGTCTGGGACCGAAAATACATGTGGTGTTCACAGGTCCCACGTGCAGCACAGGTCCCAGGGTGGCTGGAGAAGGCACCACGTGAGGCATAGTCCCAAAGCAGCTGCTGGACACACCATATACAACACAGGCCCCAGAGCAGCTGGAATGGGTGCCATGTGTAGTGCAGTCCAGCAACAGTGAATGCCACCAGTAGCGTGCTCACTCCAGCTGCTCTAACAGCACCTGCCTGCACTGCACTGCACCACCTGCAGAACCCGTTTGAACTGTTTTGGGATCTGTGCTGCACATGGCATCCACCTTGACTGCTCTGGGACACATGCTGAATCAGAGTTTCATGGGTCCATTGGTTCAGTTCAGCCCATGGGCAGGCCGTATGTCAGTCATCTAGTGCACAGAGCAACAGACAAAGCCCAGAACCAGGGGAAAAAAACAAACATCCTCCACTGCTTTGCAATGTGGGGACAGAAAGCATAACTCTATGTATCACACCCTCTAACTTGATAAACAGAACTTCACTTCCTATATCCTTTCCTTAAATTTATCCCAGCTGCTCTAATCATATTTCATAACTAAAACAGTTGTGGAGCTCTGCTTCATTCTCCCATTGCTGCACTTTGTCTCTCCAATATCCAGCAACCTGTGGGGTGGGGAATTGTGAGGCTCCGGGGCCTCCAACTGTTGCTCTTTACAGAGAACTCAAGACATAACTAATTCTCATCCCTGGCCAATGCTTGTTCAACCTGTTCTTGAAAACTGCCGATGATGGAGTTTCCATCACTTCCCTTTGTAGTTTATTCCACTGACTCACTATTCCAATGGTGACAGTGTTTTTCCTGATATCTAAGCTAAACCTACTTTGCTGCAACTTCAAGCCATTGATGTGAAAAATTCTTGATTCAACTGGAAAAAGCAAAATAGTTTTTCTTTTGGGATCCACATAGACCAGTGTCTAAGCTTCCCTAAAGAGACTTTACCCATATCTCCCATTTGAATGGACAGGATAAATGAACATTGAGAAATCACAAACTATTTTTCTGGCTTCTTTCAAATCTTTCCATGAAAACAGAACTAACTAGGCTTGTCTGTAGATAGTATAACTATATCCCATAGTATACAATATTACTTAGAAACAAATGTAATTAGAGTGCCCTCGTGTACAGTTATGTCTATTTAAGCATCTCATATTTCTCCTAAAAGTATTTTGTCAAAATATTCCATTATAGAGCTATCTCTGTTCTTCTCCTTAATTTCTTTTCCTTAAGCTCAAGAATGATTATAACTTGAAGGGCTATATTTAACATAAGTCAAGGAAATATTGCACCAAACTTTTTATCAGTGAAAAAAAAAAGAAAAAGAAATCTGATTTGTTTTGCCAACAAAAGATCTATTTTTCAAGCAGTTCTTTAAAAGTCTTTTGTCAGGACTCTTCTGTACACCTGAGTACCATTTATAATTTTCCATCTGTGTCACAAGAAGAAATCCCCAACTCAATTTAGGGTTATAACTCCTAGAAAAGGAGTCCTTCAGCTTCACAACCCCAGACCCCAGGCTTCCAGCAGTGGAATAGATCTTACCTGGGTAGACACCCAGTCCAAGTTCCGATCATAATCAATGTGCATTGGGATGTGGTTCATTTGTGAAATCCAGATAAACCAGGAAGCCTCTAGGTATCTGAGCACACAAATATACACATATATAAACACAGTCATTATCCACAATCTACTTTAAAGAGACCCACTATGTTGCCTGGGGAAACTAATGATTTTCCTGTAAAAGATCTTAAAGGCCAACTTGGTAATGTCCTGGTAACAAGTCTCCCACCCAAACTCACAAGATATTACTTCTGTATTTTCCATCCCATCACTTCTGCGTCTCAGTATTTTAGCATCATTGTACTTTTTTAGCAGAGGATCTCACAGAGCTTCCCATGATACCCTTCTTTTTTCTGCTTGACTACAGTTACTTAGAAATTGGCAATGTAACTATATTTTTTATTATTCCTGCCTGTGCTGAAATCTGCAAATACTGGCAAAAAGCAAGGAATGGACAAGGGCCAGAGAGACAGAGGGCCCAGTGAATATTACCTGGCAAACCAGTAGTACAGGATGAAGGTCTTTAATCCCATTAGGGGCACGTACATGAGAAAGAGTCGAATGTTGTAAGTCACTGTCAAGAACAGCTCCTGTCATAGAGATGCAAAGAAGGCTTCACACAAAAGGCTGCTTATAGTACTACACTCCCCTACCACTCTGCTCTAGCCAAAATGGAGCAACAAACCAAAATCATAGAGTTATGAACTCATAGAAAAGGAGGGCCAGAAAGGACCGATCCTCTTCTCAAGGCAGGATCACCCCAAATTAAACCATCCTAAGCAAGTCGTTTTCTTTTATGCCCCTTGTCTATTACTCCACCTATCTAAATCAACATAAATTTTGCCCAGAAATTTCACATGGCAAAGCAAATATTTTTGTGATTTCAAGCCGTAACACACATGGCAGCTCCCATCCTTCACCATTCACTTGGCTGAGGGGGCAAATACCTGAAGACTAAAAATACATAAGAACTGCCTTTTACTGGCATTGGCAATGCATAGCAGAAGTATGTGGGTGCACATGCACCCCCAGAGCTTGGTGGTCCACCCTCTGCAAAAAGTGCTGCTGACACTGCCAGCGACACCTGCCCCCTTCCCCCCCTCACTGCTGACACCATCTGCAGTTGGACGCTGACTACCGGTCGGTGTTTGGCACCCCCCACCCCCCTCACCGACATCACTGCAGCCACCCACAGGAGCTCCCTGCTCAGCCTGCTCCCACTGCTGACACAGCTGCGGCAGCCTGCGGGAGCTCCCCACTGGCCACCGTCACGCCCCTGCCACCAACACCATTGCCGACACCTGCAGGCGGTCGCTGTGACCCCCAGCCTGCGAGGCATTTGTGTTTACTGGGTTGGTCCATAGGTCCATCAAGCCCAGCACCCTGTCTCATACAGTTGCAAAGAGCAGATGCTAAGGAGATGTGTGAACAGGGCATGGCCAGAATTTTTCTCTCCTTGTTCCTCTCCAGCTGCATTTTCCAGCATTCAGAAGTTTCAGAAGTTCTGGTCCAGAAGCTGCACTTCCACCTACCATATTCAACACCTACTGAGGGATCTTTCCTCCAAGAATTAGTCCAATCGCCTTTTGAAAGAATTAGTTAAACTGGGTTAAGATGGTGAGGAAACTCTGCAAGTGAATACTGAATATATTCTATTCTATCTCAATTCTTTGATGACAGAATTGATACATTGGGGACAGGGAAAACTGTGATTATATTTTGCAAAGGTTTCTGGGTAATGCTAAGAATACTTACAAGCCACTTTTTGTGCTTGGTTGCAAAATAGATTAAAGCAAACTGGAAAACGGGAATTAGTGCGAATGGAGCCACAACTGAGGAAAACAAAGCAAAACAAAACAGAAACACATTAACAATCTTACTGGGTTACAAATTGTGCAGAAATCTAGAAAAATAAAAGAAGAGGTCTTTCTGATGTGGGATTTTAAGTGTGGCATAAGGGTGAAGGGTGATTTTATCACTTTGCTCCAGGTTTCTATATCGTTTATCTTACTCCATGCTTCCAGGCTTCTTCCTATCTCAACTCTCTTTCTTTCCTCAGCTGATTTTCTTTCCTTGTATATCCCTCCATTTTATGCCTGCTGCACTTTAGCTGTTACCATATGCATCATTTTCAACAGGCAGGCAAGGTTTTTCAAGTAGATGTGATATAGTTATATATGCAACAGACACACATCAGCTGGCAGTCCTGACAATTGGTGGCTACCTTCCTAAACATGATGATCATCCACCAGACTATGATGTGGAACAGACTATCTTTTCTCTGTCCTTTAAGGGATATAAAGACAGGGGTGAGAAGTTGTAGCTACTGTGGGGTGAAAGCCCCATGGCACTGCCAGGAAGCTTGGAGATACTCACAGGCAAAATACTTGTGCTGATGGTTGTAAGGCATGAACTTTTTCTTCTTTTTCCCCAACTAAAAAAAGAGAGGAAGGCATAATAGGTGAGCTGGATTACTAAAAAGCTTTATCAGGCATTTCTCAACCAACCCTATTTAAACAATACCAGAAATCAGCAGTTTCTCCTGCATTTATCCTGAGAGGAAGGATTTCTTAAAATCCAAAAAAGAGAGAATTAGAAGAGAGGAGATATGGATTTGATTTCATCCCTTGTGACTCTGCACACACATGCAGAGGTCAGGGAAAGGCAGCTGAGTGAGAGGAGCCCAAACATCTCAGAAAGCTGGAGGTGACAGGTACAGAACATTTTCATATATGTGTCTGAGTTTATTGCTTAATCACTCTGTTGAAGGAAAGTATTCTAAAATATTCTCAGCTTCATCAGTATTATGCTATCTGTTGGGGCCTGATTTCACAGAACAACAAGCAATGTCCGTCTCACCCAACAAAGTGGATCACCCAAGAAAGTGGATCCCAACAAAGCTATGTTAGGACATATCCTGGCACAACTGATCTGCTTCCTTTGGTGACATCTGTTTATTTCCTAAGTTTCAGCCTGTTTCACCCTGCCTGAATTCCTGAGAAACTGTGAATATACAAAGGATCCTCTTCCACCTTACTGCTTTTTTTGTGACTCAGTGTTAAGGGTTAGATAGTTTCATAGTTTCATAGTTGGTCAGGTCAGAAGGGACCTGAGCAGATCATCAAGTCCGACCCCTGCCATGGCAGGAAAGAGTACTAGGGTCAAACAACCCCAGGAAGGTGTACATCAAGCCTCCTCTTAAAGACCCCCAGGGTAGGAGCCAGCACCACTTCTCTTGGAAGTTGGTTCCAGATGATGGTCAACAGCATGGAATAGAATCACACTTAGGTATATAAGTTTAATTACGTGCTTAATAAGTTGAATTTAATCTGGCCTTAAGA
Organism: Crocodylus siamensis; assembly: GCF_052110815.1. Classification (NCBI taxonomy): domain Eukaryota; kingdom Metazoa; phylum Chordata; order Crocodylia; family Crocodylidae; genus Crocodylus; species Crocodylus siamensis. The sequence continues at coordinate 171,611,530 of NC_143396.1, forward strand.
TTTTATCCCTCCCCTTTCCCCCTTCTACCACAATGCTTTTGTGCAAGCCCTAGTTTACTAGTTTTAGAGAACAGAGACCAGGACTGCCCTTAAAGTTGTCCCAGTGGGCAGCCAGAAGACAAAAAACAAATTAGAGGGTAGGTGGCTCAGCAAGATGGAGACTGCCCCAGAAGGGAGGGGGCACTGGGGCAGAAACTATGTCCCTACTGTTCATTCATTTTATCCAATGAATATTAGATGCAGAAAAGCCATTCCAAGACACCAAGCCTACTCACTTCCAGTGTAATATTGATCATATGAGGGGGCCTGGCACATGTTACATGTATGGCACAATTAAGGTGTTAATTGCACTACAAATTACAATGCTGCTGCATATGCACCCAATTTAAGGCACCATAAAATGGCAAATTAGCTATAAAAATGTTTCACATATAATGTACAACATTTTTATGGATGGCTTCCACGGCACCCAAAATTGAATGTGTAACATGTCCACATACTAGGGCTGTGTTGACCCAATGCCCAACAATCAGCTGATTGCTGAAATTAGCTCTGGACAGCTCTGGCTCTGCCAGCCTGGAGCCATGTCACATCTCCAGTTGGCAGGGGACTGCTCCAGGGCTGATAAGGATGATCAACTGATAGGCAGCACCAACCCAGAAGGCAGCCCCAAGTCTCCAACTGGGTGCAGGGGATCAGAGGCTCCCAGTGGGGGAAGCCAAAGGGATTGCCCTGCCAGGGACTTTAAACCCTATGCCTGGCATCTTTCATGTGTAGCATGGTAGGATATGTGCTTGTTGAGCTCAGATCCTATCCCATGATAAATTTAACAAGTGCCAGTGGCCTAAGATGATATACTTCCCAGTCTTGGAGTCCTCCCAGCCCCATATATATTCCCATTCAAATAGATCTTTGTTATCCTGTGTTACTTCCAAACATTGCCAACACTCACCTCTGTGGAGAGTATCCTCCCAAAGCTGAATAAGACAGGGTGGAAACCAAGATCAGGGTCTTTGTGAAAGCAGTTGGGTTTGGCATGGTGTTGATTGTGCAGGTGATTCCACCAGCTGGGTGAAAACCCCTGTGGAAAGGTCATAGACCAAAGATGTCAAACTACAGTACCATGTTATCAAGACATTTATCCATGATTTATCCATTTGTCCAAGAGATATGGCACATTCCCCGCCTTGCTACATTTAGAGCACACCCCCTCACAAAAATGTTACCTCAATCTGGAGCTTATCTCATTTATTAAGCAACAATATTCGGTATCAGACAGCTTCCTGAGAAGTAGCACTTACTTTCAGAGCAGCTAAGCCTAAATGAAACCTCCGACTCCATTTTGTATTTCTGAAGACAGAAAAGTGCCCAACATCATGTTGGAACCAGTTCAATTGTGTCTGCAAAAGAACAGAATGGAAATATAAGCAAAAGTGTGAGTTTCCCCACACATTAGTGCTGTGCTTCTTCCCAGAACTAGATGCTTTTAAGAAGGCTAGAGCCAGGGTGGGCAATTATTTGGGCCCAAGGGCCATATAGGAAGTATTGATGAGCTGTCACAAGCAGGGTCAGCACCCCCATCTCTTGCCCCCCCACCACACCTCTTCCTACAACACACCAAAATTCCCTATGGGGCTTGCAGTGGGTGGGAAACACTGTTCAGGGTCAGGACAGGTGTGATTTGCTCCCTGCAGGCCCTGCCCTATGGTGAGGGTGGCAGGGTGGGGGGTATATGGAGCTGTGCGGAGGGGGTATATTCACATGGGGAGGGGCTTCTTGGGAGCCATTTTGGGGGTGAGGGGAGGGAGGGGGAGGCAGGGGGCATGTAGATCAGAGCTCAGCCCATCTCTGGCTGCTCCCGCAGCACTCTGCACAGGACTGAGCCCTGCCCAGGGCAGCCAGTCAACACCTGCTGGCCCCAGGCCTAGTCCAGGCCCTGGCTAGCATGAAGCTTCTTGCAGAGCTGTTCCCAGTGTGGCTGCAGCCAGCCAGGTGCTGCTCTGTTCTTCTCACCTTCAGTAGGAGCCACCCTGCTGAATCTTCCCCTCTGCCAACAGTGGCACAGCAGTGGCATGAGTTGGAGGAGGAGCCACCACTAGAGATGAGGGGAGCAGAGCAGCACCCAGTCGGCTGCAGCCACACCAGGAACAGCCCCACCAGGGCAGGAGCAGGAACAGGAGCAGCAGCTGCAGCTGCAAGCAAGGGAAGCAGAACAGCCCTGCTGGCCCAGGTCCCAGCTAACCTGCAGTTTCTAGTGGGGCTGGTCCTGGAGCAGCTGAAGCTGGCTGGTGCTGCTTTGGTCCCCTTGCCTGCAGTGGCAGCTCCCCTTCCCACTCTTCCCCTGCTGTACTGCTTTGGGTGGGTGAACAGGAGGAAGGTTCAACCAGGTAGCTTCTGCTGGAGGTGAGGGGAGCAGAGCAGCACCTGGCCAGCTGCAGTCACACTGGGAACAACCCCAGCAGAAGCTGCACCAGGGTCCAAGCCAGCAATAACATGGCATGGGCTGCCCCAGCTGGAGAGGGTGGGACTTGGTCCCATATGCAGCACTGCAGGGGCAGCCGTAGGCTGGATCCAGCCAGCTGGCAGGCTGGATCTGGCCTGCAGGCCATGTTTTGCCCACCCCTGGGCTAGAGCATCCACTAGACCTAAGACCCCTGCCACATGTTATATATATATTGTGCAATTCACTGGTTAATTGCACAATAAATTTAAAACATCCACATGTAGCAAAGTAATTATATCACCATAAAAATGTCCATTCAGCTTTAAAAAAAAAGCCAACAAGCTACAAGGTTAGTGCTTGAAAATACGTAACAACTTTATGGTTGGTTTCTATCCATATTTAATTTAAATGTATAGCAGCGCCCTAGATCACACAGGGGAAACTTGATCATATAGAAAATGATTTTTTGGACTTCTCTTCACAGTAGTCTTACTACTACAGTGAGTAATTTGTATTATTTCTTAAGTTCACAAGTATCCCTGGTGTTAATGGTGTCTAGCTGAAGAGAGAAGTGTCTGCTTATTACCAGCCAGGTGACAAAATCTCAGCAGAAGAAATTTCAGGGGAATAACTGCTATAAAACCTTGTAACTGGCCTCATGCATGTTGAAAAAGAGAATACACCTGAGTTATTGTGGTGGATTAGGTAGTTTACCTGTGCAATAGTGAACAGTGCCGCACCAACAAGGAAGGACACTAAGGATGCACCAAAGTACCACACAGTGAGCCAGGAAGCAGCATCCAGTACCAAGATGTGCAGGAAAATCAGGAAGAAAAAGAAGTAATTAGGCTGCAGGAGACCCATCTTCTCAACAGTGGCTCGCAGCTCACGGAAGTCCTCCACCAGCAGTTTCTGGGGAGAGACATAACATTACTGCACTCTCTAGGCAGCAGAGCAAACTTTGCAGTTAAGAAAAAGGGGAAACACTTAGGTATCCCTTCTCTCCAATAGGGGTTTCTGTAACAAAAAGGGATATACAATGATTGACAGCTATTGCTATACACAGTAACAGTTTCATCCTAGAGACTATGCCCTGAGGGGTTCTGAGTGGGTCCCAGTGACATGGAGGGGAGATGGGGGGGGGGGGGCCCTGTGACATGCCCACAACCCTAGGGGAGATTTCTGTGATCCTGAGATCTGTCCATGCATTACCTCCCTGGAGTAGGCTCCTCAGCACTCCCATCTGTGATGCAAAGCTGGATGCACAGTATGTTGGAGAACACAGCTGCCAGTACATTAATTTTTCCATTTTCCCACATAGAAGCCCACATCCTATCCCACATCTGGTTCTCCAAACACTCACATTTTTACTGGGCTCAGAGGTAGATTGATCTGGTGCCAACTCCCCGACCTGCAGTGGTTTTAAGTATGTTTTCACCAGTGCTTTATTTTTGTGGAAAGCGACAAAGGCATCCTAAGAAAGACACAAGCATTGATGGTGAAAAAGGGAAGACGCAGGCCAGATCCCAGGTTGCTCAGTGCTTCAGACAAATAATTGATTTCCATACACCCCAGCTCCTTTAATGTCCGTGCTACAGTTATTCCCCAGTTCCACTGCTCTGTTTGGCCATTGCTGTGAGGTGTCATCTGCTTCATTACACTGAAAGCCTCTCCTCAAAGATGCTAACAGATCCTCAACCTGAACAAGGCAATTAACAGGACATAGATTTGCAGTAACTGAGGCAGAAAATGATTATCAACCAAGAGTCTCCATTGCACTGTGGGTTGTGGGGACTTCTTCCTGAGGTCAATACCATTGCTCTGCGGTGGTCATTGTTTGCCAGGGTTCTTGGGGAGCATGTGCTGGTAGAATTCTCCTCTGGGCCAGGAAAGGAGACCCCCTGGTCTGCTGCTGTGTACTAAAATATCAAAGCAGCAAAGCTCCCACTACCACCTGCAAATGGTTAGGGGATGGTAGCCCATCCAGACTATCAGAAACCCACTGAATGTAATATACACATTCATCACAACTTCCTGGCTAGAACTGCTCCTACTCTTATCGGCCACTTTGAAAATAAACTTGCTACTGGTTTAAATTAGCTGCATGCATAGGAAGACAAGTTTAATCTGGGTGCTTTCCTATGTGTTGTCAAATACAGTCCAAGATCTTGCTCCTGATATTCTAATCTGTAATCAGGACCAGCCCTAGCAATGTGAAAGATTTGTTCCACCTACTGGTTGGCACTTGTGCATTATGATTAAGTCTCTCCTTAATCTTCTAGTTCAGTTAAATAACTTGGATGTTTTAGTCTTATACTATGAGGAAGGTTTCTTAGGTGGTGAATTATCTTGCTCTGAACACTTCTAATTTACAGGTTTCCCTCAGTTTATGCTGTACGTGCATTCCCAGAGAATGATGTATTAATCAAATTTGGATAAAGCGAACCCACTTTCCCATGGTCTGGAGGGAGGGAGTGAGGCTGGAATTAGGAAAGGGGCAGGGGGAGGGGTGCCACTCCCAGAGCTGCACAAGGCAGCAAAGCAGAGGGAACAGAGTGGCACTCACTCGAGCCCTGGCTGCAGAGGCCCCAGAAGTGGCTGGCACCAGCTGCCTGCAGCCGCTGGGCTGTGCCATGCTCTACCTGTCCCCATTTACCTCTGCTCTTGGGCTGCACCATGCCCTGGTGCAGGCATCTGGTGTCAGCTGCTCCTGGAACCAGGGATGGGGTGAGTGCTGCACTCCATGCTGCCCGGGGCTCCACTTGTCAGTACTCACCCCAGCCCATGCTGAAGCAGCCCCAGAAGCAGTCGACACGAGCTGCCTGCACCACAGCATGGCACAGGCCAGGAGTTGGGGTGAGCCCAGGTGCAGAACGACAGGCAGAGCACGGTGCAGCCCAGCGGCTGCAGGCTGCTGGTGCTGGCCGCTCCCAGGGTCACTGCAGCCCAGGCTGGGTTGAGTGGGGCCACAGCCATCTCCTCTCCCCTCATAGACTTACCTGCTTGGGTTGAGGGCATCTATGCTGATCACATAGGAGTGAATTTACCTTGCATATAATGAATTATGGGTCTAAACGTGCTCATTGCATAGGAGCAAATTCACATATCAAGAACCTGCATAAATCGAGGGAAACCTGTATTTCATTTCTTCATGCTGTGTCCACTCCTTGGTGTATGTGTGATTTACATATAAAGTGCCCACCTCTTTCAAACTCAGAAATCAAAGAATTGAATAAGACAATGGAAAGGCACAATACACACATGTACTAGCACAACTAAAAGGGAGCATTTGGGGCACCAATCCTGGGTACCCACTGGGGGAGGTGGTAGCTACAAAATAGTAGTTGCAGAGCTACTGACCTGCCTACCACTGCTGGTGGCATAGCTGTAGCTGTTTCCCCATGCACTGCCATCACACTGGTTGCACAACTGTCCAGTTATTCCTTTGCACGCATGTACCTTTTCAGACCATTCTGCAAGCTCATCTCATCTCAACCAAGCCTCCACAGACCACCAGAGTGAGGAGGTTCTGTAGTTCAATGACAGCCAATCTTTTTGATAGGCTTGACACAAAACTAGGCCCACATCCTCCCTGCATCCCATTTTGATCCCCTTCTCCCATCTGATCTACTGCTTTGCTTGCTGCTCCTAGACCTGTGCTCCCAGCCTAATCTCCTGCTCTGCTTCCTTCCTCTGCTTCATGCCCTATCTGCCACTTTGCTTTCTGCTCCTTTCCAACTCTGCTGAATGCCACATGGGGAGGCTGCTGATGCCATTGTGGCACCAATGCCTCCTACAGTCACTGCACCTTCAAGAAGAACAGACTGATAAAGCCTTCTTAGTGCCGCTCACTCTAGTAAGGCTTTGTCTGCTATTAGAACATGTTGGCCCTTCAAAGGATTCTCAACAACAAACTTTTCTCTGGAAGATATTCTAGCAAGCCAAAGTCAGTTCCAAATGTGCACATTATTTCTCATTCAGAAGAAAGTAGGTCTGTGCCAGTCAGCAGCGATCCAATCCCGCTTCAGATACTGCCACTTCGGATGGCCATTATCCAATCTGGAGCTCTGGACTGGGTTTCCGCCTCGATCTGGCCGAAGCTTTGGAGCCACCTCGGAAATCCCACCATAGGGTATAATGGGGAATCAATTAAATATCTATAACTTTGCTGGTTTTTGTCCAATTTGGATGACACATGTAGGGACGATAGCCTCTGCTGAGAGCATGAAACCTGCCAAGTTTCAAGGAGATCAGTGCAGGGGTTTGGGGGTAACTGTACCCCAAATTCTTGCACCAGTTTTGCTTGTCTGCAGGTTGAGAGGCAGTTCCTCCCAAACCCCTGCACTTCTTGAAATGTGGCAGGCTTTGTGGCCTCAGTAAGAGCTACCACCCCTGCAGTTTTAACCTCCCTGTGTTGTAACACATAGACATGACAGGAGTTTTGCTTTCAAGAATTTGGGGTGCAGTTCCCCCCAAACCCCTGCACTGATCTCCTGAAACTTGGCAGGCTGCATGATCTCTGTAGAGTCTACCATTCCTGAAAATTGCATCCAAATTGGACAAAAAACAACAAAGTTGTAGATATTTTATTGTTTCTCCATTACACCCTATGGCCGGATCTCTGAGGCGACTCCGAAGTGCTTTGGGAAGCCGAATGAGGCAGCGCTTCGACCCAGATGTGCTGCTTCGGACCCCAAAGCATCCAAAGCTTCTCCAGATCCAAAGCTCTGTCTGAAGCCTGGCACAGCCCTAGAGGGAAGTGATACATTCTGCTGAAGTTTATGTTGTAACCTTGGCAGTGCTGAGGAAAGGGTACAGTATAGCTATTACTATGCTTTACTTGAAGGCAAAAGGAAGAGAGTGAATGCATAAATAAAGCAGTAAAAAATACCACCACTATTTAGGCCAATCATTTCACCAGTAGTGATTCTGAACCTGACAGTCTCAAGCAGATGAGTACACCAATTAGAAAACTCATGCTGGGACCCTGAGGCAGTCAATCATACTCACTAATGTGTCTTACATTTTATTTCATTTCCAGGGTACAGCATGGGTTCAAAGAAAAAAGACCTTGCTCCACCTCAGTTCCTTCTAAGAGGCCATATCAAAATATATCTAGCTCTTTAGCTGTGATATCAAAGGATTATTCACCACCAGTCCTGGCACTCACAAAACTGTGCAAATGAGGAATCCTCCTGCCACAGAAACAGGTGCATTGTGGGTGGAGTTGGCATTCTTTTGGAGAATTTCACTGTTTCCTAAGGCTGCCAATTCAAATATTACCAGCCCACAATAATTTCTGAGGTTCAACAGGGTATATTTATTTTTTACAGAGATGTACTCTACACAGTTTTACTGGGTTTTGTTCTTATTAGGCAATTAAAAGCAGGAGAAAAAATGAGTGTGTCTGTTTTTGCCGTGTCTCAAGGCACTACTGTCTAACCACTGCATTGGACTATGTAGAAGATAAATTCAGTATTAAGAACTGAAGTACTGGGAAGAACAAAGAGGAGACATCTATGTTAACCTACTGAAATGAGACAGTAAAAGGAAACAGTTACCAGATCCACTACAAACTGGAAACGGATTCATAATTGTTCCTAGAAGGAAGTGTCCACATGTAGACTGCTTATGAGTTCTAAGCACTGGAGTGTATGAGTTAAGAGCAGTGCAGTGTGGGATGCCTGGAGGAATGACCAGGCACAAAGCACAAATGCACTGTATCTGCACATAATATTGTATTGGATCAAGGGGGATCGGCTTAAAATAGCACTCCGTTTTCCCAGTGTGCTTTTGAAATGTTCCAGGAAGTTTAAAAACAGTCTAATGGGGAACTGTGGCCTTGATCATCTTATGGTCCGATGGCTAGGTAACTGGCTATGGGGTCGGACCCAAAGAGTACTGTCACATGCACACCATAATGCTGGCATTGATGCGCGAGGCACCAAGATGGTGAGCCCCACCCTTCTTCCCCGCAACCATCACAAAAGAGTAAAACAAATGCTGCCATACCATTACTTTCATTATCAGAGCATCACCAACATAGGTGAGGTCAGCTAGTCTGTAACGCCAAATAAGGCCGGGACACAGAACCCTGAGAGGTGATAGGTGAAAACAGCCAGCTCACCGTTGAGCGCGTCACCTGAGTGATATAAGGGAGAGCACAGCCGCACCCAAGCGAGGTCGTTCATCACCCACTTTGATTATCACAAGGGACGCTAGCCTGATCACCTAGCTTCCACCTCCCATTCACAATTAGCAACCACCGAATGCTGCTTCATTGCCGGTCCCAACGTGATTAGCAGTCTACTTCTCTGCATCTCGTTTCTCTCCTCAACGCTCGCTGTGAGTAAATAAACTTCTACCTTCAACTACTCTCCGTTGCCATGACTATCACCTCACCTCCAGTCTTTTCAGGCGATGTGAGCTAGACTCACGTTAACCGTCCCATAGAGCGCTAACTGGCCCTTCTAACCCCGTCATTCTGGTCCCTTGTGTTGCGATCGGACAGCAGCATGACATGGCATCACGAACAGGATTCATGGATCCGCTGGTCGCCGTCTGCCCCTGGGGCTGGGGCTGCCGTACCACCAATGATGATACAGAACTTTGGGTGTATATGAGTTACCGCTCTGCAAGCCCAGCCCCAAAAGACTGCCGAGGCTACTTGTCTTTAAAGAAGGGTCAAAAGGAGTGGGCCTTCGAGGGGTCACCAGCTGCTCTCGGCTGCCTTCTCTCAGACCCCAAAACCCTGTTCTGCCCAAATGATGAGGGGCACACTGTGTCCTTGAAGAAAGTTAAGAGGTATGGGATGGGAGATCCCACTCCCGCGCAGACCTGGGCCACAGGTCTGCGACATCTAAAAGATCTAGGAGCTCCCATACTGGTCAATAATTTCCATTGCCTGCCTATAAAAAAATGCTCAAGGGGGCACAAAATGGCCGGGGATCTCATCAGTGACCTGGAGATGCACGGAAAAGCCGCACAGAAATGGACTGGTCCGACCTGGGATAAAAATAGTGTCTGGGTATCCTCTACCAACACTTTGTAAATGCCGTGCATTCATATTCCGATCTCGAGTCACAGTTTTGTGCAGCAGTACAGCAAGCTGCAGATATAGAAAAAGAGTACGTGCCTCTGGCAAAGAAGGCACAGCCTCCCAAGGCCACGCCTCCCACGCTGTCCGCCCCACCTCCACCATACGTGGGACAGGACGTAGAGCCATCAAAAGGGGCTCTGCCTAGCCTCTACCCAGAACTACCTCCTCCGCCAGACTTGCCGCAACCCGTCACGGCCCTCCCAATCAGCACCACTAAGGTCACGGTCGGGTTAGACAAGCACCCAGTAACAATGACCTCCTGGTGAAGCAGGTCCCGGGCAGGGATCCGTGACTTAATCACTTCCACCGCATGCCATCCAGGAGAACCGCCACTAGTCTGGCTGGGCTGGATGGTTATAGATTATGGTTATGACCGAGTCGATCTAGAAGAAACCACCGTGATGTTACGCAGTTCCATCTGGACATCCGGACTGGGGGGATTATGTCAAACCTTAGGAGGCATCTACAACAACTCTGCCCCTCACCTGTCCCTTAACTCACATGAGAACTTTGCGGACCGTTGCTTGCGATTCCACGTCGACAGTTTCAACCTCACCGATGTTTTAGAAGGAACAGACGTCGCTCTCAACCTCACGTGCCAAGCTTGCAACGTAGGGTCAAACCTCAGTTGGATGTTCAGCTGGCTCGACATGTTCGGCCTCGGACACTTGAAGAAACTTGTGCTAACCGCCCTGATTATTTGTGCGATAGGTATTGCCGTTTGTTGTTTGTTCTGTTTTTTCTTACAATGGCTAAAGTCGCGCCTGATTCGCCTATCTCCTTTTGTATATACACGCTTACTCAGTGCTGACCAAAATAGCTATGAGGCCGTACAAGTGCCTGTCAAAGATCAAAGTCTTTGATTTCAGATGCCGATGGCAAAAGGTCAGAGGCAAAAGGTCAGAGGCTAACACAACAAACTCTGCAATTGTAGTCTATCCCTCTGTATTAACAGTGCTGCATATATACACCCCTGTCTGTGCCTCATCTCAAATCACTTGAGCTTCTCATATGAGAGAGAAACTAACCTTGACAGCCCAGCACGAAAGATAAAGTACCTATAGTAAAGAGATTAGATGACTTTAATGAAACTGTAAGATCAGAATAATGTGTCATGCTTACCCTCTTGTAACCAAACAGGCTCAGTACCACCTAAACTAAAAGAAAGGCCCCCACTTTCTTGAAGGATGGGCTGCCAGCATGAAACTTGAGCAAACAAAGAAAGCACAAGTGCCAACCTGTTAATTATTCATGCCTGGCGTGTAGTAATCAGCTACCCTGCCTAGTATAACTTTGAAAGAACTTCCGCCCAAAGCGGAGATCTTGGAGCATTCCAGGAGACACAATCTGTAATCTGATCAGTTACAGACATCTCCCCGCCCCAGTTTATTTTCTTTTGGCATAACCCCGTTTCTGCCAGTTCGTCTTATCTTCGTCGTCCGTCTTTCTCGTCAAGAGCTCTCAGTAATCTGCAGACCATAGTAATTCGTGTGAACTGCTTGAAACCTGTATTCAGCAAGTCTGCAACCCACTGTAATCGCTGGGTGACAGAGCATCTGCATGCTGTAACTAAGTAATCAACTCCTCTGCCTACGTGGCACTACATCAGTAGCATAAGTAAAATAAACTTTCTGTGTAACCATCACGCTTTAAATCATCTGACTCCTGCTCGCCATTAACACCCACCTGTCCGGTCATAAATCCCTCCTCACGCCAAGCCTGTCATGCCCACCCAGGCTCGCAGGTCAAGGGTGCACCGGTCATCGGTGCGCGACAGCGCCATATAACAAAAGTGAATATGATGCTATGGTGTAGACACAGTCAACCCTCGCTGCCTCGTGCAAGGGGGCATGTCACATGCACACCATAATGGTGGCATCAATGCGCAAGGCACCAAGATGGCGAGCCCCGCCCTTCTTCCCCGCAACCATCACAAAAGAGTAAAACAAACGCTGCCATACCATTACTTTCGTTATCAGAGCATCACCAACATAGGTGAGGTCAGCTAGTCTGTAACGCCAAATAAGGCTGGGACACAGAACCCTGAGAGGTGATAGGTGAAAACAGCCAGCTCACTGCTGAGCGTGTCACCTGAGTGATATAAGGGAGCACACAGTCGCACCCAGGCGAGCTCGTTCATCACCCACTTCGATTATCACAAGGGATGCTAGCCTGGTCACCTAGCTTCCTCCTCCCATTCGCAATTAGGAACCTCTGAACGCCGCTTCATTGCCGGCCCCGACACGATTAGCAGTCTACTTCTCTGCATCTCATTTCTCTCCTCAATGCTCACTGTGAGTAAATAAACTTCTACCTTCAACTACTCTCCGTCGCCATGACTATCACCTCACGTCTAGTCTTTTCAGGCGACGTGAGCTGGACTCGCATTAACCGTCCCATAGAGAGCTAATCGGCCCTTCTAACCCCACCGTTCTGGTCCCTTGTGCTGCGATCGGACAGCAGTGTGACAAGTACTAATTGATGGGAGCAAAACAACATGGTGCAGGGTGACCAGTGGAGTTCCTCAGGGCTTTGTACTTGGCCCGATACTCTTTAACATCTTCATTAATGATCTGGATTCAGGAATCAGATGTGAACTGGCAAAGTTTGCGGATGATAACAAATGATGGGAGAGGGCGGTCTCACTGCAGGACAGGCTGGGGATACAAGTCAACTTGGACACACTTTCAAGCTGGGCTGACCAAAACCTGATGGCCTTCAATGTAGAGAAGTGTAAGGTGCTGCACCTCAGTAGGAAGAACCTTCAACCTATTTACAGGTTTGGCAGTGCTATGCTTGTTAGCACCATGACCAAAAGGGACTTGGGGTTTTGATTGACCACAAGATAAATATGAGCCACCAATGCGATGCTGTGGCTGGCAAAGCAAGCCAAACTCTGACGTGCATCCACCGATGCATCTTAAGCAAAACCAGGGAAGTCATCCTCCCACTTTACTCAGCCCTGGCGAAACCATAACTGGAGTACTGCATCCAGTATTGGGCTTCCCACTTTAGGAGGGTTGTAGAGAAGCTTGAGAGAGTCCAGAGGAGAGCCACTCAAATGTTCCATGGCCTGGAGGGCAGGCCGCATGAGGAGAGGCTGGTGGACTTGAAACTCTTCAGTCTGGGAAAGAGAAGGCTCAGGGGGACTTGGTGGCAGCCTACAATTACATAAGAGGGGTACATCAGGAGCTGGGAGAATAGCTGTTCATCAGAGCTCCCCAAGGGATAACAAGGTCTAACAGCCATAAACTCCAGGAAGACCTATTTAGACTAGACATAAGAAAATAGTTCTTTATAGTGTGAGTGTCCAGGGTCTAGAACAAACTCCCTCCCAAACGGGTGCAAGCACCTACTCTGGACTCTTTAAAAAAAACATATGGATGTATTTCTTGCTGGGGTCACTTGATCCCAGCTGACTTCCTGCCTATGGCAGGGGGGCTGGACTCGATGATCTCATGAGGTCCCTTCCAGACCCTAATGTCTATGAAATCTATGAAATGAAGTGGCCTGCACATTTAGGCTTCTTGTTCTAATTAGAACAGTCCAGCAATGCCTCACCATTACATGTATTAAGCTCCCCTGCCCTTCCCCCGTGTTTTAAAATGGCTGCAGGGGCACTTTAACTAAAGCCACCACACAGATGTTTTAAAAGGCAGGAGGCTTAATAGTGATGAGCCATTTTAATTAAAGTGGCTGTCAGGGAACCGCTCTAATTAAAACAGCCCCTCCTCACCCCCAAGCACATGTGTAGGTACCTTGGGTTTTAAAGTGTATTAAACATCTTTTAAGTATTATAGTCATTCACACCGTCAGGCTAAAAACAAAAGACTGATTTTCCCAAGGGGAAATAAGTCTTTTATTCTGGGATCTTACAGATATACAAACCCATTGTCCCACCTTTAGTACATGTGAAGAACCTGTTATTTACCAATAATAATTTTCCCCCAGGACATTTAGGACTAATCAGTTAACTGATAGTCTCATTGCATGTGTAAACAACTGTCAGAGCCTATTTTAATGTATGTCAAACATGGGAAAATCAGCCCTGATATATACCAGTTGTTTGTTTTTAACCATAATGCATCTCGGTAAGTAGAAATACAGAATACAGTCTTACATGAAGGGCAACTAAAAAGTACCTAAGTCATTCTTGGATTTTACAGCAAAGCAGAATTGGAGAGGTTTTGTGGAGCTACAGGCAGGCAAAGAAAAACTGGAGGAGTTGACCAATGGAAAACCCTGACACATTAGACCGTTTTTTGCCTGATGGAAGATTTTAAGGCAATCCAGAGGCTTTCCTTCTGCTCTTCTCACACAGCCACAACCCGTCATACCTCCCTACAACCAAGCTGTTGCTGCTTCTTCCCTACCTTTCAGTGGGCCCCTTGTTATTTCTCCCCTCTTTCCCGTGCCAAGTGCCAGGAAATCCTTGGTCTAAGGTGACAGGGAAATGATCATATGTTCCTCAGACCTACGTATAAGCAGGACTAATGAGATTTTTTACTCCCTGCAGAGGCCTGGGTGCTGAGGTGCTAATCTTCATGGAACAAAAGATGAAGTGGCATCCTTAGTTTCCTTACAGTAGGTTAGAACCAACTAGCAGGGGGTGACCACAGCATATATTAGGGATTCATTAATGAATACAGAGAAGAAAAGATAGGTTTGTGTTGCTATTGTAGAAGAAAAAACAACAATACATAGCAAAGTTCCAGATATAGCTTAGTTGATAGTGGAAAGGAGGCAATTAATTAAAGATTAAACTAAAGTTGGGAATAAGGGAAAGAGAATGTAGCTCTCAAGTGGACCTATAAGCTAAAAGTTGGAATAATCCATTTGTAGGCATGCCTTATAAATCTTGTAAGTTTCATAGAAACGTACATGATCCCTATCAGCTTGATTCTTTACACTTCATAATTTGTATTGTTTTATTCTCAAGCACTCTGTGAGGTAGGAAGTACTATCTACATTTCACCACTGGATATCTGAGGCACAGAGAAGCTATGAGATTTGCTGAGGGTCACAGACCCTGTCAGGGCAGGAAATTACATCTGGCTCTTTCAGGACTTGAGCTAATGCTCTAATACAGACTGCATTTCTAGGGTGAATACACACAACTACAACAGCAAATATAACATTCTGCAAATAAGCTGTGAGCTTTTCTTAAGCTTTTCTCTGAACAATCCTGTAAGTTCATTCACAGAAAACAAGCCCCAAAGATGCTTGCAGAAATTCTCAGCAAATTTATTTTAAGTATGGAGAATTCTTCATGATTATCAGCAATATTTTTCCTTAGGTCCAGTCTCAAATATCCTTCCTGCTGATCCTTAGATCATTCTTCCATGTTCCTAGCCTTCCACCTGATGCATATCTTTGAAATTTCTCTCTGCCTCTGGGAATTCTCCAACTCTGCCCACTGGTTCAAAATAATACCTCCACCTTCATAATCTACCCTAGGATATTGTGTCTTCCCTAGGTTCTTTACCTTAAATAATAACTTTCTCTATCTCTCTGGACATTGACTTCTCTACTGCTCTCTTCCTCTTTTGTTAACTATGTCACTCTGTCATCCAGCCAAGCATAGGTACCCTTCCTCAGGTCTCATCAAGCCATCCTGCTTTGTATTGTGGCTGATAGGACACCATCCACCTGTGCTGCTCCCCCTTTTCAGGTCTTACCGTAGCATCTTGCCCTGCATAATGGCTCATTATCCTCTTGCCTCCAGGGTGCACCAGGTAGAACTTGCTGACATCATAGACTTTCCTGTCAATTACCAGCCACCGGTCCTGTCCTGAGGTCCCAGCGCCCCGACCAGTACGGACTGCAATCTCGTCCCAAGTAAAATGTTGAGTAAAATCTGGAACAGTCTCTGACTTCTTTATTGAGGGACCAGATGGTGGTGGCATCTTCACTTCTAGCTACACTCTTCACACTCAGATTTTCTGTTCCCAGGTGTGCTGTCACACTGCTGAGATGGAAACTGGATCAGTTTTATCCTTTCATCACTATTTGATTTACAGCATCTAACATTCGCTGACACACCTGGCAAAGAGGCTCCACCAGCCTATTGACTCCAGCTTTCTCAGACGCACCCTTTGCAGAACCTCCTCCTTTCTCAATTACTTCTATCCCCTTAAACACATTACTCAATAAAATGCCTGTTCCTTCTTTTCCTTTAAAAATAATATTTTAAACGTTGACTGGTTACATTATTGTTATTTAGAATTCTTAAAAAGTTAACTGAATATCACTGTATATTTGAAGTCTTGTTGAATACTATTTTACATGTAAACCAAAAGCTTTGCTAAGGTAACAAAATATGCCATCAGGAAAGAGGTCTTAACAAAGTACAGAAAGCTCTGTGGGATATACATTCTGCAGAAAGTGTTTCCTAACCTTTTCTCCCAATGATTATGATTTACCTATGAAAGAAATAGTTGCCTGGAAGTTTCATCCCTGAGCAGGGAAATTTTTAGTAGACTTTTATGGATTTAACAACATCATGAAAACCCACAGTTACAAAATAATAGCAGATGTTCTTGGTTTCACCATATACAAGACATTTCTGAAAGTTTATTATAGACAACAATAATTTTATTGCATTAAAGATTGCATGTAGAGCAAATAGCTCTTATGCACTCTTCTACACTCCAAATTAATTTATAAATCTGCACTAAGGAGGATGAGACCAAATTCTGCCCTAGCATAGGGCTAAGCACCCTTTATCTCTGGGGGAAGACAGTGGAAATGGATAAACACAAGAACAAATCTCTCGAAAGGTCCTTTTTCTTCCTGCAACTTCTCCCTTTATACTTTCTCTGTCCCCTCCCACTTGGACCATACTTGTTCTGTGATATTAACTGGGCTCCTAATGGAACTAAGATTCTGTTTTTGTCTTAACACTTTTTACCTGATAGTGTTAAAAGCAACACCAAATAGCAATAGATATGAGGGAGATTATACTCTGTATATAGTCTGTCAGTCAGTTGTCCTACTGTTTGTCTGATCATTCTTACAGCCACAGAAGATATAAAATTAATTGTGAAACTAGAAATATATAAATATAATTTACAACATTTGGAACAAGTTTCAAAAGAGGAACAAAAGTACTAGATGCTGCAATTAACTTGTTCAGATTTAATGGGCTAGCTTACCTCTTAGAACAAAGGCAGGCTTTATAAGCAGATACTTATCACCTCTGGCACTAAAACTGTCTACAACATGCTTTACTAAAAAGAGAAATAAATAATTCTAAGAACTAGTTATTTCATATTCGTGTTATAATTTGCCAATTTCAAAGTTAATTTTTAATTATTTTAAAGATAACTCACTGTCCATATCCATAGGAACAGAAGAAACTGCCATCCTTGATCAGGAATGTGATCCACATCGCATAGCACTTTTTCCTGGTATCAACACCAGAGCATTCTGATGAGAGTGGCAGAAACTCTAAAGTAAGCAGATCTGGGATAATCCTGTGGAACGGATACCCTTAACAGTCTCATCATCCTAATCCTATAGAATCTGGTGTTGTTGTAAACTCTGAAGCAGGAGTTCAACACAAGTACTCGTAATTTTTAACATTAAATTTTATAATTCTGGATAATCTTGCTGTCCAAATAAATATTTGATTCATTTTGAAACCTGAAAAGCAACAGTTCATGATAAGGAGTTCCGGGGTTTAATCACAGGTTTTGTTTCAAAGTATTCCTTTTCTCTGTTTGGAATCTACCACTTAGTCATATTTATGAATGTGGTCTTTGTTTTTGTGTTCTCTGACAAAAAGAAGTTGCAGAACTTTCATCTCTTAATGCATGAATGTCCATCAGAAAGAAGCAGAATCAAAGCAAGTACTGAGGCTGAAGTGGAAAGACGTAAAAATTTCAATTAAAAAATACGTGACTCCGAGCTTCCACCTATAAAGAATTTCATTCCATAACACAAGTGGATTTGAATAGTGCTGCGTAAATAATAGGAGGTTCAGACAGACAGCTGTGCTTGGGATAGAATTTCCTAAAGTAGAAACTGCCTAGTCAAGCCAACAGACCCAACCCATACTGAATGGCACTACATTGCTCACATAGAGAACAAGAGAGAAAAAAGCCTAGAGCAATGCCAGAACTCACTCCTACCCCAGCCCAGGTATGGGACTCTTTTAGGAGTACCAGAAAGCCTGGGACCTCCGATGGCAGGCTTTCTTGCCTGTACATAAATGCCAGGAGCTATACCTTGGGACTAAAGTTAGTCCTACATCAGTCCACACACACAGCTGTGCAGTAAGGTGTCTACGTGTGTGTTAGTACACAGTAACTAATCAGGCGTAAATTTGATACCTGCATGAAGCAGGTATCAAACTTATGCTCAAGTTGGTATGCGTTGCCATATTTACTGTGCTGTATGGCTGTGTACTTGTAGACACATGCCTGTACTGCACAGTGGTTACTGAGTGGTAAATACATGCGTGTAAACACACCTAGTAATTCTACTGATACTTGAAAACTGAAGCTACCTTGCCCAGGGGCTAATAGTGCACAAAACTTCCTGAAATGCTGGATTTCCATTGTGGGCTTCTATTAGTGTATCTCAAGTTTTGTGAAAACTAGTTGCAATATTAAGGCCCCAAATCTGGATCTAAATGGGCTGAAAAAAATATAATACAGGTAAAGATTATCTGGTACTTCCATAACTGTAGTTATATTAATGATCTCTGAAAATGCTTTTGAAAAACCAAAAACACTAAAGCTAAGTCAGATGTTCAAAAAGCCCAAGGCAAAATTGATCTAAGTTATGCAGCTTTCTGGAAGCAGCCTAGGTTAGACTGGTAGTGAACAAAACACACGTTCACCCTTGGGTGGTGGGGGAGAGGGGTGTGCAGGTTGGGGGTGCGCCTGCACACCTTCCAGCATGACCCACAGGCTCCCTGGACTGCCAGACATGGCAGCTTGAGCATATGTGGTGCAAGGATTGGGAAGAAGGTGAATTCCCCCATTAATGTTGGGGGAACCAGCTTCAGACAATGGCAGGCATTCTGAATCTGCAAAGCCCTGGCTGACTACTTCCTCACCCTCAATGACTGGGAACCCTTCCTGGATGAGTAGGGCCTGAGGGCTTCTAGTGCCTGTGCCCTGGCACTGGGCCATGGGCCTCCCACCCTAGACTCCTCTGGCTTGCATCCATCTTCACAGGCTAGGGCACATCCCAGACTACTGCACTGGGCAACACAGTTTGGAGAGAAGGTGATCAGCCCTCAGTGGTGAAAGAACAGGTTAGGGACTACTTAGAAAATGTGGATGTGTATAAGTCCATGGGGCCAGATGGGGATGCACCCAATGGTACTGAGAAAGTTGCCTGATGTGATTGCAGAGCCATTGGCCATCATCTTTGAAAACTCATGGGAATCAGGAGAGGTCCTGGATGATTGGAAAAAGACAAACATAGTGCCCATATTTAAGAATGGGGAAAACGAGACTTCAAGGAACTACAGACCAGTCAGCCTCACCTCACTCCCTGGAAAAATCATGGATCAGAGACTCAAGGAATCCATTTCTAAGCACTTGGAGGAGAAAAACATGATTAGGAACAGTCAGCATAGATTCACCGAGGGCAAGTTATACCTGACACCCTAATTGCCTTCTATGACTAAGTGACTGGCTCTGTGGATACAGGGAGACTGGTGGATGTGGTTTACGTTGATTTTAGCAAAGCTTTTGATATGGTCTACCACAACATTCTCACAGGAAAGTTAAGGAAGTATGAGCTGGATGAATGGACTGTAAAGTGGATAGAAAACTGGCTGGAGCATCAGGCTCAGAGTGTAGTAATCAATAACTCAATGTCTAGTTGGCAGCTGGTATAAAATGGAGTGCCCCAGGGGCTCCTCCTGGGGCCAGTTTTGTTTAGTGTCTTCATCAATGACCTGAAAGATGGCAAAGACTTTCAGCAAGTTTTCACATAACACCAAGCTCGGGGGCATAGTAGATACACTGGAGGGTAGGGCTAGGATTTAGAAATTGTAGGATTGGGCAGAAGGAATCTCATAATGTTCAACAAGGACAAGTACAAAGTCCTGCACTTAGGACAGAACAATCCCATGCACCAGTACAGGCTGGGGGCTGACTGGCTGGGCAGGAGCACTGCAGAAAAGGATCTGGGGGTTACAGTAGACAATTAGCTGAATATGAGCCAGCAGTATGTCCTAGTTGCCCAAAAAGCTAACCGCATCCTGGGCTGCATTGGTAGGTGTGTTGCCAGTAGGTCAAGGGAAGTAATTATTCCCCTCTATTCAGCAATGGTGAGGCCACGTTTGGAGTACTGTGTCCAGTTTTGGGCCCCCCACTAAAAAAAGTATTTGGATAAATTGGAGAGAGTACAGCGGAGGGTAACAAAAATGGTGAGAGGGCTGGGGGACATGATTCATGAGGAAAGACTGGGGGATTGGGCCAAAAGGATTTATTTAGACTAAAGAAGAGGAGACTGAGAGGAGACTCCATAGTAGTCTTCAACTACCTGAAGGGGGGGCTCAAAATGGAGCTAGACTATTCTCAGTGGTGGCAGATGACAGAAGAAGGAGCAACAGTCTCAAGTTACAGCAAGGGAAGTTTAGGTTCCCGTAGGAAGAATTTTCTCACTAGGAGTAACACACTGGGTAGTAAAATACTGGAACAGGCTACCCATAGAAGTGGTGGAAGCTCCATCTTTGGGGATTTTCAAAACCTGGGTAGACAAAGCTTTGACTAGGATGATCTAGTTGGGGCTGGCCCTGCTTTGAGCAGGGGGTTGGACTTGATGACCTCCCTGAGATCTCTTCCAACCCTAACTTTCTATGATTCTATGGGGGACACATTGGAGTACATGGGAATGCAGTGCAAGGAAGAGACATGCCCCAGTTTAAAATGCTGCACCACCAAACTTTTCTTGTTTTTAATAAAGAAAACCTCTTGAACATTGTTGCAGAACTTGGTACTTCTTACCAATCAACACCAACCAGCAAACCTTTGAAGAGATCATGAGAGGTTTGTGAAAGGAACAAAAGAACCTGGAAGGGGCATATAGGATGGGAATGAAGGAGGTTTTTGGATTAAGAGAAAAGCTGCAGGAGCTGAACTCAGCAAACACAAAACCTTGGAGGGGAGGCATGGGGTAGTGGGCTACAGACCTGACATACTGATTCCCACACTAAGAAAAAAAATGCCTAATAATTAAATTAGGGGCTTAAATAAAAAATATCCTGCTGATGCCTATACGCAAAGATTTCTTAAACCCACCAGGTCTGAGATTAAAACAAGACATTCCTCTAGCAGGGGCTGGGGCCAAGCCCCACAGAGTTGGCTGAGCCATCAGGAAACTTACCTAAATGGGTCTGGACAAGTGGTGCATCCCCAGCACACCAGAGAAAAAGATCTGGGGAAAGCCAGGGAAACAGGCAGGTGCCTGGGGAAGAAGAACATGTCACAGGGAGCCAGCTCTGATTGGTCCAGACAAAAGACCAGCCAGTTTAAAGGGAGACACCAAGAAACTCATGGTGTTCGGCATCTTCAGGAGCAAGGATTAGGTGGCTGAACGAGGAAAGAAGACGAGCAGAGTGGAGGACCCACTCTAGCTGAACCCTCATGGAGCATCACAACCCAGGCGAGTCCCAAGCCAGGAGCACACCTGCATGCTGAGACAGTTATATAGATGTGGATGGTGGGGTAATAGGGGTCATCCCAGAAAGTCCTTTGAGACAGGGTTAGGTGGGGAAGACCCAGGACACAGTCAGTAGAAGCTGACTGGGAGGATGGGAAAAGTGGAAAGCAGGGCTTAATCCAGCTGCTGACAGCTGAACAGAACCCTCAAACTGTAATGAAGCTAGAACAGCCAGGCCCTTTTGCTGCTTCTTCTTTTTTTTTTTTTTTTGGTACATATCTTTGAATTTGAAACAGAGGAGATGAGGAGTGAGGACTATCCCTTTTCAGTTATTGTCCCTGGGTAAATGAGGGCCAGCTGGAGAGAAGTATCCCTTTGACCTAAGATTAACAGGGTCACATTCCATAAACCTTTGCCTTTCAAAGGGACTTAATCTGTAAGGCCTGACATAAGGCTGGAAGAGAGCAGACAAAAGGAAGTGAGGTAATTCAGGAATAATAGCAGAAACCTAGAATCTACAGAAGAAAGGGGTAGGGATGAAGACATAGGGAATAGCAAGAGAGAGAGAAGGAGCCAGGAGAAGCACAGCACGAGTGGTTCAACAAAGAAGGGGCTCAGACAGGAAATCATCACTGAAGAACCATCAAGGAAATAGTCCACCTGTGCTTACTCAGAGACTCTAGGTGTCTCACAATCTAGACCAACAGAAAATAATGACCACTCACCTAAGAGGAAAGGAGCAGGGTGTAGGGGAGGTGGAGCCATGCTGAAGACTGTGGTCCCTGCCATCTGAGAGTCACTCATCCTCCCAAATTTCATCATACCATCAAGGCATAGCAGTAAAGTGGGGAGGGTGAGCCAGAGGTTAAAGTAATTCTAACACAGTAGGGCTAGAGGGGTTGGGGGAGGAGAACACACTCACTCACAATCCTGCTTGGAGAACAGCAGTTCAACTTGAGCAAGACTCATTTAGCAACCAAAATGCCTGCATGCAAGATTTGCTTAATTCATACACTAATACAGAAATTATAATTACAAATCCCACCATTAGACCAGCTGGCTTTGATCTCCCTAGACATCTTCAGTCTTCTCTAAACTGAATCAGGATAGGACATGGCAGATATGGATTTCTGTTACATTGATGAGACTGGACTACTTCACCAAACTGCAACTGTGGCACCCCTTTTCAAACTCGCACTCACCTTGAATCACATCAACATTGAATGCCATCTCCATGCATTTAGTAGGACTCTATTAAACCTGCATAATACTATACCTGAGGCAATCAGTTGGCTGAAAAATGTAGACATAGAATTGTGAATATGTTTCTCCTTGTTTTGTTATCACTAGCATCTTATGTTAAAAAAAAAGAAAAGAAAAGAAAAAAAAGCTATTTCCCTGACTCAGGAGTGAAGACATGGGGCTTCTCCATGTTGGACATGGACAGGTGGGTTATCCCAGACCCACTGTCTGCCTGAGAGAGGTGTGGGGTAGGGGGAGGGGTGGGAAGAGGCTGCTGGACCAGTCAGGGGGGAGGCTGTGGGGTGGGAGGCATCACCACAGAGGGAGACTTGGACTCCTAGCTCTCCATCATGAGATCCACAACCCCTTGGCCCCTACCCCTGGGACCCAGTCTCCCCACTTGGGGACCCCAACCCTATGACACTCAGCCATGCAAGGGGCTCAAGGCACCCCACAGGACAGAGCCTGGGGGCTTTCTAGCCCCACAAAAACTGCACCATTCCCCCACAAGACCCAGGCCAGGAGGGTGGCCATAGGGAGCAGAGCTGTCCCCTAGGCCCCCATCTGGTAGGTAGATGAGCTTGGGCCAGTGGGCTCTGGTGCCAGATGCATTCCCAGTGACAGCCTGTCCTGGTAGACATTTGGGCTGTGCTCTCCCCCTGGTTGTGAGCACTCTTGAGCTCCTTTGGGACTGGCCTGCAACCACTTGAGGGGCCTACACACATAGAGTGGCCGCCAGAGCTATGTGGTGGTAAAAGGTTAGCAGTAGCAGGTTGTCGGGGTTGTGGGGAGAGGGCTAGCTGCTGGGGGAGCAGTGTCCTTGACAGCCTTGGTCAAGGCAACCCAGTCTCACTCCCCTCACCCACCACTGCCCCTCAGAGTGGGACCCCCCCAGTACCTTTCTGCTCCCCCGAGACTATGGGACACCAGATCCCTTGCACCACTTCTCCTGTCCTAGGTCCCCCTCCCACTCTGGAAGGGGCATGATGGGGAGTCATTCCCTCCAGCTGGCATCCAGGAGTCCTTCCTGTGGGACCCCCATTTTTATAGCCCCAGGGAAGAGTCCCTGGAGTGGAACACAGCATGTTGTTGGGGATTGGATAGCAGCCCCCCTCATCACTCCCAGCCAGAAGGGATATGGATTTTCTGAAGATGGCAGTGCTGGGGAAGGGTCATCTGCTTTAACAAGGGGAAGCCCAGGTTGCCACTCAACATAAGAATCTACTGCACGTGCTACCTGTCACTCCACTATGAGATCCTGACACCCCTGAATGAGTCTGCAATCATGACTACCATTGATGTGCTGTTGAGCCATGATCTGACCCAGAGAGAAGATCCCCATACCCTGGCCACATAAGAAGAGTACTGGGTGTGCCATGTATCATGGCTGTGCTCTCTAGTAGCATAAGAAAGTGGTGTGGATGTGACTTCTGTGCCTCAGTTCCTCAGTTATAAAATGAGAATACTATTTCCTACCTGACAGGATGCTTTGAGAGTAAAGCATTATAAAAAAATGGTGCTCAGCTACAACAACAATAGGGCTATTTACGCATAGGCAGATGGTTGTCCAGTCAGGACAGAGAAGTGTGCCGTAGAATGAATTACAAATGTATCTTTGAAAAACAGGTTTTGTGCTTCATCCATTTTTGAACATAGTAAGAAATTAAATGTATTAATGATTTTTTTCATTCATCTGCATTGCACCCTACTTGAGACTGATATAGTGTGGTACTGAAGTGCTCTCCAGTTACCAACTTTTACAATAGCCAGGAGGAAGGTTTTAGTAAGGAAGTGAAACAAAAGGAAAGGGAAAATTATGCAAAGGCAAGAAATAAGAAAGCAAATCTTTCATCTGCATCTCTCTCTCTCTCTTCCCCTCTCTCTCTCCCTCTTTCTCTCTCTCTGTTTCTTCTCCTGTATGTCCCTCTAAAAGTTTCTCCACCTCTAAGACTCCCAATGACTTGTGGCTGCCTATTCTGTCTGTTCCAGGTGACCAGGCAGGAAAGTTTTAACCTACCTGCCTGACTTCTGTTACCACTGCTTCAGGGATGAGCCCATTCCAGAGATCAGCATCAGTGGTGGGCCCAGGCTGGCAAGTTAACCCTGCCCTGTCTTCTCCCTGGGATAGACAGTGTGGGCTGCCACAAGCAAGCAGGAGGAGGGGTGAGTGGGCAGTGAGTGGGGATCTCAGGTGCTTGGGAGGATTGTGAGGGCACAGTGGGCTCAATCCAGAGCAGCAGGGGAATGGCAGCAAGTAGATTGTTTACACTAATTTATAGCCTAGAGTGCCCACATCTTAGTGTAACACAAGCTGGGTAAGGACCTTGCTACACAGCAATTTTGGGCAGCTTTTGGAGATCCTAACTGCTGGATCATCTGCAAATTAACACCTGAAAATGGTTTTAAGCAATCACTAGGCAGCTCAGGGTTATGCCACTCCAGGGCAGGATTGTCTGTAATCCATACTACCCAACTCCTGATACACAAAGTACAGTCATGAACTGTTATAATGCCCTAACATAGATCGGAAATAATCATGCCCTGAGGTGACGTAACTTTGATCATCAGAAAGAGTGCTTAAAACTAGGTTCAGGTGTTAACGTGAGGACAGTCCAAGGGTTAAGAGTTCCCCCAGCTGCCCAAAATTATTACCTACCTGTGGCAGGCAGCATGGCCCTATAACAGGTCCTCATAGGTGTCCTTCAGCATGCAGTTAGCCCCTGCTTCCCCAGTGTACAAAATACATTTCTGCATCATAAAATCATTTAGCCTTGAAAAGTTACAAACAACATCAGTGGCGAAAGGAGCAGAGCTGGCGTCCATTTAGAAGAACAGAGTTTTAGTAAGTGTGTTTCTGCTGCACTGGACCCTGCTTAAATTGAGGGGAGTTAGGGTTGCATAATTAGGATTACATGTACCTTAACTCTGTATTTCCTGGTTTTGAGCTGTGTATTTAACCACTCCTCACACTTTAAAAGGGTACAAGGCTGTTTTGAGCAACCTTAAACCTACATTCATCTGCTTGTGTTTTCAGCATCCCATGTACCCCATACAAGCTCTCCTCTCCCACTGTTCCTCCCTGGATCCATGGCACTGATTACCTCAGTCACAAAAGATAGTACTGTGCTTGAGACCTTTCCCACACTGGCATCATCTCCAGAGCTTATGGGCTTCCTGTCTCTCTGAGTGTCCCTCCTTAACCCTCCTCCCCAAAAAGGGGTGGAAATATGAAGCGTTCCCCACAGAAGCTGAGGAGTTAGTTTGGAATAGAGAGCAGGCACATTGCAGGAACTGGCATGGAGTCATTCAGCTTTTTTTTAAGGTGAGACAAGCCTTTAGACTGCCTTCATGTCCTCCACTGAACAATTTTGATCTCCTTCTTTCCACCCACTTCTAAGAGCAGCAGCATCAAGGTGAAGGGTCCCCTGGAGTTTCTTCCTCACTGCTGAAGGCAGTGTGATTTATACCATGGTGTCACCTGGACTTGATCCAGTGAGCTGAGCTGTTTCCACCAGCCCACAGGGCTCCTGATGGTTCTGGGAAATTGGGAGGAGGCCAAGAGGAGGGAAAGCCCTGCTGTAGAATTTGGGGCTATGGGGGCCTATTGGGGATGGCCTTCAGCAGTGGGGAAGCAAAGGGCAGCTGTGCAACTTCACTCTTGCTTGACTTGCTGCCACTCCCATCACCACCATCTATCCCACCAGCAGCCACTTACCACACTGCTGGTGCTTCCACCACCACTGTTCGCCTTCACGCCACTAGCTCTGCTGTTACCAGGTCAAGACCTGGCCTGTGAAATGTCCTGCAGTCCAGATATGGCCTGGAGAATGGGGTAAGTTTTACACCCCGCTTTAATCCGTAAAGATATTTTTTTCTCCATTTCAGACTGTACAATAGGAAACCATTGTGATGCCTGACTTCAGACTAAAACATCCAGCTACTTCTGATTTAAATGTTAGTGAGTGAAGCACACAGCAGATATACTATTGTTGTCAACTAATTTAATAGTAGGCTGCAGTTACCGCCCTGTCACACAGGACACTTAGTCTGTGTTTTATTAGATCATAGTAAGCATTCCCACGCCCTGCTGAAAGTCAGGATGTGTTCTGAGCAGTTGCAAAGCAATGTTTGCTATGATCTCTAAGGGTGCAGACAGAAGTGCAGCTCCCCGCTGTAACTCAGAATGCTTTGCAGGAAGCGTTCTGAGTTACAATGATCTCCTGGAATCAGCAGAAGTTCACGGCTGGTTCTAGGGGGTTGGGAAATCTAGCTTCTAGCTGTGAGCCTGCAGCCAGTTTCCCCTAGCAACTGCACCTCCTGTCTCCCAGCCTGTCCCTGTTTCAGAATGGGAGAAAGGAAAGGAAAGGAAATAGAGGGAGCTTGTTCTAGAGGTTCCCCAGCCAACTCCGGAGGGTGGACTGGGTGAATTGGAGCCCCCTCACTTTGGGGGTGAGGGGGCTCCAGTACACCTGCCTCACCCTCCAGCATGGGCTGAAAACAGGTGACTATGTACTTGCCAGCCCATGCAATGGGTCAGACTTGCCATAACTATGCAATGGGTTAGACATCAGCCGCGTCCTCCTGTAGTGATCATTTCAAAGCTGGCCTGCAGGGAAGCTGTGAGAGGAAGGCATGTGGGAGATATGTGGAACCAGGAAGTAGAAAGCAAGTTGGAGGAGGTTTGGCTCAGTGAGGTGGCTATTAACTTAGAAGGGGGGGGGGAGGGAGGGTTCTAATCTGAGCCCTAGCTCCTAGAGAGGCAGAGGCTTTCCACTTGGTACTATTCAAGATCCATTTCTTTTCCAGTAATTTTTAAAAGGGGTGTAGTAATTCTGAGGGTGGTGGGGATACATTGGCAGGTTTTTACATTTTTTGTCATTGCATGATCTGGATCCATTTAGTGTGTTTTGGGCTGTAGGAAGTTTGCTTCTGGTGATGAGGTTAGTGAGGTTCAGTGCTTTTTTAAAGGCTAGAATGAGTGCTTTGGAGAAGATCTCTGTAAGAATTGGATCTTCTTCTAGTATGACTTGCAATTGTTTGAGGATTTTCCATATAGGTTCCAGGGAGGGGTGATATGTCCTAACCAGTGGTATGCAATTCATGGAGATTTTTCTTCTATACTGCAGCAGTTCTTCACATGGTATCTGGGTGGCTCTTTCAAAAGTGTGGTCTATCCCTCTGGTGGACTGTCCTTGATGAGGGAAAGCCATTTTGAGTTTGTAAAGTGACAATCCTGGGTGTTCTCCTCAGTACTAATTCAGTGGTATTGGAGAGCTTGGCTGTATATTACAGCTTTCTTGGTGTGTGTAGTGAGATACGTATGTTGGTCCTTGGATTTCTTGTATATTGTGGTCTGTATTTTACCGTCCTGCACAGTGATCATCATGTCTAAAAAGGAGATGTTGGTGGTGGAGTATTCAAGAGTGAGTCTGATGGAGGTGTGATGATTGTTGAATTTCTGATGGAAATCAATCAGAGATTGCAGGTTTTCAGTCCAAATGATGATGTCATCAAAATCTCTTAAGTATAGTAAGGGTTTAATGGTGCAGTCCTTGAGGAATTCTTCTTCCAGGTGATTCATGAAAAGGTTGGCATACTGTGGGGCCACTTTGGTGCCTATAGCTGTGCCTATGGTTTGAAGGAAGTTTTGGTTATTGAAAGTGAAGTTGCTGTGTGTGAGGCTGAAGTGCATAAGGTCAGTAATATCTTTGGGTCTGTACTCTGAGTTGTCATCTTGCTCTTGTAGGTATGTAAGGCAGGCTTGAATATCATCTGGGTGTGGGACATTGGTATATAACAGGGGTAGCCAGAGTTACTCACCCTGGGAACCACATTCTATCCTCCACCAAAGTTCAAGAGCTGGAGGTCAGGGGAGGGGAAGGGAGGGGCTGAACGATCCAGGTGGAGGTGACCACCCCCAGCCCCTGCAACACCAATCTGCTCTGGCTTTCCCCATGGGGAGTGCACCCCAGAGTAAGTGTTGCGGCTCCATCCCCTGCCCCAGAAGCCCAGCACCTGAGCTGGCAGTCCCAAAGGGAGAGGAGGAAGTGGGGTAGGCTTGGGAAGCACTCTGTGCTCCCCGTGGGGAAAGCCAGAGTGGCAGGAGGTGCCAGGCTGTGCTGTCCTCCGGAGCCACCTTGGGGAGAAGTGGGTGGTGCTTCAGCTAATTTTTGGAGAGCTGCAAGTACCGTGCTAGTGAGCTGCATGCAGCTCATGAGCTGTGGTTTGACCATGGTGGGTCTATAAGCTGGTACCATCCATGGGGGTTCAGAGGGTGTTGCTGGGAAGGTGGTGTATGTTTTTAAGTTTTTGTAGAAAGTCTTTTGTGTCTTGGACAAAACTCACAGTTTGGGTGACAAGAGGTTTTAGGATTGAGTTGATGAAACCTGATATTTCCTCAGTTAGGCTTCCAGGGTTGGATTAATACGTCTGCCAAGGTTCCCTTGTTTGTGGACTTTAGGGAGCATGTAAAAAGTCCCTGGGTTAGATAGTAGGGGGGGTCAATGTCTGTAGTTTTTCTTGTAGTTCTGGTGGAAATGATTTGATGGTAGTTTTGAGTTTCAAGGTGAAAAGGTGAGTAGGATCTTCCTGTAGTTTTTTGTAGTAAGTGCTGTCAGAGAGTTGTCTGTTGGCTTCTTTTATGTAGTCTTCACAGTTCAGGATGACTGTGGCTCTTCCTTTATCTATCTGCTGGTTTTTTTGCTATTTGGTGGTTAGATCTTAAAGATTCTATGGCCCTTTTCTCTGATAGGGAGTGGTTGTTATGGTGTCACACTGAATGGATACAGATCATGCCATGACACGAAATGACAAGAAATGTAGAACCTGCCAACACATCTCCACCACCCACACAATTACTACACGCACAACAGAACCATCAGCATTCCTGGATCTTACAGCTGCACCTCCAGAAATGTAATATATCTTATCCAGAGCACCAAATGCCCTGATGGAAAATGTGTAGAAGAGATCAAACAACAACTGCATAACAGAATGAACACACACCAGAAACCTATCAAAGACAAGAATACCCAGTTACCTGTGGGGATACACTTCTCACAAGAAAACCACTCTCTCTCCTATCTCTCAGTTCTAGTCCTCAAAAGGAATTTACGAACACCTTTCATAGACAAGCATATGAACTTCACTTCATCAACCTACTAGATACAAAACACCATGGACTAAATATAGACACTGAATTTATAACACATTATAACCTGACTATCATCTGACTCCCCAGGTACCTCTCCACTATTTACCAGCTACATTCATTCCTCCCCACCTTCCCCCCAACCTGTCTCTCACCCACTGACTCCTTAATTTACACTGTCACTGACTGCCTGTCTTGCATGTATGCCAGCCTCTGGCTTCTTTACTATTCATTCCATCCAGGAAGAACACAGACCAACTGCAGATGCTTCCTCAGCCTGACAAAGGGTGTTTGTGCCTGAAAGCTTACAAAGATTTTTTTTCCAACAATTTGAGCTTGTCTAATTGTGAGGGAGGAAAGGGGCTGGTGGACGCCAAGACTCCTTTCCCCGGTGTAGTCACCATGCAACAC
Source organism: Crocodylus siamensis (assembly GCF_052110815.1). Lineage (NCBI taxonomy): Eukaryota > Metazoa > Chordata > Crocodylia > Crocodylidae > Crocodylus > Crocodylus siamensis. The sequence goes on from NC_143396.1 coordinate 171,641,500, forward strand.
CCCTCTCCAACCCTGAGTACAGGGCGCAAACCTACCTCCTGCAGGTGTAGGGAGGAAGGAGGGGCCCAGACAGAGAGGGCCGGTATAAATGAGACACCGGCGCTAGGCAGAGCCCTGGCAGAACCGGAAGAGCCCGGCAGGGAGACGGACGCCAGCAGGAGCTCATTCGGGTGGATGCGTGCCATCCAGTGCCGTGGCCGCACTTTCTGGAGCAGGGGTAAGCCCCTTGCGGGGTTCGTGAACCCGGGCGGAGAGCCCAACGAGCTAAAGGACTAATTTAGCGGGCCGGGAGTGATTGCCACCTGACAGGCACCTATACCGTAAAGCCCTTAATAAAGGGGCACTCAGATGGTGAATTCACTGAGGCAGCAGTAAGGGACCAAGCTGTCTCACAGAGCCCTAAGGAGGGCTGAAGAACCCCTTTGGGGGAAACAGGGAAAGAGCGGTGGACTCCGCTGAGGACTGGAGTGAGAGTCCAAGCTTAAGAGCTCCGGTTCGGAGCTGTGTTTGTGTTGTCCTTCTGTATTTTGTTGTGGATTAATCTGAGGGAGGAAGATCGGACTACGTGACAGACTCATAAGCGACAGTCACGTTCCCGGTGGTACGGGCGAGGGCGTAGGGGTGGCGGAGCCCTCATCAACGCGGGACCCTGAGAGGCAAGGAGTCTCATTTTTGGACTGACACACGTCGGAAAATACAACTGAACCAGATTACCATCAAAGTCATGGCAGGCGAGTTAGATGCGTGAAACCTACAGGTGAGCAACCCTTAACCTCAGGAGGCAGTCCCCAACATAAGGAGACTGTGTTTACCCCGGAACCATGCCTCCACACTAATAAAAGATATCAAATTTATCCAAAAAGCCTCGTTTGCCTATGTCCTTATACCAACATGACTACAACCTATAACTCAGCTTCAAAATAAGCACTAAAGAAAAAAGCTGGTAATCTGTAACGTGGTGATTTAAATGCTGTGTTGGGAAGGCAGAAGCCAAAGGCTGAATCTGCCTCAGGAAAGAAGGACCAAGAACACAAGGCCTCTGTCTTCCCAGGTGAATGTTTTACTACTCAGCTGTAGGAGAGAAAAGAATTAGAAGGACCACCACATTGTTAATGTACATGCCTGATCTGCTTGCTTCGATGGCTATGTAGGTGCACAAGCTATGTACCCAGGAGAAGTCTTCAATTTATTCATTATTTGCTAACAACAGAGGAAAGTTGAAAGTTCATGGATTCATAGTTTATAAACTTGGAAGGGACCCAATGGATCATCGTGTCCAACCCCCTGCCCCCGGCAGAAAAGAGGACTGAGGTCAAATGACCCCAGCCAGGTGATTGTCAAGCCTCCTCTTGAAGACCTTCAAATTAGGTGACAGCACCACCTCTCTTGGAAACCCATTCCAGACTCTGGCCACCCTTATTGTAAAAGAATTTCCTCCGAATGTCTAGCCTAAATCTACTCTCCACTATTTTTCACCCATTATTCCTAGTTACACCCTGGGGTGGTCTGGTAGACAGCGCATCCCCAATGCCCTGCTGTCCTCCCCTGATAAATTTATAGGCAGCTACAAGGTCACCCCTCAGCCGTCTTTTGAATTGGGTGAAGAGATCAAGATCTCTCAACCTCTCCTCGTAGGGTCTTTCACAGAGACCACTAATCATGCGAGTTGCCCTCCTCTGAACCCTCTTCAGATCCTCCTTGTCCCTCTTGAAGTGCGGTGCCCAAAACTGGACACAGTGCTCCAACTGCAGCCTGACCAATGCCGCATCGACGGGGAGCATCACCTCCCTCGATCTGTTGGTCATGCATCTGCAAATACACGACAAGGTGCGATTGGCCTTATTGATGGCCTTGTACACTGCCGGCTCATGTTCAACTATGACTCCAAGATCTCTCTCAGTCTCTGACCTGCTGCGGAGGACATCCTTCAACCTGTAGGTGTGCTAGGGATACCTCCTTCCTAGGTGGAGCACCTTACATTTATCTTTGAAGTATATCCTATTACTTTCTGTCCCTTGATCTAACCTGTCCAGGTCAGCCTGTAACTGCTCCCTGCCCTCTAGTGAATTCACTTTGCCCCATAATTTGGTATCATCCACAAACTTGAAGAGGGTGCTTGCCACTCTCTTAGCCAAATCACTGATGAAGATATTAAATAACACCGGCCCAAGCCCTGCAGGACCCCACTGCCCACCTCTTTCCAAGCCGAGAATGACCTGTCCACTACCACTCTCTGAGTGTGGTCCCTAAGCCAGTTGGCCACCCACCTGACTGTGTAGGCATCCACGCCACAGCTCGTTAGCTTCCCTATGAGAATAGGATGTGAAACTGTTTCAAAGGCCTTCCTAAAATCCAAGTAGATGACATCAACCTCCACTCCTGTGTCAAGGCAGTATGTGACCTGGTCATAAAAGGCTATAAGGTTGGTCAGGCAGGATCTACTTGTGATGAAACCATGCTGGTTTACTTTCAGCGTCGTTGCCCCTGCTGGGCTTTCACAAATAAACTCTTTGATGATTTTTTTCTAGTATTTTCCCAGGGATAGAGGTAAGAGTGACTGGCCTAAAGTTACCCAGCTTCTCCCTTCTCCCCTTCTTAAAAATGGGCAGCATGTTGGCCTTTTTCCAGTCCTCAGGGACCTGTCCAGATCACCATGACAGCTCAAACAGCCATGCCAGAGGATCAGCAATGATACTGGCCAATTCCTTCAGTACCTGTGGATGGAGGTCATCTGGGCTGGCTGACTTGTACCCATCCAGGCCTTCCAGGTGCTTTTTAACTAAGTCATCACTAAACCTTGGCAGTCTGGTGCCTTTTAGACATCTGTCTATGCTCAATGTGGGGGGATTGCCTTGGTCTGTATTAAGGAATACTGAAGCGAAGAACTCATTGAAGAACTCTGCCTTTTTGTCTGTGTCAACCACTAACTGACCTGATTTGTCCTGCAGGGGCCCTATGCTACTGTGCACTTTCTTTTTGCTCGCTATGTATCTGTAGAAGGACATTTTATTGTCCTTGATTGTTGTGAACATGCTGTTGTGAAGGCATTGCTACTAAACATGCCTTTAACCTTCTTTCTCCATCTACCCATATCTTGTGTGTTGCCAGAGAAAGAGAACCTTTAAGGCCAAAAACAGATTTTGCCCAATGAAGCGGATCAACTATGGTAGGAAGCATCCTGCCACAGCTGATACACTTCATTCTGTGAAATACATATTGCCCATTGTGCCACATTAGGCAGGAGCCCAATGCAGGACTATGGGTGAAAAGTTCCCCTTGCCCAGGGATTCCCTACATCCCTCGCTACTCCACACCTTCTTGTGGGTCCAGTATCAACATGTTCTTCATACAGAGGCACAGATCAGTGCAGATTCTGCTGTGGGGTGACACACCTGCCAGAGAGAGTCTGGGCATCCTGTGCCTCCATGTCAGGACCCACAGTGACTTATGCCTGTACATGATGCCAAAGGTCAGCATGGATCCAAGCAAGGAGGTACAGGTGTTTTTGGAACCCAAGGATTCCCCAGTTCTCTGTACTTCCATGATGGGACCCGTGCTGAGTCCTGTACAGACTCATGCTTCATAGTGAGGCATGGGTCAGTGTGTGTTCCAGCCTGGCGGCACAACATAGGTTTTCCCCCTTAAGGAGATATTCCCCTGAAAATTTTATGGTGGGCCCCTGTAAGCCAGGAACCACAACATTCCAGAGTGGTGCCCCAAGATTCCCCAGGACACATCTCTGTAAGTGAGAAAAGCCAGACTGGATGCTCGCATGGGTTGAGGGGACTGATTCTGCATGGGAACTCCCAGGGTACATAGGACTGGGCCCTCAAGCCCCTGGACCACCTTCCAGGGTAGCTTGGGAGAGAGTGCCGCCCACACTCTCCCACCACAAAGCAAATAAATGCTCTTAGCAGTGAAGCAGATCTATTTTATACTACCTTTTGTTGTTGCCATTGATGTGGAGGGACAGCTATTTTATCACCATTTGGGCCACCGAAAAACAAAATGGTAGTATGTAAAAATATGCATGGCTTAAGATGGAAGTCCAGCTGCAGGGGGTTAGAGCATAAGGAAGACCGGACCAGTTGACAGGGAAGATTGGCTGGCCCTGGGGGGAGTTAAAAGCTACCAGAGAGATGATGCTGTGGAGAGGGAAGCTGAGAAGAAAGGCAACAGAGCAGCACTACTATGAAGCCCTTGCCCTGAATGGGAGAGGTGGGGCTGGGACCAGGGTTGATTGGTATTTTGCTATTCTGTTTAGTTCGAGGTAGAAAAGAGGGAAGGCTGGCTCCTGAGCCAAGCTTGAGGAGGAACTACCTAGCACAAAGTACAAATATAAAGTCAGGCTACACCTATATCTACCCTAAGAGTTCTGCTGCTAAAGTAGATCCTGGTAGCTGGACAGAAAAATTACTGACAGCCTTGAGAATGAACATGCTCAGTTAATGAAACAATATTCAGAAAATTTAACTAACAAAATATAACTACTCAAATTGGGCAAAAAGATTTTTTTATGGAGGTTTATAGTGTATATCTTGGCCAAATGTAGTGCTATTTTTCACAGGGAAGCAAACCCCACCCCCTGAAATACAAGCTAACCATGCCACAGTACATTCAGGTTCTGCTCCACAGCAGAGAAATATGAGAATCTCTCAAGCATAGAGATGAGAGAATTTGTCATGGGCAAAGTAATATTTTCTTTAATTTCACTACCTATCTTTACTGGCATGTTCTTAATAAATCATCATGGAGCACATGCATGACATGGAAAATACAAGTCTGAACAGCTGAAGTTTGGCAAAATGAAAAGCAACTGAGGGTGCCCATAGATACAAATTTCAAAGTAGTTCTTCCTATAACACTTCCTTGGTTCCCCATTTTCCTTCACTCATGCTGCTTGTGCAGTTTGTTCTTACTCTTTGACAGCAAAGTACTTGTTGTTCTCTGCCTATAGTTATTACGACACATGTGCTGACTAAATGCCAAAGGTAACCTTAAGTTTAGTCTCCCATTTAGCCTCATGTACATGCCCTTCATTTCCTGTTCAATGAGCACTAGCAAAGGCAAGGTACCCTTTTTATGTTTAGATTGTAGACAAAGCAGTTCAGGCTTTTATGTTATGTACCATGGGTTAGCACATCAACAGGTTGCCAGTAGGGCTGTGCAAACCTTCGGTCCCTGATTCAATCAGGTGGAAATTCGGCTCGATTCTGTGGCCAGATTGAATCAGGAGACCTTTTAATATGTCTGAATTGAATCTGAGAGACAGCTTTAACTGTTTTTTCTACATACCTCTAGGTAGCAGGAGGCTCGTGAATGCTGGGGCAAATGGAGTGTCCCACAGGAATGTGGGGAGCTCCCCAGCGTGCTCAGCAGCAGACCCAGAAGTGGACCAGAAGCACTTCCAGTCCACTTCCAGGTCTGCCAGGGAGCACACGCCCCTTCACCCCCACCCCCTCCAACTCCCCTTTGGCTCAATAATGGCCTGCAGGATGACGGAATGGAAGCCCCACTGGCTTCATGGACTCAGAGTATGGTGTGCCCCAGCACATCCTAAAGCAGACCTCCAGAACAACCTCTCCAATGGTCTTCAGCCACTCCAAAGAGGTGCCCAATGTAGCACAGGCTGTTGAGCATGGTTATCTTGAGCAGGCTGATGTCCAGCTATGTCTCTGTAGAGAGGGGAAGCCACATGGTGGTAGCCTGCCACTCCAGTTTCAGGCCAAGCTGATCAAGGAGCTCCTAGAAAGTGGCCCAGGTCATCTTAAAGGACTCCGGCCACTGCTCATCATCCCAGATGCACTGGACAATGTGCAGCCACAAGTCCTGGTTGGCTAGGCAGGCCCACAGGTGGTGAGGCTGGAACCCTCAGAGCTCATGGATGGCATCAGTGGTGGCATCCATGTGTGCATCATCAGCATCCCTGCTGGGGTCAAGGTGGCCTCCAGGGGTTGGGTGGTGTCAGCACAGTTGCAGGGGGCCTCCGTGCAGTGGTGAGCCTGGCCAAATGGCCATGCAGCACAGTGGTCAGGTAGGGTAGAGACTGATCTGGGCCAGGTGGTGGTCACTGTGGCAGTGAAGGACAGTGATCAGGGTGGCAAGAAGGAGCCCAAGGCATGAGTTATCATTCAGGGGACCTGGGGCTGGAGCAGCCATCACACAGTGGGCACAGGCTCTGGCAAAGAGTTGCAGAGGGATGTGCCAGCACACTGCAGAGTTCTCCAAACCAGAAACTCAGATGGCCATGGAGCACTGTTCAGGGATGCCTTTTCAAGAGTGTCCCTGGCCCCAGGTAGCTGTGGCTTGAGCCTCCAGCTCCCAATGGCTGCTGCAGGGGAACAGTGGGAGCAAACTAGTGCCATAAGGAGCAAATCTGCTCCCAAATGGCTGCACGTGTAGATGCTTGCCCAGGGTTGATTTACTGCACAGTAGAAGTGTCTACATGTGCATTTGTGCTGGCTTAAATTTACTGCACAATAAATTACACTGGCTTAAAGTTACTATGCAAAAAGCAGGAATAGGTCAGTGTCTACATGTACAGGCATTAAAGCACATTAATGCTGTGTATGGACTGACTTGGAACTAAAGTTAGTTCTAAGTCAGTCCACACACACAGTGTTACTGCACAGTTAGTAAGTAACTAACTGGATGTAAATTTGATACCTGCATGATTACCAAATGAGTAATTTTGTTTACAGAGGAGTACGTGCACACTTGTAGACATGCCCAGTAATTTACTGTACAGTAAACACAGATAGCAGTAATTACATCTTTAGACATGCCCACTATATTGTAGATACACCCTTCTCCTAAATAGGGTTTTATAATTTCTAGTGCCAATTAAGCAATCAATATAGGGCTCCAGAGGTTTATCCTCTTCATTGTTCTCTCCATGTAGAGCAGCACTGGGATTCTCAAAAAAATGAACAGCATTTATAATAGCCATGGCCTGGGTTAAATGTTTCTTTGTGAGGCACAGACAATTTATGGCCTAACCTATTACAATAAGTGCATTTAAAATACTTTCCATAGCACAGACCTCCTGAATTGTCCAGTTTATATTCTCATATGATCAGTTCAGAGTCACAGGTAACTTTCTTCTAAAAGCCACAGCATAATAATGTAGGCTACAAACTGACCTTGACAGGTTGCAACGGTGGGCGGATGAGAATAGGATGGGGTTTAACACTGATAAGTGCAAGGTGTTGCACATGGGGAGGAAGAACCGGCACCACACTTACAGGTTGGGGAACTCCCCTCTTGCCAGCACGGAGACGGAAAAGGATCTTGGAGTCGTCATTGACTCCACGATGAACATGGGCCGGCAGTGTGGGGAGGCAGTCAAGAAGGCCAATCGTACCCTGTCATGCATCCACAGATGCATCTCGAGCAGGTCCAGGGAGGTGATCCTCCCCCTCTATGCGGCACTGGTCAGGCCGCAGCTGGAGTACTGCGTCCAGTTCTGGGCGCCACACTTCAAGAGGGACGTGGACGATATGGAAAGAGTTCAGAGGAGGGCCACTCGTATGATCAGGGGTCAGCAGGGCAGGCCTTATGAGGAGAGGCTACGGGACCTGAACCTGTTTAGCCTCCACAAGAGAAGGTTAAGGGGGGACCTTGTGGCCTGCTACAAACTGGTCAGGGGGGATCAGCAGGTATTGGGGGAGTCCCTGTTCCCCCGTGCGCTGCCAGGAGTGACCAGGAATAACGGTCACAAACTGGCGGAGGGTAAGTTTAGATTAGATATTAGGAGGCGCTACTTCACAGTCAGGGCGGCTAGGGCCTGGAACCAGCTTCCAGGGGAAGTGGTGCAGGCTCCTAGCCTGGGGATTTTTAAAAGGAAGTTAGATGAGCACCTTGCCGGGGTCATCTGACCCCGGTGCTCTTTCCTGCTAAGGCAGGGGGTCGGACTAGATGATCTACCTAGGTCCCTTCCGACTCTAGCTACTATGAAACTATGAAACTATAATCTTCTTCTGAAACACTGGGCTTCTGTTCTTCACAAAAACAGCTTCTCTTCTCCAGTATTAGGGTTACAGGACTGCTGGTATGCTGTCTTTCTAGAATCATTAGAAAGACTTCATGTAGCTGCAGAGGGATTTCAACTGAAAAACTCTATTTCACCACTGTTTACCCAGTCGGTTAATTCCTACCCCAATGTAGCCTAAAACCCCCACCAGCAAACCTCTAAGAGCCCCACATGCATGGTTCAAACCTCTCACCAGTATCTCTGCTCCATAGTAGACATCTTCTTCCCACTCAGGGTCCATCACAAGGCACTCCTCTTCTCCTGAATATTCTATGTCTGCTCTGGGAGTCTGGGCATCAGGTTCACCACACTGCTGCATGCTTGCATGGGTCCATTCCCCAGATTCTGGTGACTCAGGAAACTGTTGAGCTGAAGACTACTCTCCTTAATCCCCCATTTCCTCTGAACTATTACTACTTTAGTGTGTTCCTGGTAGGAATATGGCAAGCCTTGGTGATAAAGCAGAAACAAGGGGTCTTACTGGGCATAGTGTAAGAATCCATATTTGCTTCTGCCTGCCTTATCCTCATCTCAGAAAGCACGTGTGACCATGTGATGGGGACAGGGGATTCTGGGGCCAACTGGGTGGCCAACATGGCAGCAAACATGGTGGCAAAGACGGAGAAGAGAGTTGGGTCAGGTGCCAACAGACCTCAAGAGTAAAACAGGGAGTTTCCTCATGAGTTCAGGCACATCATGAGGTAGCTGATGTGGGAGGACATTTTGAAGAGTAATTTTGGATTTACACACCGCCAATAATGTAACCCCTGCTTTAGCACCTGGGTCATTTATTAGATATAGGCTAAAGGAGACTGAAGAGAATTAATAATTTTTCCATTTTCTTTAAAGGACTTTCAGTCAGACACTTGAAAAGCAATGTTTAAACCTGCTGGTTAAAATGCAGCTAGTAACTCACAGAAACACCCTGTATTGCTGCAACAAGATTACCACTTCTACATCATGCTACTGCTAATATTTTTTTAAAGCTACTTACTTCATTAAACAAATAATTATTCCATAGTTGTTAAGTATCCAATTGCCAGTGTAGCCAGCTTTGCCTTGTAGCAATGTGTAGGCCGAGGATCACAATCTCTTTTGCATTGGACCAAGCCTATAACTCAGTCAAATTTTTTCTCTCAGAGGTAGTCAGCTGTGAGTAATCCACACCCACGTGGCTTGCAGTTCCATTGGTAGAATTGCTCCTCTTGCAACATGACTCTGTACATAGAGCAAACAATATGGAACAGCAATCGCAAATCTTTTGGAAACGTTCCAGAGTTGAAACTTCAGATTTCATCACTTATATTTTCTTGGCTGATCAGCCCTTGCATTCAGCACTACTATGTATGACACAAGTGATATATCTATATGTGCATTTACTGTGCAGTAACTAACTGTGCAGTAAGTGGTTTTTAAGTAAGGGGCATCTACATGTGCAGGTGTTACAGCGCAGTAACGCTGTGTGTGGACTGACTTATAATTAGTCCCAAGTCAACCTACGCACACAGTGTTATGGCGTAGTAATGTGTCTACACATGCGTTACTGCACAGTACCTACTTAGGAGTAAATTTGTTAACTGCATGATGCAGGTAGCAAATTTATGCCCAAGTCAGTGAAAGTCACCATAGTTACTGCACACTATGTGTCTGCATGTGCAGATGCATACCCATAGTGCTCAGTAATTTTTGCTTACTGCACAGTAACTTAAATCACTATGCACTAAGCATGCAAATTTGCACTGCAGGAGCAAAATTAATCCCCTGGATATCCAGGGGTCAAAAAATACCCTGCACAAAAAAAATGACAACCAGAGGATTGCACAGCACAGGGCAATGGGGGGCAGTGGGGACTGGCCTCAGCTGCCTGGCACCCACACTGCCACTGTCCCATCATACGCACTGTCAGGCAGATGGGACTGCTCAGGCTGAGCAGTGCCAGGCTCTGCCAGGAGGCCCCAGTGACCCGAACAGCCACTGCTACTGCTGGTGAGTGCAGGTTTTTTTGTTTTGGGATTTTTTTTTAGTCTGGGACTGCTGGGGCCAGGCAGGGAGGCAATCAGGGAGCAGGGGCTCTGCAGGGGGGCTCTTCCAGGATGCTCCAGAGGCCCCAACAGCCACTGTTAAAACCAGTGAGTGAGAGCTTTTTTTTTTTTGGTAAGTGCTAGGACACTGGGGCCAGGTGGGGCAGCCATCAGAGGGGCTGGGGGAGTGGGTGGAGGTCCATGGGCCCTGCAGGGGGTGGTAGCCCCTGTAGGGGTCTGGCCCATGTGGAGGGGGCTGTGGCCCTGTTGGGGGGGACTCTAGCCCCTGTGGAGGGCTGTGGCCCCTGTTGGGGGGGTGTATCCTTGTGGGGGGGCAGTCCATGAGCTGTGCAGAGCAGCTTTGCCCTGTGGGAGGAAGGAGACCCACCCCTCATGAGCAGGATCCCCCCACAGTCCCCGTACAATCTACCCATACCTACCTACTCACTCCATGGCCTCCCACATCCCTCCAAAGCCACCCAGATCGTAACACCCCACTTCCCTCTCCCCTCCTGCAAACCCAACATCCCCCCAGCACAAACCCTGAGTACACAGCTGCCAGAAAGGATGAGACCTGCTGGGGCAGGGGCAGCTGTCCACACATCCTGGTGAGTGAAGGGGTCAGGGGGAGCTCTAACTGCTCTATGATAAGAAAACCAAAGGCAAACATCAAAACATAGGTATTTAGAATTCATTTTATTATGATGATAGCACTCTGAGGTAAGGAGGTTTTGCAATGCATGCATTTGTTGATGATACGGAGCTTTTCAAACTGTCTCCCTGCTTTGTCATACTGTCTGCAGAAACTGATAGGCGAGCAAACCAGCCGGGGGGCTAGTAACAGTCTTTATCAACCAATTAGCAAAACAATAGTCTTTTTCCACATTACTCCAAACTTCCTTAAACAGCTGTTCTGTCTGTCTATCCCAGTGAAATTGAAGAGAGACAAGGAGACACATCTCAGCATTAGCTAGCATACCGCATGCTAGCTACAGTCCCTGCTGTAGCAGAGAGGAAGAAGGGATCTCTGCTTAAGCAGCGAGTGGGGGTGGGGGGCGAAAGAGGGGTACGGGAAAGCCAGTGGACCTTGCTGTGCTTGCAAGTCTGTGCTGAGATCCAGCCAGGGAGCAGAGGGGAGGGGCCAGCCCTGCTGTGGAGCAGAGAGCCCCACCCAGCCCAGAGAGCATGCCAGGATACTGGGGGACTCCGATTTATCTTAAACCAGCAAGGGGTCTGAGACAGACATTGAATTAACTGGTTTCAGCCAAAACATTTAAGTTTAATATTACATTCAACCAGGTTTATCTCAAACTGGTTTCAGCCATTTTCAAACTCGTTTATGTGCACTGAACATCTGTTCTGTTACAGGTTTAAACCAGTCTCTGATCACTTAAACTGGGTTATGTGTCATGTCTGTCCCTAGCCTGGCTGGGCAGCAGCTCTTCAGAAAAGGATCTGGGGGTTACAGTGGACAGTAAGCTGAATATGATCCAAGAGTGATGCAAAAAAGGCTAATGGCATTGTGGGCTGCATTGGTAGATGTGTTCCAAGCAGGTCAAGGGAAGTGATTGTTCTCCTCTATTCCACACTGGTGAGGCCACATCTAGAGTACTGCGTTCAGTTTTGGGCCCCCCACTACAGAAAGGATATGGACACATTGGAGACAGTCCAGCGGAGAGCAACAAAAATGGTGACGGGACTGGGGGACATGACTTATGAGGACAGGCTGAGGGAGCTGGACTTATTTAGTCTAGAGAAGAGAAGACTGAGAGGAGATTTAATAGCAGCCTTCAGCCACCTGAAGGGGGGTTCCAAAGAGGATGGAGCTGGACTGTTCTCAGTGGTGGCAGATGACAAAATAAGGAGCAATAGTCTCAAGTTGCAGCAAGGGAAGTTCAGGTTAGATATTAGAGAGAATTTTCTCACTAGGATGGTAATTAAGCACTGGAACAGGTTACTTAGGTTACCTCCATCCTTGGAGGTTTTTAGGATCCATCTAGAAAAAGCTTTGGCTGGAATGATCTAATTGGGGATGTTCCTGCTTTGAGCAGGGGGTTGGACTAGATGACCTCCTGAGGTCCCTTCCAATGCTAATTCTCTATTATTCTATGTTGCACACAGCACATGAGGAACACAGTAGGGTGGCTGTTTAGCACACAGCACCACCAAAGTTCACTAGGGGGGTTGGGTAAATAGCTAGGCCTGTTGAATAGAATCTATTAGCATTATAACTGCCCTGCTATTTACAATTCAATTCTTACACAGCTCAAGAGCCAATAGAAACTTGAAACAGTTCAGAAGCCCATCTGTCTGCTGTGCCAACTTTTGCATGCAACTAAACTGCAGGATCGGGAGCGGGGAACTTCCCCAGGCCAGGTCACCCCAAGAACCTTTCAGCTGGCTACAGCTTAAATGCCTCCCCTCCCCCAGAACCCCATTAAATTTCCATCTGCTTTTATACAAGAGCCAGTAGCGGAGTTCTAAGAACCTCATCATGAAACTACAGTGATGCCACTTTATGAATAGCAGGTACATGGCACCCAACCCTGCCTGACACCCCTGGCTTCCCACCCCCTACCCTGCCCCTGCACTGCCCAGCAGGTGAGGCAGCTGGTGGAAGGAGCCTTCTGAAAAGAGAATATGGGCAATTAGCAGCAGATCAACAGCAGCTGGCAGAGGGACCAGCATGGGCTTGGGAAAAAGTAGTAGAACCAGTAATTCTGGTAAAAAAACCTGCAGGTTGGCTTGGGAGGTGGGGGGAAAGAATGCCTGCACTCCGGAAATAAATTAATTTAATATGATGCCTCCCACTTTGGACCTGGTGAGTCTTTTGGAGGTAGCCTGTTTAGACCTGGGAAGTCATGTGAGCGGGAGGGGGCCATTTGCTCTGAAGGGCAAATGAAAGCGCTCCACAGCTCACCCTTTAGGCATCCAAGTGGTTCTTAATTCCTTGATGGAACCAGCAGGGGATTATGGGGTGATGGTGTGTCTGTCAGTAAGCACACCCTCTGGGGAGCCACAGGCACCAAGACACAGGGGGGCACTCATGCCAGGGCCATGTGGAGGAGGGTGCAGATGACCATGCAGGGAACCGCAGCTTGGTATGGGACTCCTTGTGGGCAGCTACAGCTTTGGGGGTTGGGGAGTGGGTTCAGGAGTGAGGGGATTACTGGTTTGCTGGGGCCCCCTGCTGTAACTGACTATCAAAGAGATCAGTGGGGCTTCTCTGGCTGCTCCTCCAGCTGCTCCCACCAGCACTTCCTAGCGTCTGCCGGTACAGTCTATGGCCAAATCTCCGAATCTCTCTGAATTGATTCGGAGGCTTCCAATTCAATTAGGAGAGATTAATGGGTCTCCCAATTCAATTCGGATTCAGAGATTTGGCTGCCGAATCGAGCTGAATCTCTTCCCAATCAAATTGGGTACCGAAGCTTTGCACAGCCCTATTTACCAGTGACAGGCTTTAAATCAAATTAGACTCAGCGTACAATTCACAGTACATTAAAATATAACCCTGGGCACGACATTACCCACGCCTTCACCTGAATAGTGGGATCCTGGGGTACCTGGGAACCAGTGGCCCGCCCAACTCCCTAGGTAGCTGCTGCAGGGTCCCCGAGCGGAGACCATCCCCTTACAATCAAGCAACCTTGCAGACTGTTATAAAACTATTTACAGGATTTAATTATTTACGAGGTAACATATAACCAATACAATAGAACAAATGTTACACCGCATGACCTGATGATGGTGGCTTAAGGGTTAATGCTTCTTGGATACACATTACACTAGGGGAAGGATTGTTATGTGGCTCTCCCTGCTGTTATAGCAGCGTTAAAAATACACCCACCTGAAGGAACAGGAAGGGTTGCCCTGCAGAGACCGAGTCTGTCCCACTAGGGACACCATTTGCCCTGAGGGTGAGTGATGCTGTTTTGGCGGTAGCCCTCTTGTAAGTGGGAGGGGTGATATAACTCCAGCAGGGTTTGAATGAGAGACTTAGCAAATCCCAGGAAGAGTCCTGGCCTGGGATTGGCTGAGAGACTTGGTTAAAAGAGGGGAGCAGTATTCCCCAGGAGAAGAACAAAGAAAAGGGTGGGGGGTGAGAGTCAGGCTGGAGGCCAGGGAAAGGATCTCCCCACAGCCATCTCCCCCGAAACCCCTGGCAGAGCCCTGCAGAGGCTACACAGAGAATGCTGCACTGTGTCCATTCTCCCTCCTTTCCCCTCGGAGCCGTCCGGGGCAGGACAAGAGAGGAACTGCCTGTGAAGAGACTCTGAGCCTGGGGAGACCCTCCTGCAAGCCCTGTGTGGCTGGGTGATCATAGGAAGGGATGGGCAGGCTTAGGTGCTGGAGGGAGCCCTGGGCTAGAGGGGCAGGGGCTGCTCCAGCCACCAGAAGCCCCAGGGCAGGCAGGGCCTAAGGAGGGGCTGAGTTTGCTGGGTGCTGTGAAGCTGTGCTGGCCAGGGGAAACAGTTACAATCTGCAGCACAGACAGTGCTCCCCACTGAGCCAGGGAATGGATATGGATAGGAATAAGCTCTCTTGCAGGGACCGTAGCAGAGGAGCCACCTCCTACTGCATGGAGACCCCTGGAGCTCATGTGGGGGATGACAGCACCAACCACCGCCAACAGATCCTGTGCAGGGACACAGATGCAGTCCTGCTCCCTGAGACACCCAGCCAGGGGCTGGGCACACAGGGTCCTCGGTACACAGTGTACAAATCATAGACTATGTAAATAAATTCTTGATGGTTTATTAGTTGGAGTAGCAATGTATTTATATATTGGCTCCTTATTTATCATGGGTAATTTGTATACCTTCCCCTCGTGTTATGTGTATCCAAGAAGCATTAACCCTTAAGCCACCATCATCAGGTCATGCGGTGTAACATTTGTTCTATTGTATTGGTTATATGTTACCTCGTAAATAATTAAATCCTGTAAATAGTTTTATAACATTCTGCAAGGTTGATTGACGCTCTCTGCTCGGGGAACCTGCAGCAGCTACCTAGGGAGTTGGGCAGGGCCACTGGTTCCCAGGTACCCCAGGATCCCACTATTCAGGTGAAGGTGTGGGGTGTGGGTAGTGTCGTGCTCAGGGTTACATTTTAATGTACTGTGAATTGTACGCTGAGTCTAATTTGATTTAAAGCCTGTCACTGGTAAATAGGGCTGTGCAAAGCTTCGGTACCCAATTTGATTGGGAAGAGATTCAGCTCGATTCGGCAGCCAAATCTCTGAATCCAAATCGAATTGGGAGACCCATTAATCTCTCCTAATTGGATTGGAAGCCTCCGAATCAATTCAGAGAGATGCGGAGATTCGGCCATAGGCTGTACAGGCAGACGCTAGGAAGTGCTGGTGGGAGCAGCTGGGGGAGCAGCTGGAGAATCCCCAGCTTGAGTCAGCAGCCCCAAGAGAAGCCACAGCTCCCCTGGCTGCTCCCCCAGCTATTCCCCCACCTGGGTGAGGCAGGCAACACTGGCAGCCCTGGGAGAATCCATGGGAGCTAAAGGGATCAAACCAAGAGCTGGGGAAAGCCCCTGTTCATGCTCCTCAGCTCCCAGTTCAATTCCCCAGTTCCTGGCTGGATCCCCCAGCTCCCAATCATTTCCCTCAGTTCCTAATCATTCCCCCAGCTCCCCAATCATTTCCCCCAGCTCCTGCAGAGAAGCCGTGGGGCCTGGGAGGAATAAACAGGGAGCTGGAGGGAATGACTGGGGGCTGGGGGAATGAACAGGGGCTTTTCCCCAGCTCCTGGTTCAATTCCCCAGCTCCCAATCATTCCCTCCAGCCCCTGCATCTTCTCCCAGGGCTGCCAGCACTGTCTGCCTAACCTAGGTGGGGAGGCAGCTAGGGGATCAGCGGCTTCTCCTGGGGCTGCAGGCTCAGGCCACACCCCCAGCTGCTCCCACCAGCACTACCTGCCTGTATAGTTTATGGCAGAATACAACACTGTGTCGAATATCTTCTGATTCAGCCGAATTGAATCAGGGTGATGATTTGAATCATCGAATCGAATCACTGTCCCTCCGAATCTGAAGTGAATACTTTCCACTTCACACAGGCCTACAGGTAAATAATGTATTGAACTAAAACAAATTGTTTAATTTTTAATAAACCTATTAAATTTAGTGAGGATTAAATGCTGTCATGTATAAAAGTGCCCAAGCTGTTCTAGGCACTGTTCTAGGTTTTGGAGTGGGGTTTTCTGAAACCTGGCTCTCATACAGAGGGGGTTGTGGTACTATGGCTTCTAGCCAGGGGTTCAAGGGCAGCAGCTGGTTTACATCTGGATCTCTGTTCCAGCAGTCATCTCAATTATCCCAGGCTCCTTCTATTAATTTATCCAGAATTACTATATTTTTCCATTTCTGGCCCTACACCACCAGTGATATAAATATTTGGTGGCTGTTACTAAGCACCAAGACAGGGGAAAGTACTTTTCATTGTTGTAGATTTTCAGCTGTTTCCAAATTTGCGTTTTGCTCCTGTACTTGTTGCAGCATGCCACATGTTTGTATGGCCTGCTATCCTGCCAATAAAGCCTGTGATTGCCAATACCTTATAGCTTGTGTAACTTCTTTTAACTCTTTAGTTTTCTTTATACTCTCTTGGCTAATTGGGTGGCATGCTGTCTCAACCACCTAATAACCATACACATAGCTTGTATAATTCTACATTTTTAACTTATGTAGTTGTCCCCACTCTCTTTTTTAATGGGCACAGACCACCTTTATCCATAAATTGTAGGGGAATTTTGGAGGGCAGGAAGGAGAGGATTACCTAACTTTGAGGACTCTGCCTTTACATGTTGTAACCTTTATATGAAGGCAAATTCATAGTTTCATAGTGTCATAGTTTCTAGGGTCGGAAGGGACCTGAGTAGATCATCTAGTCTGACACCCCACCATGGCAGGAAATAATACTGGGGTCAAACGACCCCAGCAAGATGTTCATCTAACCTCCTCTTAAAAACCCCCAGGGTAGGAGCCAGCACCACTTCTCTTGGAAGTTGGTTCCAGACCCTAGCCGCCCTGACCGTGAAGTACTGCCTCCTGATATCTAGCCTAAACCTACCCTCTGCCAGCTTGTGACCGCTATTTCTGGTCACTCCTGGCAGTGCTCGGGGGAACAGGGACTCCCCCAGTGCCTGCTGGTCCTCCCTGACTAGTTTATAACAGGCCACTAGATCCCCCCCCGAGCCTTCTCTTTTGGAGGCTGAACAGGTTCAGGTCCCATAGCCTCTCCTCATAGGGCCTGCCCTGCTGCCCCCTGATCATGCGAGTGGCCCTCCTTTGGACCCTCTCCATGCTGTCGACATCCCTCTTGAAGTGGGGAGCCACAGGCACTTCATGATTCGCAAATCAGAGGTCAGGGTGACCCATGTTTTTCTGAGGCATTGGGGAGTGTTCTCAGCTGGTCTCTTGCCTACGTTCCCTCATGATGTTCAGGTTGCTTGGGTCTGTGTAATCTAAGAAGCATCTTAGCTATAAACACAAGGGCTGAAGGACTTGTTTGTCCTAGCAAACTAGGGGAGAATGATTGCATGTTACCAAGTTACTACCATTGGATCAGGGCATCCTGGCTAAGCTCGGCTGATTTCTTAGGACAGTACACTAGCTGGTCTGCTAAATGACAAGAAACCTCTCAGCTTTCACCAGTGAACATGAATTTGAGTTCTTTTTGCATTGCACCTAGGCTTCAGAAGGCTTAATATGCTGCCTGGTTGAGGCAGGAGGGTCCTTCACCACAGGGCTAGCCTGCAGGCAGCCCCCACACTGAAGCAACCTCATGCCCCAGCCAGCCAGGGCAGCATCTACACATGTGCTGCTGTGGATTAAAAAACTCTGTAGCAGGGTGCTACTTGTATTTACAAGTACTATCCTGATGCAGAGTTGATTATTTTATTCTAGCTTAATATGAGCACACATGTAGATGCATGACATTTTCTGCACAGCTCATTAATCTACTGCACATTAAACATTTCATGTAAATGTGCCATTTTTGAGATACAGATGCACAGACAATGACAGCAATGTTTAGATGGCTAAAGAATAGGGCAGTGCAAAGCCTCAGTTGCCGATTCAATTCGGAGGAGATTCGGGCTAATTCGGTGGCTTAGTCTCCAAATCTGAATCAAATCAGGAAACCCATTAAAAGGTCCAAATTTAAACTGAAGACCAGAAAAGATTCTGTCAGAGCTCTGGGGCCATGTGACAAAGCACCCCCCACCACACACACACACACACACACACACACACACACAGCCCTGCTCCCTGATCTGCACCCCTGCCCAGCCCTGCCTCTTGATGGCTGCCTCGCCCAACCCCAGCCTCCTGACAATTTTTTTAAAAAGCCTCATGCTCCCTGGCTCCAGCAGTGATGATCAGGGCCTCTGAGGGCTCGTGGCAGAGACCACCGCACAGCACGTGGCAGTGGGGAGCAGCAGGGATCACCACCCCAGCCTGGCATCCTCTTGGCAGATGCCCCAGGGTATGGATGCAGTGTGTCTCAGCAGGGCACTGCACACTGCCTGGGAGCTGAAGCACCTCCAGCACTCACCCAGAGCCCAGCACCACTCAGCCCCATTGGCCCCAGGTCCCAGCCAGCAAGTGGCACGCAGAGCCCTGCCAAGCCATGCTGCACCTGCGCCATGAAGCAGATGCCACATGGGTGCCAGGAAGTGGGGGAGTGATACCCACTGCCCTACACTGCATAGGGGGCTCTGCCAGGAGCCCTCAGAGGCCCTGATCACTACTGCCACAGCCAGTGAGTGTGGGGCTTTTCTTTTTTGGGTTTTTTTTTAATTCCAGGGAGGCTGGGGCTAGGCAGGGCAGCCATTGGGGGCAGGGCGGGGATGAACAGGGGGAGAGACTGGGAAGCAGGAGCTGGGAAGGGGGCACTCTGCCAGGTGGTCCCAGACCCCCTGCTACTGCCAGTGAGTGTGGGTTTTTTGTTTCATTTTTTTTTAATTGCCAGGATGCTGGGGCTGGGTGGGGGGCAGAGGGCATTAGGGGCAGTGCTGGGCCGGGGGGGTGCAATTTGGGAGCAGGGACTGCATGGGGAGGGGAGGTCCTCCAGGAGGACCCAAAGCCCCAACAGCTGCTGCTGCAACCAGTGAGAGTGGAGGCGGTGGGTTGGGAGGTTTTTAAGTGCCGGGACTAGGATGGGGCTGGGCAAGGGATGGGGACGGGGATGGGCAGGGCAGCCATGGGGGCTTTTCCCGTGGCTCCCTCCACCCAGCGAGAGGCAGGCACAGCTGGAGGAGGCGCCGGAGAACCTGTAGCCATCAGGCTGTGCCTGCCTCTCCCCAGCCCATCCACATCTCTGAATCAGCACCGAATCTCTGATTCTGATTTGGCCAGATTGAATGGAGACAGTAATTTGGATCACCAAATCAAATCACTGTCCTCCGAATCGGCCAAATCTGAATTGAATATTTCCCTATTTGCACAGGTCCACTAAAGAACTATCGCAACCAAAACACACTTTAAGCAAAATATACACTCAGTTAGAGCAATATTTGTAGAAAACATAGCCATGTTATTTACGGGGGCGGGGGGGATACACGGAATTTACTAAACATAGCAGGACTTTCTCCCACTGCAGAAAGTCCCTTTGTCTCTTTATACAGTAGCATCATATCCAACTTTCAAAGTCAGAGACCCACTAGCTCTCCACACACTCTGTCTTTGCTGTAGTTAGACAGTGGCTGTATTCCAGCATAGGGCAGAACATCATTGTTATATTATATCCTACTTGGCATATCTACACAAGAGACTAAATGCACAGTAACTTAACTTTACTGCACATTAGTGTGCATAGCAAAAACTGTGCTAATAAGCTACTGGGCAGTAGTATTAGGCTACTGCATGATTAGCATCAGTAAAAAGCTGTGCACTGGCACTGCTGTGCAGTAGCACTAGTTACTCTGCATTGTATTAGTACTTGGTTATACAGGTACTAAACTTAATGCACAGTAACTACAGTGCACTAATGAATGGGTAGATGCACCCAATGAGTCTGTGTTGTGGGTGCATTAAATCAGATGGACTTCTCCTTAAGAGTCTTTAGTAGTCACAGGCTAAGGTATTATCATTGACATAAGATGTATTATCTTATCTTTTTATTTACATATTAGTGCATACTTCTTAAACTTTAAGTGTGTTTGAATAACATTTCCATTTCTTTTCTGTGTATACAACCCATTTTTTCCAATTTTGCAGAATTTTCATAGGTTCCTCCAAATGTGCATAGTTTCATACAGGTGCAAATCTTCAGTCCTTTCTTTGTCTCAACGTAATATTAAAAATAATGTAAACCTTATACTTCTGCATTTATAAAGGAATCGCTAGTCAAGAAAACT
The DNA here is from genome assembly GCF_052110815.1 of Crocodylus siamensis. Lineage (NCBI taxonomy): Eukaryota > Metazoa > Chordata > Crocodylia > Crocodylidae > Crocodylus > Crocodylus siamensis. Next base: position 171,661,926 of record NC_143396.1, read on the forward strand.
ATGATAATTATTTTGCAACCTGAAGGATAGTTTCCTATATCATATTAATGACTTTATCAGAAGTATGCTCTCCATGATGATGGATGCTATCTAATTACGCAACTTTGATTACAATGAATATAACATGTTTCCCATCCGGCAGCAAACACAGGCCATCACACTTATCCAGTTAATAGAATAAATATGAAACGTGAGAATGACAATGATTAAATAATAGATTTTTATCTGCTCACAATGATTTCACTTCTCTAGCCACCTCAAATAGAGATCATCCATTTGTTTCCATGTTTATTTTTCAACAATTAAATGTAGCCCCTGAAATATCTTTCTCCCTGTGGCAGAAAGCCTTGGTTTCTCCCCAAAATCTCTGCCCTGTGACAACGTGATTAGATGGGCCAGCACAAAGGATTCACACCTCAGCCTATCTCTTTACGTAACTTGAGCTGGCTGCATTCCTGAGGGAGGGGGGAAACCTGCTCCCTCTGCCTATGTGACTGGCATCAGCCACCTGGGTGAGGGGCATCTACCTGGGGAGCTGGAATCTGCCCGGTAACAGATGATGTATTTCAAATTGGTTGGGTAACAGCCAACTGGGACTAACCTCCACTGGACCAGGTGAATGAGGTCACAGGGTCTATATAGGTTAGGACGGGCAAGGAGGCGGACTCTTCGGCCATGAGGTGAAGCAGCAGCCATGCGGGGGACACAGAGGAGCTTTACCATCTAAAATTGGCTCTCTCCCCCAAACTCACGAGCTAGAAACCGCCTGCCTCCATAGGGGAAACTTCACCAGGCTTTGGAAGATGCTTGTGAGTAAGCTACTGAAGATCTGATTAGATATCTAGCTGGCAGTAACTCAGACGCGTGATCAAAAGGCTACCTCAGCCACAGTTTGCTCTTTAGGATTTCTAGAATATTGCTCAAACTTGTACCCTATTTGCACCCTCCCCTTGTAACCAATAAAGTCTTCCTTTGTGACTGGTGTGGGAGACTTATTGAGGGGTGGGTCTAAATTATACCTAAGAGACCCCTTAGGTCTGCAGACTAAGGGGAACTTTACTTTTTGCCCCCTAACTTGGGGAAGTGCCCCAAGTGCCTGTACTAGGTCGAGTACCCATAGGACTCTTAGGCCTGTGTTTCCCCGAGGACACAGGGCCGAGACAGTCTCTTCTCGGGGTGGTGGCGGCAACATTACCCCCAGACTAGCGTATGTGCTCCAGGAAGGGGTCAGGCCGGACATAAGGTGCCCCTAGGGAGGCATTCGGAGCCTGGCAGGTGTTTGGGCTCAGGGAGGTGGGCAACTCAATGCAGGAGCGCCCCCTACTGGCCCACCACATGTGGTGTTAGAGGTGAGATCCGAATACCCTGCTGTTTTACAGGCATAACTTGAGAAGAGTAATAGGGTCACTGAAATCCCTTGAGCAAACAATTTCTAATTTGGCATCGGGTCAACTGGATAGCGTAGATAGCCAGGATGGTGGACCAGTACGCCCAAATGACTGTGCTCGAACTAAAAGAGCTGGCGAAAGAGAGAGGCCTTCATGTGAAGAAAGGGCTAAAGAAGGAGGACCTGATTAAACTCCTGTGCGATAGTGACTTAGCCTCAGAGCAACCTCCACACGCGACAACTCCTGTGTCCTCCCCGAACTCTCAGCGCTGCTCGCCAACTCCACCGCTCACCGCGGAATCACCCCTTATGGAAGAATGCTGGAAGTACCAGATGCGGCTAGAAGCTGAAGAGCGGGAGCGACAGAGCAAGCTCAAGTATGAACTAGAGTTGAAAAGGATGGAGCTGGAGATCCAGCATGAGCACGAGAAGTCTCAACTGGAGAAGGCAAAGATGGAGATGGAGCTGAAAAAGAGGGAGATGGAGGCCCAAGAGGCAGAGGCCAAGCGCAAGCACGAACTAGAGGTACTCCATCTGCAGGCTAACGGGAGAGAAGAGAGCCCTCCATAAGCGTCCGGGGAACACCCCAAACCGAACTCCTCAGCCTTCGCTCGCTACCGACCTGGAGATGACCCCGAGGTATTCCTCAGCATCTTTGAAAGGCAAATCCGATGGTTAAAGGTGCCTGAGGAGGAGTACATGCTGCACATAGCCGCTTTGGTAGATGGTGACCTGGCGGTAGTCCTGAACAGCCTGCCCTCAGACGCAGCGGATGACTATGATACCTTTAAACAGGCCTTGTCTTCAAGGTTCAAGTTAGGACCGGACTATTTCCGAAAAAAATTCCGGAATATCCGCCCACAACTGGAGAAGTCAATGGCTGATTATGCGGCCTTGATGCGGGATGCTTACCTTAAATGGGTAGGAGGAGCCAAGGCTGACACTGTTGAGAAACTGCACCATCTCATGACATTGGACCAATTTTATTATTGCTGTCCAAGGGAGATTAAAACCCTTGTCAAGGATAGGGGCCCCAAAACTGCCCATGAGGCCGCTGAAATTGCAGATCAGCTTAATCGTGAGGGGTCAGACAAGAAGCCTCCCTACTCTGGGAAGGAACATAAAGGGTTCCAAAGAGGGAGGAAGGGAGGGCCAGGTCCAAAAGGGGAAAAGGGGCCATCCCAGACCGAGCGAAAGGAGGCCTCTGATTTGACCAAACATCCCCATTTGGAAAAGAGGGGGGGCTATAACTGTGGGGAGCTGGGCCACATCAAGCCCAACTGCCCAAAGTTAAGCAACAAACCCAAGCCTGTCAGACATGTAACAGCTGTAAGCAATGAGGCGGAAGACCCGAGCCCCTCTGAGGGGCGTGCCTGTTACTACAGGATCACAAACCCAGGGGAGGTGATGGCCCCCCACCGGACCAAGATAACAGTCAATGGGAGAACCCTTATTGGGGAACTGGACACGGGGTCCAGCGTGACATTAATCAATACCAACCTAGTTTCACCTGCAGATATAATCCCAGGGAAGTCCCTTACCATTCAAGGGGTGGGGTCTCCACCATTTGAGGTACAGGTAACCCATCCTCCCATCGAGTGGAGAGGCTGCGCGATGTGCGTAGAAATAGGTGTGCTGCAAGGGGCTCCGGTCCCCATCCTGGTGGGACGGGATATCATTGACCTAGAACTCCTGCACCGGGAGGTGGACCAGGACCTAGAGCTAGAGCCCTACCGCATTAATGCGGTGATTCCTCTGCAGAGCCAAACGGCTAGAGGGGGAGGATTAGAAACTCCCCAAGAGACAGCCACACCATTGGCTGCACTGGGAGAGGTCCCAGTGGAGGGCGAACGCACACCAGTTCCGGAGGGAATTAGCAACCCCGAGGGTGGGCTAAGTGACAGTCCCAGGGAAGCATCCAGTCCATCAGTGGCAGAGGGAGGTGAGACTCTCAGGGAGGAGTCCAAGGAAGTCCCTGAGGGTGAAGGTGCACCCCCTGCAGGAGCCCCCAAACTCTCTGCTGATAGCTTAGCCAGGCGAGAGGAGTTCAAGCAGGAGGTTCTGGCGGACCCCAGCTTGGAGGACCTCCGGCAGATGGCTCAGGAGCAAGAGAGTGAGTTTACCCCAGAGAAGAGGGAACAGGTGGTCTGGGATAAGGGACTTCTCTACCGGTTGTAGATGCCAAAGAACCGCGCCCAGACCTGGGAACCCCATCGCCAGATCATAGTACCTCACAAATACAGACAACAATTGCTTTCCATGGCTCATGATTTACCGTGTGCTGGTCACATGGGCAGGGAACGGACACACCAGCGACTGCAAGCAAACTTTTATTGGCCCAGAATTGCCCAAAATGTGACAGACTATTGCAGATCTTGCGAGACATGCCAGCGGACGGGCAAAAGTGGGGACAAGAGAAAGGCTCCCCTACAGCCCCTCCCTATCATTGATCAACCCTTCCAACGAGTGGGGTAGACATTGTGGGCCCTCTGAGGCATAAGACTCATAGAGGAAAAAAATACATCCTGACCCTAGTGGACTTTGCTGCTTGGTACCTGGAGGCAGTTGCCTTGATCTCCACCGAGGCACCTGTGGTTGCTGATGCCCTAACCAAAATCTTCTGTCAGCTGGGTTTTCCCTCCGAGATCCTGACCGATCGGGGTGGACACTTCCTGGCGGAGGTGAAGTGCCTGTGGGAGTGCTGTGGGGTGAAACACCTTAAGACCACAGCCTACACCCTCAGACAAATGGGCTAGTAAAGAGGTTCAATGGGATCTTGAAAGGGATGCTAAAGGCCTACGTGGACTCGAACCCCAATGACTGGGATGAGAAACTGCCGCATTTGCTCTTTGCCTACCGGGAGGTGCCCCAGGAGTCCACGGGGTTCTCACCATTCAAGTTGATGTTTGGGAGGCGAGTTCGAGGTCCTCTTGATTTGGTGAGAGAAGAGTGGGAAGGGAAAATCCCTTCCACCAAGACCTCCGTGGTGGAGTATGTGCTGAACTTTTGTCAGAAACTGACTGATATGATGAAAGTGGCACAAGAGTCCCTGGGACAGGCCCAGGAGAAGCAAAGGTCCTGGTACAATGAAAAGGCTCACTTACATACCTTTGACCAAGGTGATAAGGTTATGGTTTTCCTGCCACTAAAGACAGACAAGCTACAAGCCTCTTGGGAAGGTCCTCATGTTGTCCTGGACAAGCTGGATGATGTAACCTATGTAGTGGCCAGGAGTGGGAGAAAGCCTAAGACTGTTTATGTAAACATGCTTAAACCTTACTTTGATAGAGGTGATACGGTATTCTGGATTTCCTCAGTAGAAGGATCACCTGAGGACCCAGAGGAGCTGGTCATGTACGGTGACTGGGATGGGGAGGCAGGAATAGGGGAACTGGGCCTGCTGGACCATCTGCCCTCTCAGGACAAGGACAAGCTGCTTGCAGTACTCAAAGACTTTGGGACAGTGTTCTCCAACAAACCAGATAAAACGGACCTGGCGGTACACTCCATAGACACGGGCAGCCATCGCCCTATACACTCCAGACTGTACTCAATTAATGAGAATGTAAAGCAAGCAATAATGCAAGAGATCACAGAGATGGAAGGGTTAGGGGTAATCCGGCCTTCAGGGAGTCGCTGAGCCAGCGCAGTGGTACTCATCCGGAAGCAGGATGGGTCCATCCGGTTCTGTGTGGACTACCGGAAGCTGAACACTATCACCACCCCGATGCATACCCTATGCCCAGGATGGACACTTTGCTCGATCACCTGGGTCCCGCAGAGGTCATTTCTACTCTCAATCTGTCCAAAGGATTCTGGCAAATGGCACTGGATCCAGATGCCATAGCCAAGTCTGCCTTTACCACCACTGTGGGACTATATGAGTTTACAGTTTTACCTTTTGGTATGCGCAACTCTCCTGCATCCTTTCAAAGGCTGATTAATAACCTGCTACAAGGGTGCGAGCAGTTTGCCATGGCGTACATCAATGACATCGCCATCTTCAGTCAGGACTTTGAATCGCACCTGTTTCATCTGACCACCGTGTTAAGCAAGATCAAACAATCTGGTCTTACGGTGAAAGCCAAAAAGTGCCAGTGGGCACTATCTGAGGTAGTATACTTGGGACATCGGGTGGGTGGAGGTCATATTGCTCCCTTATGGGACAAGATCAAGGCCATAAAGGACTGGCCGCCTCCACAAACCAAGAAGCAAGTCAGAGCCTTCCTTGGCCTGGCTGGATATTACAGATGGTTTGTCCTGGGATTTGGGGTGACAGCAGCTCCCCTACATGAGCTGACCAAGAAGGGCAGCCCTGATCCAGTGGTCTGGAAGCCAGGGTGCCAAGAAGCATTTGACACCCTAAAGGCTGCCCTGGTCAAACAAGCGATCCTGAAGGCACTGCTCTTTGATAAACCCTTCTACGTTGCCACGGACACCTCCGGCACAGGTCTAGGAGCTGTACTCCTACAAGAGCACAAAGAGACGTGGCACCCCGTGGTGTACCTCAGCAGGAAGTTAATCCCTCGGGAGCAGAACCTGTCGTCTATCGAGAAGGAGTGTTTGGCAATCGTCTGGGCACTGAACAAGCTGAGGCCTTATCTATGGGGGCAGCAGTTCACCATCGGACCATGCCCCACTACAGTGGTTACAGATGATGCAAAACTCCAATGCCAAGCTTCAGCGATGGGCCTGGCAGCTTCAGGAGTTCAACTTCACCGTCGAGCACATCAAGGGAAGTCAGAATGTGAGAGCAGATGCCCTGTCATGAAAGGACTCTGAGTAGTGGGTTGGATGGACACAGACCTACTTGAGAGCGCTCGGGTGGGGAAGTTCCTGAATGTGCTATTATGTTTTATATGTTTTATTGTGAGGATCAGTATTATGTGGTGTGTAATTTCTCTTTAGGGGTGGAAGGTGACCCCTCCAAACTAGCACACTTGTCTCCATACCTCTGTGAAGCTACGGATCCAAGCTTTATAAAGGTGGGGGGGAAGTGTGGCAGAAAGCCACCTTGGTTTCTCCCCAAAATCTCTGCCCTGTGACAACGTGATTAGATGGGCCAGCACAAAGGATTCACACCTCAGGCTGGTCTCTTTACATAACTTTAGCTGGCTGCATTCCTGAGGGAGGGGGGACCGGCTCCCTCTGCCTATGTGACTGGCATCAGCCACCTGGGTGAGGGGCATCTACCTGGGGAGCTGGAATCTGCCCGGTAACAGATAATGTATTTCAAATTGGTTGGGTAACAGCCAACTGGGACTAACCTCCACTGGACCAGGTGAATGAGGTCACAGGGTCTATATAGGTTAGGACGGGCAAGGAGGCGGGCTCTTCGGCCATGAGGTGAAGCAGCAGCCATGCGGGGGACACAGAGGAGCTTTACCATCTAAAATTGGCTCTCTCCCCCAAACTCACGAGTTAGAAACCGCCTGCCTCCAGAGGGTAAACTTCACCAGCCTCTGGAAGATGCGTGTGAGTAAGCTACTGAAGATCTGATTAGATATCTAGCTGGCAGTAACTCAGACGCGTGATCAAAAGGCTACCTCAGCCACACTGTTTGCTCTTTAGGATTTCTAGAATATTGCTCAAACTTGTACCCTATTTTCACCCTCCCCTTGTAACCAATAAAGTCTTCCTTTGTGACTGGTGTGGAAGACTTATTGAGGGGTGGATCTAAATTATGCCTAAGAGACCCGTTAGATCTGCAGACTAAAGAGAACTTTACTTTTTGCCCCCTTGACTCGGGGAAGTGCCCCAAGTGCCTGTACCGGGTCGAGTACTCGTAGGACTCTTAGGCCTGTGTTTCCCCGAGGACACAGGGCCGAGACAGTCTCTTCTCAGGGTGGTGACGGCGATGTTACCCCCAGACTAGCGTATGTGCTCCAGGAAGGGGTCAGGCCGGACATAAGGTGCCCCTAGGGAGGCATTTGGAGCCTGGCATGTGGTCGGGCGCAGGGAGGTGGGCAACTCAACGCACGAGCGCCCCCTACTGGCCCGCCACACTCCCCACCTTATTTTCTCCTTATTTTCTGAAGTTAGATTTCCCCTGCACTATTTCCATTGCTTATCAAATCAGAGAGACTTAAGGTTTCTTCAAAAAATTACACATAAGGAAAGAGATGAGCTGATCTCATTCCCACATGCACAGTAACATCTCAGCAGAGAAAGAGACTGCTCTTCCCATTCCTAAAATGCCTTTTCATCCAGGTTCAGTCCAAATGTTCCAGAAGTTCATCCAGTTCCAGAGCTGCAAAAGCAGCAAATGGAGAAACACATTCAGAATAAGACAAAATATATTTAAACCCTCTAGTCATACTAAAATTAGGCTTATCCAAGTCCCCAGTCCATTAATCAAGGCCCATTTATCTCTCAGTCCATTATGCTCTCCAACAGTCTGTTCAGGGTCTTTGTAGCAGCAACACATTAAAATGATTCCCTGTGAAGAGCTGTAGTTCTTATCCATGCAGATAGGCCTCAAGCCAGAGTTCCCCATAATCCTTCAGGGAGCTGCAGGGGCAGAAAGAGAGAAAGAGTCCAATTAGAGAGAAGTAGGGCTGGGAGGGCTGTCCATAGGTCATCTAGTCCAACTCTCTGCCTAAGGCAGTATCGTCCTTACCCAAACTATCCCATACAAAGCCATAACCTAAATTTTTTGGGAAAACTACCTTCAACCCAGACACAACACAAGACACAGCACCTTAACCTGCCTCATGTAGAGCAGGGGAACCATGGCAGCCAGCATCCTGCTTCTATAAAAGTCATTAATATATGATCAAGTGACCCCAGGTGGAAGCCACATGCCTCACTTCAGATGAAGGCATCCCCACTACAGGTCATACCAGTCAGACCATAGGGTAAAATTCCTTCCTGATAAATATGGCAATTGGATTGAGCAGGGAGAACAAAGATGGCATTACTTTTAGAAGGTGACAATCTGTTTAGTGATCTCAATGGAAAATGTGGGGAGAGAGATGGCAAACTAGCTTTATGAAAGAAGCGCTCCTAGAAAGGGAGGCAGGGTAAGAGAAGGATTGAGAACCAGAAGCAAAGACACCTCAGAGTTGGAAAAATGAGAAATGGAGTAGAAAGGAAAACGGGGTTTAAGGGACAGAAAGGAAGAAAAACTTCTTTGGGGATCGGTCATAGTTTCCCTGAAAAAATGAATGTCAAAATACTGAGCCAAGGGGTGGGTTGGAGTTGATTGCACCAACAGACAGGTAGACAGAGGGGCAGTCAAGCTACTCAGTTAGTCAAAAGAAAAAGAAACAGAAGGTATAGTTGGGATAAGGTAGGGAATGAGAGTAGAGCAGTGATTCTCAACCAGGATGATGGGGCTCCCCAGGGTACCTCAAGATCCTTTGCTGGGTACCTCAAGATGTGAGGAGATAAGCGAGTTATATGGAGATAAGCAGAGAAGTGCAGGCTCAGGCTTATCCCTGCCTGGACAACAATCCACCAGTACTGCCAAGCCCCCCTGCTAGAAGAGACATCATGTCAGTTTGATCCAGTTTGCCCAACATATGTATAGATCATGTGCTTCAGCAGAGCTTTGTGGCACTTTTATAGCTGACATATGCAGAGGAAGAAAATATTATTGGGGGGATGAGTGCAGCCCCCCAGCAGGTAAATCTGTCATGGGGAAGTGGCATGGGAGGGCAGATCAAGGCCCCCACAGTGAGGGAGGGAGTGGTGGCAGGGGGAGGGGCAAGGACAGGGCCTGGGGTGAATGGGGCCCTGGGGCTGGGGCTGGGGCCAGTCATGGGATGCTTGGAGCCTGGGCAGTTTGTCCAGGGCACAGGGAGGCTGCTGCCACTGTATACATCCTGGTGGAGGCCTGGGAGGCCCGTGCCCCCCAGACTTATGCACAGCACAGAAGCGGGCTGCCACTGTAAGATAAGCTCTGTGCCCCGCTGCCACTGCCTCAGGAGTGGGTCGACACCATGTGCCTGCCACCACTGGGTGAGCAGGGGACACAGAAAAGTCAGCATGCAGCAGGCACATAGCATCACGCTGCTCCCAGGGTAGTGGCAGTGGGACACAGAGTCCAGCCCATGGTGGCAGTCTGCCTCTGCCCCACACATAAATCCAAGGGACATATGCCCCCTGGGCCCCCAGGGTGCGCACAGTGGTGGGATCCTCCCCGCAGCCCTGGATAAGCTGCCTGGGCTCTGAGCATCCCACGACCTGCCCCAGCCCCAGCCCTGGGGCCCCATTTACCCCAGCTCCTGCCCCCACATGTCCCTTCTCCATGACGACTTACCTGCTGTGGTGGGCAGTGCTCTACACACAGCTGGTCTGCTGTTGCTGCATGCCTGTGTCTGTACATGCCCCTCCCCCCTGCTGCAGCCGCCCAGAGCCCAAAGCTGGGCAGCCCTGCGGCCCTACCCATTGCTACCTCTGCCCCATGTTTGGGGGGCTAAGGCCCATTAGCCCTGGTCTTCTGCCATTATGATAGTTGATTGAATCAGCTATTAGATAAAAGCACTGAAAGGTCCTGCTGAAGTATGCAATCTATACAGATATTGGGCAAGCCAGATCAAACTGATGTGATTCTCTGCTACAAGACATGGGCCCTCACCCTCTTGGCCATCATTTGTTTAACTTTAATACTGGAGCTACTGGAAGTAGTGAAACTACTGTGAACTGTGGTCTTGCTTAAAGTCAAGGTAGTGTTGAAAGTAAGTATCAGAAACCATTAGTAAGCAAGTATCAGATGATTAAAATGTTCATTTTAATACTTTTACCTATACCTGGTTGAAATGGAACAAGCAAAAACTGATTTTCTTGGAAGGAGGACCTGATTTCAAATATTACTGAAGTTGGAGCCAAGATGGTCCAGGAAATATGCCTTTCACTTATTTCAAATATACATTTTTTGTGAAGCATCCTGGAAACTAACGTGTGTTTTTGTTTTTGGAGGATGCAAGTTTTTGTTTCTGTGGTTTGGTTTGGTTTGGTTTTTTTCCAGGAAAACCAAATAAAAAATACATATTCTATTTTCAATTTGGCAGTTTCATGGCACTATAAATTTAATTCTCTTAGGCCATCTTTACAGGTTCTCCTGGGATGGGGGAGGAGGGTGTTTAATTAAAGCAATTCAGGTGGTCATTATACTAAGATAAGGGCAGCCTCCTGCACTATATATATCTATTAACATCAAAGCAGGCAGATGAGAATGAAGCAGACTGCCATTAGAGCAGAGTATTTGAAAAAAAGTGTGGAGTACCCCATGACAGTATTCAGTTCCCTTTGTAGTTCTACTCTTTGCTTTCTGTCCATGTTTGCCCTCTACCTCTGGAAACTGTATTTAATGTCTCAGGGCTTTGATATGTTTACAGAATACTTTTTATTTTAGCAGTCCCAGTTTTGATGAATCAAATATAGTCATAGGTTCTAGGTTATTTTTCCAATTGACCATACTCTGTTTTTCAAATTCTTTTCTTATTAATATATATCATTCTTATATAATCCTAAAATTAAAAAAAATCCAGGAAATTTATTTAAATAAAAATGAAAGATCAGTTGATTAAACAAATCATTAAGAGTATGTCCTATTTATTTTCCATACTTTTTTAACGTTGCTTTTTTCCCCCTACCAGTTTTAATTTCATTTAAAAGTTTGGTTTAAAATACAGAAAGTCTTGGTCAATTGCAGGAAACCAAAGCTTTAAAAAGAAACTAATAACAGATAAGCATATTTTCTTATTTTTCCCTTTGGGGATGTTAGCTCTTAATCTTTTGTATCTTCTTAGAGGTATAGTTTTGAATTAATTATATTTTATCCAGAGACTACATGATTTCTCCCTCCAATAACCTAAATCCTTGATGACTGTTGCCAGGTTACTAAACCTGCAAAGAGTTCATACACAACCTAAAGCCTAAAGAGAAAAAGTACAAATAACCCTAAGTGTCCTTGGAACTAGAGTCCCACTAATTTTTTTTTTCAATGACACATTGGCTCATAAGTGCTTAGGGCACTCTTGAAATTGTGACTTGGGCACTAACATCATTTAGGCACTCTTGACAAAGTTATACAAAGGCTTTAATATTAAAATAGACAATGAACATTATATAAAGGGACAGCTGAAATCCATGTTTTTAAAATATGTTTTGTTTTATATGAATGTTGAGCTGATATGTCTGCTTCAGCACCTTACAATCCATTAGCATCACCTTTTACTAACTAGTTGTGTGTGATCTCAGGGGGCACATCAACACAAGACACTTAATGTGCAGTAGCCTAATAATACTGCACAGAAGTGTGTCACGGCACAAACAGCACTAATATGCTGCTGCACAATATTATTAGGCTACTGCACAGTAGTGTCACTAAAAAAGTGACTGTTGGCGCAACTGTGCAATAACTATAGTTACTGAACATTTAGTTAGTACTTCATTAAGCAAGTACTAAATTAAATGTTCAGTAACTACTGTGCATTAATAAATGCGTAGATGCACCCAGTATGTACCAAGGCAATTCCAGAAAGGGCACATTTTATACTAAGTTATTTACACAGGCTTCACCATATAGGATATGAGAGGGAGCTGAGATTCATTTTCCTTATAGAGCAGGCAGCCATTTCAGGCATTTACTAATATTTGCAGAATTTGGAAGGGATTGATAAGAAGAGAAGGTTTTGAGTAGATGACACAAGGTGAAAAGCTCCATGACATAGTTACTAATGTCCTGAGCACCTGAATCCCACCTGCATCTTATATGGTTAGGCTGATCTGTCTGTCTCTCTAATCAACTCCTAAGCTTCTCTTCTACTGCAGCCTATGCCAACTTGTGCACTACTATGCAAAACTATTCTTTTTCTTGATACATACCGTAAAATGTCTACAAAGGCAGTGAGTAAACGCTTGGATTTGTACTCAACGCCATGCTTAGCACAGAGGGATTCCACCAAGGGGGCCACCTTCCAGTAGTTGTGTCGAGGCATTGTGGGGAAAAGGCTGTGGAAGAAAGAGAGACATGTCTACCAAGATTTTACTACCCCTGACTCAGTATCCCAAAAGAATCCCTCCCACTTCATGATACCAAACTGATTTGTTTTTTTTATGGTTTTGGCCTCTCATGGACACTGAAGGATCTTACACTTAGGTATCTTCTGATTATTCCCACTCCTGTCCCCCTACCCATACTCACTGGTGTTCGATTTGGAAGTTCAGGTGGCCAGTGAACCAGTCATTGAACCAGGATTGGTTCACATTGCATGTTGCCTGGAGCTGGACAGGAAAACAATTTTTTTAAATGCATGTTCTGCTTATCTTTCTGAATTGAAGAATAACTGAACATCAGCCTTACAACTGTATTTTGCTGTAGCTTGAAATGGCTCAATGACATTGAGAATCATAGCCATCATTGTTCTGAACAGGGGAGCAAGGTCTGTGTGAAAATAGCATGTTGCAATATGGGATGATTATTGCCCATATTGCTCCTCCACATATCTGTCTCTTATACTCCCTAAAGAAGTTCTCCTCTTACCTCTCAAATGGATGGAGAAAAGAGATGCAAACTGAGGAATCACACAAGGTTTTTTTTCTGGACTCTTTTGCCTTTACAGCAAAAGCACAAACAACTTGTTGTGGGAAAGGCTTGACTACACAAATTTTTTTATTGTGGTAGTATAACTATAGGTATTTGAAAAAAGAGAATTTAAAGCTGTATGATCCCCTTGTGTGGATTCTATACAAAGATAAAATAGTCATGTTTTTAAATGTTTCCATTAAAACTGGATCTATTCGCTATTCCTCATCCAAGACAAGGAGAGAAACTAAAAACTAGCATAAGAAGCTATATTATGTATTAATTAAGGAAAACAGTTGAGGAAATTTTTCCAAAGGTTTTATCACTTAAAAATATCCTATTTTCAAACTTGTTCTTTCAAGGAATTGCTGCTACTAGCATGTAAACTTGCATGCCCTTTATGATTTTCAGTCTATATTGCAACATGAGGTTATGACTACTGGAATACACAAGTGCAGTCCAAATAATTCCCAGGAGTGGAGAAGTTATTACCTGTGTAGATACCCAGTCATCATTTTTATCATAATCAATGTTCATTGGGATGTGGTTCATTTGTGAAACCCAGACAAACCAATGGCTCTCTAGGTACCTGGGTAGGCAAATATACATACACACACAGTCATCACCTTCAGTCTGTTCCAAAATGTTCATTAAGAGATTCACTTTGCTGCATGCCAATACCATTGATTATTCTAGTAGATCCTAAAGACCAAATAGGTAATAATCTGATAACGAGTCTGTCCATCCAAACTCACAGGAGGGTTTAGACTGACTATATAAAAAAATACTTTGTAGTGCAGTATTTTCTCTTTTTGATCAGTACTGCATATTTATTAGAGGCCCTCACAGATTCCCAGCTCATTTTTTCTTGACTATGGTTGACTTAAATCAACAATTTGTATTAGTAGTTATATATAATTATTTTTTCCCCATGCTAAATATGGCAATACTGATAAGAAGCATGGACTTGACAATCAGCTAAGATAACTCTAGGTACCTGGCCAACCAGTAGTATACCACAGTACTCTGAAATCCCATTAAAGGTGTGTACATGAGGCAAATTCGGATGTTGAAGGTGACAATCAAGAACAGTTCCTGCCAAGCAGAAGGAAAGAAGGCCTCATTCACTGGGCAGTTTATAGCAGTGCATACCCATTCTCCTTTCTATACCAGGCAGCGTGGCACCTTTTTTTCCCCCTGAGATGCTTCTTGCATGTAACCTGAAGCTCCACTCCATCTTTCTGTACCAACATGAATCTGACCCCCAGAAAATTCTCCCATAGTCCCAACTTTTTCCCCTGCATCAGCAGGAGGCAAGCCCCAACATTCAGGCCTATAAATCCATGTCTATCTATACATTCGGCAGCCTTCGTCTGTCATTTTTACTTTGCCTAGGGAGACATTAATGGAAGAGGTTGAGAATGTAAAAGCTGTTTTCTCCTGGCTCTTTGGAAACAGAGCCAATCAATTGAAACAAAGTCCCCAGAAACACCTTGCATATACATCAGTGACAGATCTAGTTTTTGAGGGGACACTGTGACTACATTTTGCACACTATAGTTTCAATACTTACAAGCCACTTTTTCCGCTTGCTTGTAAAGTGGATTACAGTCAGCTGGAAGAAGGGAATTAGTACAAGTGGAGCCAAAACTGAAGGAGATAACAAGAACAGGAAGATTATAACAATTTCACAAGTTTATACATCCCATAGAACTAGAAGAAAGGATGGTCCCATACTGCTTAGGGATTTACAGAATAGCACAGGGACAAGGGTAATTTCATCCATATCTCTTTTTCTTTTATCCTTTTTCTTCCTTTATATCCTTCTTCCTATCTCAACCTCCTTCTTTACTCTTTCCTTTAACCATTCTTCATTCTCTTTACCTCCCTCCCCCATATATATATATATATATATAATATTCACTCTTTCTATCACGATATACCTCATTTTTACCTGGTAAAACCCAGCTGGCAATGCTGACCCCCTGCAAGCTTTCTTAAGCTTAATGATCACAGCCCAGTAGGCTGCAACATTGAAAGAAACATCCTTTGTCTGGCCCTTGAAAGGTATAAGCTTAGGGATGGAAAGCTGTAGTCACTTCTGAGAGAAGGCCCCATGGTACTGCAGGAAGCTCGAGACACTCACAGCTGAAGTACTTGTGCTGATGGTTGTAAGGCATGAATTTCTTCTTTTTCTTTCCCAGCTACAAAATGAGAGGAGTAACAACTGTTAGTGTCTGTGAGCAACTTTGAACTCCTTATATTGAGGAGACTCTGAAGAACTTGGATAGAAATACATGTGGAAAACTATTTCCTTTGTGTACCTAAGTGGCAGCTTCCTAGCTGCATAAGAGTCATTTTTGGCACTTGCAGGTAACAACTGTACTTTCCTTGCAAGGTGATAGCATAGGTGTAAATTCATAGACTGAACATGCAAAGTTGGCTATGCACTCACTATACAAATGCATGGCAACATTTTCATTCCCATTCTGGAGGAGTACCTAGATATAAAAGTTAAAAACAATCAGCTGGCTAGAAACCTCTGACCATCATGCATTAGACTCCTCAGAACAGCATTCTTAAATCCTAGCTTTAGCAGCTGAGTGGTTAGAGCACTGACCCGGAAAACAGGCAACCCCAATTCTAAGCCCCTTGCGCAGAGTGGATTTGAACCTACAGTATTCTAACTACCACAAAACAGCATGGACACACTCCAGCACTCCTAGTGAAGCTGGCCTCCTAAGCAGCCAAAATGCAAATATGCAGGACCAAGTCACTTAGCCTCAAAAGGAACAACAAACTTTAGCTAATGCTTGACTCATGGCATGGTACTTAAAGCACTGTGCTAGGAAGTCAGAAAGAGACCAATTGAAACCCACTGCTCAAGGAGGGTACCTAAAGCAAAGGTCACCAGTTTCCTAAGCCAGTGTACTAACCACTCAGAAAGTGCATCTACAACAAACAAGGATTCTGCACACCCCATCATTTTTCTGGGACTCAGGCACAGGGGTGTGTGCATGCACATGTGCACACATGCATGCACACGCACACCCACCACCACTGAATGCATGCCTGACCAGTACAGTACATGGCCTTATGTTACATGTTCAGTCTATGCACACAGGCTTATGTAGCCACCATATACAGCATGGGCTAAATAAAACCGCTGAGTAGATGACTAGAAAATATCCAGATGGATGGACAAAGGGAAATAGAATGTTGCCCTAAGAGGCTACCATTTTAATCAAGTACTGAAAAACCCAGCTGGCATATATACATGCAAATAAATTTGACAGCAGAGAGTAGGGAAGACCCCATTAAGAACAACAATCCATTTGTTTCTTAGTAATTCTGTTGAAGGAAGATATGTCAACGTATGATCAACACTGTTTGCAAATATAGTCTTTGTATTCCTTGAGACAGCTCTCCCAGCCACATGGAGATTTGGTCCCAACTTGATCTCCGCATGGTTGGAACACAGTAGTCCCAGCTGCTGGACAGCTCTCCTGGCTACATGGGGATCAGGACATGTCTCAGTCCCCATGTAGCACAGAGACAGCTGCCCTCACAGCTGGCACAGCTTCCCCCACATTGGGGCTTAGCCAGGCAGCAGAGGGGCCCCTGCTGCCTGAGCTCACAGGGAGCAAATTTTCCCAGTCAATGTCTACACATCTGCCACTATGCAGGAGCTAATGCGCCATTAATCTAGCACCTGTATTTCTTGGTACCAAACTGTAATTTGCTGTGCAGTGAGTCCTGCACACATGTAGACACTGATGTTTTATGGTGCATTACATTAATCTAATGTTCAGTAAAGTGTCTTGTGTAGATGCACCCACAGTGTTGCAAATGAAATAAGAGGCAGGCTTTGTTTGTTTGAGTTCATGTCTCTCATATAGAAATTAATAGCACATAGCATATAGCTTGTGTGATGTAGATGACATAAATAGATGCCTGTATTATCTGTGGGGCATCCTATGTGGTCTGCACTGCTCTTCTAAGTAGATGTTGCTAGGATAAAGAAGGCAGGGGAGACACTCTGGCCCTAGTATTAAACAAATGGGCTGATATGATACCATAAAACCTGCCTTCAAGGTCATTTTTCTTCACCACCAATCCATGAGCCTTTTGTGCTTTTATGAGATTAAAGGGTTTGTGTTTAAAAAAATTATTTGCTAAGAAAGACTGGGTTTCCAGCTTACCTGCTGTACTGTCCCTGAAGTGTTAAAGCAAGAAACCACTTGCACACTTGTAAGGAACTACAAGGAAATGTGTCCAAGCAGCTAGGGATGAAGTGACAACTTGCACCAGTATTAGATCCTACGCTGCAGTAATACAAATCCTACTGCTCAAGGAGGGATCCAATTCATGGGCTTTGTTACCTCTCAGCTCTGTGTTCTTGGGGAACCCTGGAACAGTATGTCACCTGTCTGACTCACAAAGGATTCACCCCCTCCCCGCCTCTGCCTGAACAAAGGCTGATTAGAGGAAGGACTTACAAAAGACAATGAAGATGCAGTGGGAGACACACCTAAACCCCTCCAGACAAGGGTGATAGGAGTGAAGCAACTCCCCTGCACTCATTTATATGGAAATTAACAGGAAAGCACCTTCATTAGAATTCGGGATGGAGAACAGAGATTCCAAGCCAAGGACTGCACTGGATTCTGGGACCAGAGAAGCAGGGGAGCACTGCATGATGGGAGATCTCTGCTCCAAATGCTAATCAAGCCATGTCTGCATAGACCAAGTTCAGCATTTATCAGACCAATTCTAGTAATTACTTTTTTATTGGTATCCAAAACACTGAATATTCCTGTCTGTACAGGAGACCCTCACCATCTGCAGGAGATATGTTCTCGTAGGCCCCACAAATGGTGAAATCCGTGAATCAGGTACTGCACTCATGAATGCCATCCATGTTTATGAGTGCAGTGCCCCCAGTGGCTGGGGGGGACACAGCTGCTCTGGCAACAGCGGGAGTGCAGTGGCAGGAGCCCAGTGGTGGCAGCAGGAGTCTGGCAGCAGCAAGCGCAGAGCTCCCAAGGATCTCCTTTAAGTGAATTTAGGTTGCAGGTTTGGCATTTGTGAATATCTGAAACCGCGAATGCCAAACCCACTAATAGTGAGGGTTTCCTGTTGTGAGCTCCCTCAGAGTAATGCCACCCATAGCCAGGAGTTATCAGTTCCTATTATCCAGCATATGATGTTTACCCATAAACAAACCTAGTGTTCTCCCCTGAGTCATTGTTAGTTGAGTCATTGTTAGTTCTCTACAAAAACCCCTACCCAAGTTTCTGTCTTGGTGCTTGGATCCAAAAGCTGCACCATTTCCACTCTTTTTCTGCCTGGAATCCCACCACTGGCCATGCTGAGGGGTCTACCGGTCTGCAAGCTCCAAGAAACACCTGGGAACCTTGAGTGGTTTAAGCTTTGTTGAGTAGTTTGACCCCAGCTCTTTTTCTCCCTCTCCCTTTGACTCCAGGAACCTGACTTTTGCTTTCTTACTCCAGACACAGTTTTCTAAATTTGACTGTTGCTGACCACACTTGAGCTAGACTTCCCCAAATACCTCATTGAAACTACGTAATAGTGTAACTTTTATTTGTCTCTCTTACATGGCTGTTACTACTGGTATCATCACAAGTTCACATACCTGGCAATAAATTACTTTTATGGTCAAGCTGGTTGCTATACTTTTTCTCTGAACCTCACTTACTCTTCCTTCCCCTTGAACTCCCCATTTGCTCTGCAGCAACGCTTCTTTTACCTAAGCCAAAGTTCCCTGTAATGTCCAAAATTACGGTGGGGTCTGCTCATCGATGGAGTTACTACTACGACCATTGTAACAAGAGATTGGGATGTGCTGAGTTTTGAAGCGCATAAGGGTATCAGCTGAAAGTGCTGATTGGACCCAGCCTGCTCAGACGTATTCTGTTAGCGTGTGTGTATGTGTGTCTAACTGCATTTATTATTGTCCTGCTGAAATAAGGGATGAACTGAGTTCAAGGCACATGAGGGTGTCAGCCTGTCAATGCTGAATAGTCTAGCCTGGCTCAGGCATTCCCTGTTAATCTGTGTGTGTATGTATGTATATGTGTTTGACTGATCCGATGGTTGGAGGAACCCAGACCCATTGAACCTGAGTCCTGCAAGATAGATCCACTGGGGGTGAGGACTTGCAGAAAGGAGAGATACAGCTCCGTATAGACACACAAGTAACACAAGCAGCACATTGATAGACTTATAGAGACCCCAGAAATGTACCCCTAATAAATGAGCACACCCCAAAGTGATGGGCAAATCTGGTAACAGCTTCCCCTGGAAATGTGCATGAGGGGCTCTGATCTCAAAGAATAAACTTTCATTGCTAAGTGTTTCAAACAGATTGATGTCTGCCAGGAGAGGAGAACCAAGCTAAATAGTGAATCTCCATCCAACAGCTTTATGGCCTAAGACCTTTTTACTAATAGATTTTTCTGAATATACTGAGTTTTTTCAAACTTCCACCAACTCACCTCCACAGAGAGTGTCTTGCCCAAGGAAAAAAAGAGAGGATGCATGTTGAGATCAGGGTCCTTGCGGAAGCAGTTGGGCTTGGCATGATGTTGGTTGTGCAGGTGATTCCACCAGCTGGCTGGTGCTCCCTGAAGGAAGGTCAAAGCCAGAAGATTCAAAGCACATTGCTATTAAAAATTACTTTAATCACTTGGCCATTTATCTGTTCATCCAAGAAACATGCAACACATTCCCTTTTCTGTTGCATTTAGAATGAAGATTCTTAGAAAAGATGGTGCCTAAATTTATGGGTATGCTCCATATACTAAACAATCCTGGTCAGCTCCAGGAATCATTCCTAGGATCAACACTTACCTTCACAACACCCATTAGAAATATATGAAGCAAACGGTTCCATTTTGTCTCCCTGAAGACTGAAAAGTGCCCCAAATCATGTTGGAACCAAGACATCTGGATCTGGAAGAAAAAATAATCACTGAGAAACAGCTTTAGCAATATCATATGGAAACCCATAAAGGAACCCCTCTCTTTCTGTTCTGTCAGTGCAGTGCCATCCCATTTTATAAAAACAAATACAGTGGCAGATCCTGGGAGTGGGAAGCTATGGGCACACTGTGAGGATGGTGTGTAGTAAGGGAAAGTGGATGGAAGTACAGTTACAGCTGTGTCCTGCCCCATGATCAGGGGCTGTGAGGGACAGAGGGAACTGTTTGGGAGGGATTCTAAGGGGATGGGGCTCCTGGGGAATGCGGGGCTGGTTGCGGGGTTATGGCACCAAGGAACTTTTGGAAAGTGCTGTGGACTAGAAGGATTTAGGGTGAGGAGGGGCTGGGGCATTAGGAGGGTAGGGAAGGTGAGGGGCAGAAGGGGTGTGGGGTTAATGGGGGGTGTGACCTGTGAGGCTGAAATGAGGTATAAGTAGGGGGCTGGGAGCAAAAGGAATTGTGGGTGAGGAAGGTTCAGGGGTGTGAGAGATCATAGTGAGGTCTGGGTGCTCAGAAGGGCAGGTGAGGGCTAAGTGGGGCAATGTAAGGGAGATGGTGAGGGATCAAGGGGGCTGGGTTGTGGTGGGGAAGGGATGTGTCTGCGCAGGGTCTATTCAGTTCATGAAGGAAGTCATGGCACAGGGTAGGACTCAATGGGGCATGTGCAGGATGGAGGTATCTGATGGAGCTTGAGGCACAATGGATGGGGCTGAGCATAGAGGATATGTGAAGTGGTGGAGTGGAGTCAAGAGGTATTTTAGGTGGCACAAGGTACAAAGGGCAGTGAGGGACAATTTGGGACCATGGTGGAGTGCCTGGGGGATCCAGGTATTGGGGCACAGGTAGTCGTTTTCTCTGTGGCCAGGTTGGGGTAACAGATGCACTCCTCTGGAACCAGGTCCCTGCCCACTCTGGGGCTGGCAGTAAGTCCCACCCAACTTCCACCAGACATAGTTGCATTTGTGCTTGCATGGCTCTAAAATAGAATAATTTAGCCCTAGTCCTGTAATACATTAGTAAAGTTTCTTTTCAACTGGGAAAAAATACACATTGTGTTATATGATGATGTACCACAACACCTGCACCCCCCTTTTCAAAATCCTAGGTCCACCTATTGGCAAAAATTAACCTTTATACTACAGCTGCACTGATACATTGGTCCATATCATATTGGCACCGATAAAAGGAAAATTTATATTATTGGCAATCAGCTTTTCTTGGATGATATGGCTGATAATGTTGCTGATGAATGCCATGTGCATGCACACAGCCACAGAATATACTTGGCCAGGAATGTAGCCCGGCAACATGGAGAGCAGTGTCTGACCAGTAAGTTTGTTGGGGGTAAAGGGTGGGGGAAGTGAAGGGGCATGGGGAGAACAGATCGAGGCCCCCATGGTGAGGGAGGGAGTGGGGCTGAGGCTGGGGCTGGGGCTGGAGCAGAAGCAGGTGCTGCCCAGACAGGGCGGGGCACAGGACAGAGCCATGGTTCATCTGGGGGCACAGGGGCAGGGAGTTAGAGGGCAGCTCCAGCCTCTGCACGCACCCCCAAGGGAGGGATGGGGTACATGTGCTCCCCAGATCTGTGCACAGGGCAAGAGCAGGCTGTCCACTGTGTGCTTGGGGACAAGGCTGCACCAGGCTCTTCCCAGAGGGGTGGCTGGGTCTTGGCTGCATTCAGGGTGTGTGGGGCAGGGCAGATGGTGGCAGCACTAGGAGAGGGAGCTACAGGAAAGCTATGGCAAATTTTAGGCTATAGCCCACCCCATAGCCCCTCTCCCCAGCACCACCACCACCCACCTGAAGCACAGCATGGGTCCAGCCCTACCATCCCACAGTGCCCAGCCCTCACGCCGCACACAGATCCAGGGGGCATGTGCCCCCCATGCCTGCTCCAGGGGTGCGTGCAGTGGCTGGAGCTGTCCCCTCCCTTGTGTGTCCCCCCCCCCCCCCACAACAAGCCATGGCTCCCTCCAATGGCCCATCCCATCCATATGGGCAGCACCTGCCCCTGCCCCACTTCCTGCTTCATTGTGGGTGCCTTGATCTTCCCTGCTACACGTCTTCTCTCCCCCATGTCCCTTTACCCTCACAGACTTACCAGCCAGATGCTGCTCTCTAAGCTGCCAGGCTGCATATCCTCAATGAGATCGGTATCAACCAATATGGCTGGTCAACAATTGGCCATCAATATCAGCCAAAAAAATTTTATCAGTTAACTCCTACTTTATATCTGCCCTAAGGACCCTACTGTCATTCTGAGATAGATAGATAGATAGATAGATAGATAGATAGAAAGAACTTATTCTCAAACAGCAGCAAAGCAAAAAAGGCAGTTAGTTGCATTTCTAAAAGCCAGAAGTGTGCTGTTCCCTCTGCATATTAGTAATTCCAAAGGAATCAGCTGGAGACCAGAGGAAAATACAGGTCTTTTAGTAATAACCAGGGATCCTGGTTTTCCATTTAACCCACAGAAAAATGGAGAAAACCATGGATTTCCCCTTTCTATCAGAGAAAATGTGAATTTCTCCTTTTAGCAGAGAAACCCACAGATTCCCTGCTTTTGCAAACAGCTCTGCAGGGTGGTTGAGTTCCAGCCTGCAAGAGCTGTTTGCAAGCAGGGCAGGAAACCCCCAGCTCTGCCTGGAGGAGGAGGAGGAGAGGGAAGGGCAGGCCTTGAGGTGCTCAGTCAGCCACAGCTCTGCTCAACTCAGCTTCACTCTTTGCTTCTGGAACCTGAGGCAAGTGGGGCTTGCAGGGGGCTGAGGGCCCCTCTGGCAGGGCTGGGGGGTTGCAGGTCATGGCTGGGGAGCAAGGCAGGGCTGTGGGGAGACAGAAGCTGGCCCTGCCCCCACCCAAGCAGGCAGCAGCAGTGATAGATCTGGTTCCATGATGCTTCTGCTGCAGCTGCCTGCTGTTGGGGGCAGGGAGCTGCAGACTTGGGTCCCTGACCCCATAGCTCTGGCAGCTGAAAGCCCCCTCCAGCAGGGCAGGGACTGTGGGTGGGGGCAAGAGGCATGAGTAGGGCAGGGAGCTTTTGTGGGGGCAGTGAGAGGCACCAGCAGGGCTCGGGGGGCTGCAGGGGACTTTTCATTTTAATAATGGATTTTGGGGGCTTTATCAGAGAATATGCAATTTTTATAATAGAAAACCAGGATCCCTGGTAATAACAAGTCCTGAGCTCTAGTAAATTCATTGTTCCTATAACAACAGATAGAAGTCTTGGCTTGAGAATATGTGTTGAGTTTCAGAAACAAGAAGTCAGAGAAGGACAGCCCCAATTCTGATACAGCAAGACAGGTGTCTAGTGGACTGGAGTGAGGGTGGACTTGGGCTGTCAGCACCAGCTCTGCTTCCTCAAAAACGTATTTCCCATTCAATTCATGAAACAGATTTACTTCATGCAGCACTTCATGCCACCTAGCCCTTCAGGTTCCCACTGAAGCCTACATGGAAGACTGAGATCCAAGCTCCCTACGCTCAGCATTTCTGCACTCCTTCCCAGAATCATGGGCTGTGAAAAGAAGGCTAGGACATCCATCAGTCATGTAATGTTCCCTACCTTTCATCAGGCAGGAAAATATGACCATAGAGAAAATGAGTTCTTCAAACTCCCCTTCCAAATACTTCTAAGACATTGCTTTATATGCCCACTTAACCAATGTTAACAGAAACCCAATGAAGAAGGTACCTGATTGCTACCAGAAAGGTTATAGGGCTTAAACAGAAGAAACTACAGGTCGGGGTGGCTGGAACAAAACTATCTAATGCATGACAAAGAAAAAAATAACCTCAGCTGTTTTGCTGGGTTGGGTAGTTTACCTGTGCAGTAGTAAACAGTGCCACACCAACAAGGAAGGGCACTAAGGATGAACCAAAGTACCACACAGTGAGCCAGGAAGCAGCATCCAGTACCAGGATGTGCAGGAAAATCAGGAAGAAAAAGAAGTGTTTAGGCTGCAGAAGTCCCATCCTCTCAACAGTGGCCCGCAGCTCGCGGAAGTCCTCTACCAGAAGTTTCTGTGGATAACAAAACATTACTGCATTAATGTTGCAGTAATACATTACCGCATTAATACTGCATACTGTGCAGAAAAGCAATCTCTGGAGTTACAAAACAGCCTCCAGAGCAAGAGGAGACACTTTGTTATCCCTTCCCTTAACAGGCATTTCTGTGACAAAGGGGAAATACAACGATTGACAACCTTTGCTATATACAGTAACTGTTTGATCCTGGAGAATATGACAGTGAGGGGTTCTGAGTGTGGTCCCAGTGACATGGGGTGGACCATGTGACATGCCCACAACCCCAGGGGAGGTTGAACCCAAGATCTGTGCCTGCATTACCTCCCCCGGTGGGCTTCTCAGCCCTCCTATCTGTGATGCAATGCTGGATGCACAGTTTGTTGAGTCTTGCCACCAGTCCATTTCATTTTTCATTTTCCAACATAGGAGTCCTCATCCCATCCCACATCTGGTTCTCCAGGTACTCACATTTTTATTGGGCTCAGAGATAGGTTGATCTGGTGCCAACTCCCCGATCAGCAGTGGTTTCAAGTATTTTTTCACCAGCGCCTTATCATTGTGGAAAGCAACAAAGGCATCCTGAGAAAGACAGATGAGAAAGAGAAGATGTAGACCTGTTCCGCGTGGCCCTCTATTATTGGGTGTCATCTGCTTTATTACACAGAAAGACTCTCCTCAAGGATACTAAGAGATCCTCAACTTGAACAAGACAATGAAGAAGGCACGGATCGTAATAACTGAGGCAGAAGATGATCATCAACCAAGAATCTCCATTGCAATTTCGATGGTAGAGACTTCTTTCTGAGGTCAATACCATTGCTCTACAATGGGCGTTCTTCACCAGAGTTTTTGAGGAGCTTGTGGTGGTGCAATTTTCCTCTGTCCCCATGTACTGATGCAGTGTACCCAAAAGTTCCCACGACAATCTGCAACTGCTCAGGGGATGGTAGCCCATTCAGACTATCAGGGACTAACTCACTGTTATACATCACAACTTCCTGGCTAGAATTGCTCCTCTTATGGACGAATTTCAAAATGAAGTTACTACTGGTATAACTTAGCTGCACACACAGCGAGACAAGTTTCATTTGGGTGTTTCTCTCTGTTGTCAAATACACTCCACGATCTTGCTCCTGATATTCTGATCAATGTTCAGGGCCAGCCTTAACAATGTGAAAGATGTGTTCCACCCTTTGCCTGCTCCCACAGGAGATAAAAATAACCATAAAGGGGTTACTTCTGATAAGCAACCAGTAACTCATACTTTGAACTCACCTTCCTCTTGGCCTTCCCCCTCTCTTTCTCCCCGAAGTATGTCACATTCACCCTGATCTCCAGGGCAGGACTATTACTACTTTTTCTAATCACCATGAAAAATCCACTTAAGGTATAATATAACCACACCCTTAGCAAGACAATTTTCAGTGAACACATCCCTATGGGGACTCCCTATCCATGGCAGAAAACAGAATCCAGGGGTGAGGTCCTGATATTCCAATCCCTATTCATGACTGGCCCTCATGATATGAGGGACATGTCCTTCTCTTTGTCTGTTCCTTCAACAGATATGAATAATCACAAAGCTAGTCCTTCTTACAACCAGAGACAAACTCAATGGCAAGTTTTCCTCTAACAGTTCCAAACCCATGTCCAACCATTATTCCTCCATCTGTAAAACACGAAGCAGACAAACAGAGAGGCCTGCAACCCAATAGAGACATAACTTCTATAAACTAGGAATGTGGAAAGAAAGATATGCCATCACTATTCTGCTTTACATCCTGTGTTGGGTGAACAGATGACAGGGATATATTGACAGGTCACCTAATTCTTATTGCACACCTCTGGAGGTAGTGCAGTCACCCGGGAGTCTGGGATTGTAGTCCCTTCCCTTCTTCCCCAAAAGGGATCTGAGCCTGGGTGCCTCTGGATTCCTAACGTAGGATCCCAACCACCAGGCCATAGGTCAGCTACTTGCTAGTGCTTTCTCAGTGCTCATTCTGAAGCTGAGTTACTAATATAGCCACTGAAAAAAAATGGGTGGAAAGTAACACTGGGGTAAGTTTCTGCCTTACTGGAAATAAGCACCTTGCTAGAACCTGGAACTCCTTTCCTTCGGTCCAGCACTTACATTGCTGACCAATGTATACCTGTTGGCTTATACATTTTAGCTAGGCCCCACAAATCTTCCACTCATGGCTGTCCAGGGGAACAGCTTTGAAAAAAGCACTGGAAAACGAATTGGAATATGGCTGTGGTACAGTGCATAGCTCGCTGTATGGAAAACCAGAGAAATGTAATCACTTAACTCCTCAGGATGAGGTGGGGGAGGGTGAACAGAGGACCTCCAGCTTCCCAAATGAGTACTTTAGCCATGTAGCTATTTGAAGGAAAAGAGTCTCTCCCATTTTGTTTCCAGGGACTATGCCAAGTCTGAGTACATATGTAATCGTCCATGCATGCTGGATTAAGTGGCCAGGGTACAATTCCAAGCTGTACATAAATGGCATTTTTGTCCCCTAGACAACCATGTAGATGACAAATTCTAGACAACTGGGCAGATAGTAAAGAAAAGACTGTCACCCTGAGTGTCCTTTCTGTGGGAACTGGATTAAGTCCTTAGACCATTAATTCTCTCCCAGGGTGCCATGGCCTTTAGACCCATTCATGTGTGTCAATATTCCTATTGTTAGGTGTGTGAACATGATTCATAAATAAACCTGGGGATTTCAAATAGGAATCCATAATGTCAAAACCTTCAGATCTGTTATAGTTTATCTGAATTTCTTGTAACCAAAGAATTGCTCTATTCTTTTTCTTTTGTCAAAAATGAATGAAAAGTAAAAACTGGCATTTTCCAAGGGGTGCCTCAAGTCTAATGATGGATGCCTCAAGTTGAACTAGAGGTTCTTTGAATTTAAAAAGTGTAAGAACTACTGCCTTAGAGGATAGCTGCTAAGGAGCAAGAACCTTGTTTTTTAACTTGCCTGTATAATACTCAGTACACCTACATGACTATATTATAAAGCTATTACTGCAGGGTTACCAGAATGAAGGTCTCTTTCTCACCTATTCTCAGAAATGTAAGCACTGTAATTACTATATTTATTAACATATCCCACACCACTAAATAAGGCACACTCCTTGTTTTGGGAAGACAGAAGGAAGACAAACAATTTCCAGAGCATCTGTGCAGGGCACCAGCTCAGCTAGAGTTGAACCCTGGAGCAGGGGCATTCCTATCATCAGTATCACTCCCTCTTCTTTGTCAACAACAACTGCCCATTTGGCACTGGCTGTGAAAGGGGTAAACCTGTAGGTATCAGCTCTGCAGCAGGGGAGAGGTAATGGTGCTGATGGTGTGCCCTCTTGCTCCATGCAACCAGAGGGTTATGATCTAGCTGAGTCGTGCTGAGTCTTGCCTTATGACATCATTTCAGCATTCCCCTGCCTCCATTCAGGTGCAGAAATCAGTTTCCTCACTTGAGGCATGCACTCCAATTTGGGCTGCTAATTTTCAGAGAGAGTGCATGTGATATGCAAAACAATACAGTAAATTCAGGTAAGTGATTTGCTTAGGGTATTGTACACAGGTGTTGCACTTGCTCAGATTAAATCTTCTTAGTTTGGAAATGGTAGGCAAGTGGCTTTTTCCAACCTTGTTGAGCTACACTGGGTGCATCTACGCAAGACATTTACTTCAGATCTGACTAATTAGCTCTGCAGTAGAATATTACTATCTACATGTGCAACCCTATAGGGTCACAGTAGACTAATAAATGCCACCACAAAGTAGTCCAGCTAAACACAAGTAGCAGCCTCTGGGAGTCTTGTTTCATTCACCGCAGCACATATGTAGACAGTAACAAGGCTGACTGGGGCATCAGTGTGCTTTAGTGCAGGGACTGCCTGCCAACCAACCCCACACTGGAGCACCCTCATGCCCTAGCCAGCCCCTCCGCAGTACCATGAGCCAAGTCAGACCATCCTTGGGCTGGCAAGCTGCTTGGGAGGTTGCTGCGGAGCAGCCCCAGTTCCCTGCCCACCCAGGGCTGCTCCAACAGGGCTCCATGTGCAGCAGGGTGGGGCTGGTGGGGCATGAGGGTGCAGCCCCATGCTAAAACACCCACATCTCTCAGCATGCCCAGGAGCAAAAAACTCCAGAACTATAACTTCTGTAGTTTATTCATGTGCATTAACTGCATATGTAGATGCACCCAGTATCCCCAGATTCATCCCAATCTTTACTGAAATGACTCTGGTTAACATTTGGGTTGCTCTTTCTTGCTAGAACTATACTTTCTGTCTGTCTGTTTTTTGCACTCCTCCAACTCCAGTTCATCCCAAACTCCTTCCCCATTCAGTTTCTTCATTTCTTTCACCCCCTTTCAATGTGTGCCTTTAGTATTCCGTTTTATTTTGCACAACCCTCAGTACCTTTCTTTTTTTCCACATGGTATTGTTCCTGTTCAAGATTCAAGATTGTTCCCTTTCAGGCAATATTTTTCACAGGTTTTAAGGTGAGAAGGAACCTAGTTCTCTCTAGAATCACCTAGTTTCATCACTTTCATACCAGTAACCATAGGATGCTTCCAGCAATTCCTGCACCTACTTGTAATTGCTGGCTCAGCTTAACCCAATCTTTTGGAGATCCACTCACTATTGATATGCACAGGATTCAAATTATGGGGGAGCTGAGCCCCCCTATAATAGACAAAAGCCTCCCCCATAAGAGATGAAAGCTCATCCCACAAGAAACTAAGCAGCTCAGGTGGCAGCGGCAGTGGTGGCGGTGGTTCCTTCCTGCACCCGCCCTCACACTGCAGACCCTCCCCACCGCCAAGAGTTGGAGTGTAATTCAAACCCTGATATACAGATCTCAAAAGACCAAGAATCCACAAAAGCCCTTTTAAATTAATTCAGTCAGTAATTACCCTCACTGGTAAAATTTGTACCTATTACCTGTCTGAACTTATTTAACTTCAGCTTCTCTTGATTGACTCATTTAAAGCCTTAAGAGCCCTCATTCAGTATAAAAATTCTCTACAGGTTGGCACTTGCACATTGTGATCACGCCACACCTCAATCTTCTTCTAGTTCAATTAATTAACTTGGACTTCTTAGTTTTGCACTATGAGGAAGGCTTCTCAGGTGGGAAGCTGTCTTTCTCTGAACATCTCCAATTTATTCCATTCCCTCATTCTGTGCTCACTTCTTAGAACATGAGTTTTACATAACAAAATACCCATCTCTTTCAAACTCAGAAATCAAAGACTTGAACAAGACAGTGCCAAGTCACAATTCACACATGCCATAGGACAACTAAAAGAGGGCAACTGGGGCACTGGCCCTGGGCATCAACTTGGTTGGGCAGGGCACAAAATAGCAGCTTCAGTGCTGCTGACCTGCTGCAGCTGCTTCCCCATGCACTGCCACCAGTATGGGTCCAGTTATTCCTCTGCACAGATGAATCTTTGCAGAGTGTTTTAAAAGCTCATCTCAAACAAGCCTTCCCAGGTCACCAGAGGGAGCAAGGATGCCACAGAGCTAGCCATGCACCCTCCCAGAGTGCCACTTTGATCCCCTTCCCTTGTCTGGTCTGCTATTTTGCATTCTACTCCTAGCCCTGTGCTACCTGCCTGATCTCCTGCTCTGCTTCTCTCTCTGACACTTTGCTTTCTGTTCCTTCCCTGTTTTATTGCATGCCACACATGAAGGCTGCTCGTGCCACTTGTGGCACCCATGCCTCCTATAGTCACTGCCCCTTCAAAAACAGCCTCATAAAGCCTGCTTAATGCCACTCACTCTAATGAGGCGTGCCTGCTTTTAGAACATATTGACTCTTCAAAGGAGTCTTAGCAACAAACTTTTCTGGCAGCAATTCTAGCAGCTAGTTCCAAATATGCATGTTATTTCTCATCCAGAATGAAACCGTATATTTTCTGCTCACGTTTATGTTGTAACCTTGACAGTTCTGAGAATATAGCAATTTCTATGCTTTTACTGAAGGCAAAGGGAAGAGAGTGAGTGCTCAAGTAGTAAAAAATACCACCACTATTTAGGCCAGTCATTTCACTGCTGATTCTGAACCTAGTATTGCCAACTCCAACAGGTCAAAAATCATGAGACAAATTCTTGAAAATAAGGAGATTTGGAATGTAAATCATGAGATATTATTTTTGAAGTGTGTGTATGTGTGTGTGGGGGCATTATTTCTGAACATGTGGGGGGTCTATGTGTGTGTGTGTGCAGGCTTTGGAGCCTGGGGGTGGGGGTCCCCCACACACCCTGGTAGGATGTGGGGTACTGTGGGTCAGGAGTGAGGGGCAGGAGCAGGGCTGTGGGGGGGGGGGGGCCTGTGGCTTTGCAGTTAGGGACAGACACATGCATACACACACACACACAGACAGAGACACACACGCACAGACAGCCACCTGCAGTTCTGTTGCATGATTCCCCCTGTCCCTGGAGCCCCATTCACCCCAGCCCCTGCTCCACTCCCTCCCTCACCGTGGACCTTGATCTGTCCCCCCTCCCCCTTCCCTCTCCCACTCCCATTTCCCCTTCCCCTCCATAGACTTACCAGCTTGGCACTCTCTACACAAAAAATCACAAAATCTTAAGATCATGAGTCAAAGTTAATTTGACTTGGAAATCAGGAGTCTCATGATTTTTCATGAAGGTTGGCATTACTGCCAACCTGACAGTCTTGAGCAGGCAGATACACCAATTAAAAAATTCACACTGGGACCATGAGGCAGTGAATGATACTCTCTAACGTGTCTTGCATTTTATTTCATTCCCAGGGTACAGACTGGATTCAGAGCAAAAAGACCTTGCTCCACCTCAGTTCTTTCTAAGGGGCAATATCAAAATATATTTCTCTGTGTACCTGTGATAACAGAGGGTTATTCACCTCCAGCCCTCAGCACTCATAAAACTGCAAATGATCACCCTTCCCTCCACTGAAACAGGTGCATTGTAGGTGGAGCTGGCATGCTTTTGGAGAAATTCACTGTTTCCTAATGCTGCCAGTTCAAATGTTACCAGACCACAACAATTTCTGAGGTTCAATGGGGTATCTTTATTATTTTTACTGAACTGCAGTGATGTACTCTACAAACACAGATTTACTGGGTTTTGTTCTTATTAGACAATAAAAAGCAGGAACAAATAGGAGTGCATCTGTTTTTGTCATGTCTCAAGGCATCACTATCTAATCACTGCATCATACTATGTAGAAAAGAAATTCAGTATTAACAACTGAAGGACTGGGAAGAGCAAAGGGGAAACATCTATCTGAATTTACTGAAATGAGACAGTAAAAGGAAATGGTTGCCTACTTCACTTCATACTGAAAGATGAACATTTAGGGTGCAGACAGACATCTCACTTTAACCATTTCAAGAATGTCACTGACTGGGAACCAATTCACAGTTGTCCCTGGGCAGAAGTGCCCACATGCACATTGGTATGAGTTCTAAGCACCGGGTCCTATGGGTTAGGAGCAGTGCAGTGTGGGATGCCTGGAGGAATGACAAGACAGTAGGCAAAAATGCATGGTGTCTACACATAACATTAAATTGGTGCAAGGGGGACCAGGTTAAAATAGCGTTCCATTTTTCCAGTGTGCTTTTGAAATGTTCCGGGAAGTTTAAAACAGCCTAAAGTGCCTGCTCATCTAGGGTCCCAGCGGTTTAAAGTTGTATTTTAAATGTTTTAAGTGTTAGGAATGTCTATACCCTCAGGCTAAAAACAGAGGACTGATTTCCCCAAAGAAGAACCTTTTTATTCTGGGATTTTACAGGCATACAAATGCATTGTTTCACCCTTAGTACCCATGAAGAACCTGTGACTTACCAAAAATGACACCTTTTTCCCAGGACATTTGGGGCTTATTAGAGTTAATTCCTTGCCAAGCTGCATATGTAAACAGCTGTTCTAATGTATGTCAAAACTGGGGAAATTCAGCCGCGAGAGAAACCAAAGGAATCTAAGCAAGCAGAAATGCAGAACATAGTCTTCGCTGCAGCTGCAGCGCAACCAAAAACTATCTAAGTTGCTCTAAGATTTTAGAGCAAAGTAGAAATAGAGAGGCTTTGGGGAGCTACAGGCAGGCAAAGAGAAGCGGGAGGGGTTGACTAATGGAAAACCCTAACACACAAAACATAGTTTCTTGCCTGTTGGGAGATTTTGAGGCAATCCATATGCTTTTCTTCTGCTCTTCTCACACAGACACAAGCCCTAATATTCCCCTACAACTAGTTGTTGTTTCTTCTTTACTTTTCTGTGGGACCCTTGTTACTTCCCCCCCCCCAAGTCATTGACCTAAGGTGAAAGGGAAATTATCATATATTCCTCAGACTTAAGTATAAGCAGGACTACTGAGATTTGTACTCCCCATAAAAGCCTGGGAACTGATGTGCTAATCTTCATGGAACAAAAGATGAAAAAGCATTCTTAATTTCATTACAGTAGGTTAGAGCCAACTAGTAGGAAGTGACCATGGCACCAACTAGGGGTTCTTTGGTGAGTACAGAGCAAAGGAGATAGGCTTCTGTTGCTATTGTAGAAGAAAAAACAACAGTACATAGCAATGTTTCAGATATAGATGAGGTGATAGTAGACAGGAGACAATTCAATTAAAGAGTCAACTGAAGTTGGAAATAAGGGTAAGGTAGCCCTCAGGAGGACCTTAAAGGTGAAGTTTGGAGTGATTCATTTCTAGACACTGCATGGTTTCCCTGTTGGAAAAGTTGTCCCACTTCCTTATAAATGTTACAAGTTTCATAGAAATGTATAAGATCCCTATAAGCTTGATTCTAAACACTTCATAATTTTAATGTTTTGTTCTCAAGCACTCTGTGAGGTGGGAAGTACTATCCACATTTCACTGATGGATAACTAAAGCACAGAAAGCCTATGAGATTTGCTGAGGGTCACAGAAAATTTCTGTGTCAAGGCAGAAATGAAATCTGGCTTTTCCAGATCTCAAGCTAATGCGCTAGTGCAGACCACATTTCTAGGGTGACTATACATGACTACAACAGTAACTAT
This sequence comes from Crocodylus siamensis, assembly GCF_052110815.1. Classification (NCBI taxonomy): domain Eukaryota; kingdom Metazoa; phylum Chordata; order Crocodylia; family Crocodylidae; genus Crocodylus; species Crocodylus siamensis. The sequence goes on from NC_143396.1 coordinate 171,694,933, forward strand.
AGCATTCTGCAAATAAGCTGTCCACTTTGTTTAAGCTTTCCTGTGGAAGTACCATCTACATTTTACCAATGGATATCTGAGGCACAGAGAAGCTGTGAGATTTGCTGAGGGTCACAGAAAATACCTGTCGGGGCAGGGAATTAAATCTGGCTCTTTCATCTCTCAAGATTATGCTCTAATACAGACTGCATTTCTAGGGAGAATACACACAACTACAACAGCAAATATAACATTCTGCAAATAAGCTGTGAGCTTTTCTCAAGCTTTTCTCTGAACATCCCTGTAAGTTCATTCATAGAAAATAAGCTCCAAAGATACCAAAAGAAATTCCCAGCAGATTTATTTTAAATATGGAGAATTTTTCATGGTTATTTGTTGTTCCTTAGCTCATTCCTCCTCCATGTTCCCAGCCTTTCCCTTCATGCATGTCTTTGAAATATCTCTGCCTTTAACACTTCTCCAGCTTTGCCCACCGGTTCAAAATAATGCCTCTGCCTTCATAATCTGCCCTAGGATCTTGTGTCTTCCCTAGGTCCTTTATCCTAAATAATAACTTGCACTACCTCTCTGGATGTTGACTTCTTCGCTGTTCTCCTTCTCTTTTGTTAACTATGTCACTCTGTCAGGCAGCCAAGCATACTGCCGAAAACCTCAGATACCCTCCCACAGGTCTCATCATGCCATCCTGCTCTGTATTGTAGCTGATAAAACACCATCCAGTTGTGCTGCTTCCTATTTGCAAGTCTTACCGTAGCATCTTGCCCTGCATAATGGCTGATCATCCTCTTGCCTCCAGGGTGCACCAGGTAGAACTTGCTGACATCATAGACTTTCCTGTCAATTACCAGCCACCGGTCCTGCCCTGAGGTCCCACAGCCCTGGCCAGTATGGACTGCAATCTCCTCCCAAGTAAAAAGTTGGGGAAAATCTGGAACAGGCTCTGATATAATTATTGAGGGGCCAGAATGTGGTGGCATCTTCACTGCTGGCTACACTCTTCACACTCAGATGTCCTGTTCCCAGATCTGCTGCCACATTGCCCTGATGCAAACTGAACCAGTTGTCTTATTACCTGATGCATAGCATCTTACATTCTATGACACACCCTGAAAAGAAACTCTGCCAGCCCATTGGCTCCAACTATCTCAGACACACCCTTCAATATAAAAGTGTATGACTGGCCTTCCCACTCTAAGGAATTTCATTCCATAGCACAAGAGGATTTGCATACTGCTGTGCCACTGGTAAGAGTTTCAGACAGCCAGATGTGCTTGGGATAGAATTTCTATAACTAGAAACTGCCTAGGCAAGCCAGCAAACTCAACCAATCCTGAATGGTACCACCCAAATAGAAAACAAGAAAGAAAAAAGCCTAGGGCAATGCTGATTAAATAACACCTTAAGCTTTTTTAAGTAAGTGCCTGACGTGCAAACGTGACTGTACATGATGCCTGTTAGAGCTAATGTCAGCTCCCGGCATGTCTGCCCAACTGCTCCCACAGCCTGTATATGAGACGTTGTTTGGTGTTTGCATTTACTTGCTACTCTGTTATTATATTTTCAATGCACTGAAATTTAACTATTCAGCACCACAAAAGGGCTGGTTTAGAATCATATAGAATCATAAAAAATTAGTGTTGGAAGGGACCGAAGGAGATCATCAAGTTCAACTCCCTGCTCATAGTAGGATCATGCCCAACAAATCCTCCTAGCCAAGACTTTGCCTAGCAGGATCTTAAAAATCTCCAAGAACAGAGATTCCACCACCTCTCTGGGTAACCTGTTCCAGTGTATTACTACCCTTCTCATGAGAAATTTTTGCCTAATATCTAACCTAAACTTCCCTTGCCGCAACTTGAGACCATTGCTCCATGTTCTGTCATCTGCCACTATTGAGAGCACTCTAGCTCAGGGGTGGGCAAAATATGGCCTGTGGGCCAGATCCAGCCTACCAGCAGATTCCACCCAGACAACAGGTGGACAGCCACCAACTAATTTGGTCTGGCCCACGGGTGGCCAGCAACTACAGCCACCATTTGATGCTGGGTGGGAAGGCAGCACTGCTTCCACCCAGCAGTATCAGCTGTCAGCTATGGACCCAGGTGGGGCCTCTGCTGCAGTGGGCAGGCAGGTGTCAGCTCTGGACACTGCCAGTAAGCAGTGTCAGGAGCCTGGCATCCACAGCTGACACCACCGTCCTACCAGTGTGGTGGGGGGTTCTGCCTGGAGCCTCAATCCATCAGCAGTGCCAGCAGGGAGGGCCTGTCAGCAGTGTCAGCTGTGGACCCAGGAAGGAGTTGGGTGGCAGCACCAGCTATGGGTGCAACCACCAGGCTCTGGAGCCTCAATGTGGAGCCTGCTGACAGTGTCACAACTGATGCTGCCACCCAGCCAGAATGGCAGCAGCTCCTGCCTAGGTCCATGACTCATGTTACCAGCAGGTCAGAGCTGCCAGCAGGTCAGAGCTCCAAGTCAGAGTTTCCACGATGCTAGGAGGCTCCTGAACCTATTGTCAGCATCCATAGCTGAGGCTGACACTCACTAATTACAGGAAAATACAGCTCTGGTGGGTTTTGGAAGAAGGGGGAGGGGGAAGAGGGGAAGACAGAAAAAAGAAAAGAAAGAGGGAAGGGAGTGTCGGAAAGAAAGAGAAGAGAGAGACAGAACAGAAGAGAGGGAAAGAGAGAGGAGGCAAAGAGAGAGAAGGGAGAAAGAGAGATGAGACAAGACGGAGAGCCAAGGAGAAATGAGACAATGAGATGAGACAGAGACAAGATGAGATGAGAGAGATGGATGTGGCTCAACAAGCCCTAAAAATTATTAAGTGGCCCTGCAGCTGAAATAATTATCCACCCTTGGTCTAGCTCCATCATCTTTAGAACCACCCTTCAGGTAGTTAAAAGCTGCTATTAAATCCCACCACAATCTTCTCTTCTCTAAACTAAATACGCCCAGTTCCCTCAGCTTCTCCTCAGAAGTTATGTGCCCTAGTCTTCTAACCATTTTCATTGCCTTCTCCTGGACTGTCTCCAACTTTTCCACATCCTTTCTGTAGTGAGGGGCTCAAAACTGGACACAGGACTCCAGATGTAGCCATACCAGTGCCAAATAGAGTGGAAAACTCACTTTCCTCGAACTGCTAAACCAGCCCAGTATGCTCTTAGCCTTCTACACAACAAGGGCACACTGTTGACCTGGGGGTTATTTTCTACTATAAAACCCAGGTCCTCTTCTGCAGAGCTCCTGCTTAGCCCCTTGGTTCCCAGCCTGTACTGGTGCATGGGACTGTTCCATCCTAAGTGCAGGACTTATCATTAGGCCTGTGCGAGTATGCAGCTATTCAATCCAGCTTCGGATCCAGCCACTTCAGGTGCCAGGGATCCGATCCAAAGCTTCAGAGCCACCTCAGAGTTACGACCATAGAGTATAATGGGGAATCAATGAAATATCTATAACTGTGTTGCTTTTTGTCTGCTTTCAATGAACCTTGCAGGGGTGGTAGCTCCTGTAGTAAGCATGAATGCTGCCAAGTTTCAAGATAATTGGTACAGGGGTTTGGGGGAAACTGCACCCCAAATTCTTGAAAGCAAAACTCATGTCACGTCTATATGTTAAGCCACAGTGGGGTCAAAACTGCCAGGATGATGGCCCCTGGTGAGGCCACAAAGCCTGCCAAGTTTCAAGAGGATTGGTGAAGGGGGCTGAGGGGAACTGCACCTCAAGGTGCTGACAGGCAAAACTCGTGACACAGATGACCTTGTGTGTATTAAGGCGCAGCAGGGTGAAAGCTGCAGGGGTGGTAGCTCCTGCTGTGGCCACAAAGCCTTCCAGCTGTCAAGGAAATAGTTGCAGGGCTTCTGGGGTCTGGAGCTCTACACTTCTAGCTGCTGACAGACAAAACTCATGACATGAGTGTTTGTGCAACTGACTGTCTCTGTTTTGGGGCAGTTGATTGTCTGTATTGATTATTTCCTCTCCTTAGTCTGTAGTTTTGTAGGTGTTCATTGTTGCTAATTAACTGGTTATATTAGGTAGCAACTGTCTTGAGCTGGTCCCTGAGTGAATCATGACTAATTGGTAACTGGTAACACAGTAGCTTAGCAGCCAGGCCTGCAGTAGTTCCCCCACAACCCCCACCACCCCAAGACAGACACAGTTGCGAAAGCACCCATGTCACAAGTTTTGCCTGTCAGAAGCCAGGGGTGCAGTGCCCCAGAACCCCACTGCTCCGATCTCCTCGACAGCTGGCTGGCTTTGCAGCCTCAGCAGGAGCTACCATCCCTGCAGCTTTCACCCTGCTGCACCTTAACACACAGAGTGTCACCCAGGTCATGAGTTATGCTTGTCCGCAGCTTGAGGTGCAGTTCCCCCCAAATCCCTGCACTTTGTGGCCTCACCAGGGGCCACTTCCCCTGCAGTTTTGACTCCACTGTGGCTTAACACATACACGTAACATGAATTTTGCTTTCAAAAATTTTGGGTACAGTTCCCCCACAAACCCCTGCACTGATTATGCTCTCAGCACAGGCTATTACCCCTGCAAATTTCATCCAAATCAGACAAAAAAACAAAAAAGTTGTAGATATTTCATTAATTCTAGCTTGGAGGTTGCTATTGCCTCTTTAAATATTGCCTCTTTACATGCAAATATACAAGACACTCTAACAACGCAGTCCTTTTATTTTTAAAAAACATAATGTGTTCACTCCATATAGTCAATGCACCAGTTGGACAGTGTGCACAAAACAGGTAGCTATTTGAGGCAACTTTTTAACCCATTATTCACCATGTGATCTCCCCAGGCCTAAATGATACTGCACAAAATACCACCTTCCACAGAATTAATTTTCTCATGGGCTTTATCTGAGGTATTCATCATCATAATATCTGAGTGCTTGCAATTGTTAATGACTTTATCTTTCCAACACACTGGTAAGGCTCACTAATAGTGCCCCTGCTGCCCCTTTCTTCTACACATATCAGGGTGTTTTTAAACCTCCATCAGAAGCACTGGCTGTTGGCTGTAGCCAAGGCTGGGAATTTTGACTGGATGTGTCAGTGTTCCCGCTGGGACCAAAGCCAGAGGCTTCTGGTTGGAGGGTCTTACCCCTCTGCTCAGGGTCAGACCAATTGCAATATTTGCAGGTCAGGAAGGAAATTTTACCCCATGATCACATGGGAAAAGAGTGAGGGCTTTTGCCTTCCTCTGTAGCAAGGAATGTGGCCCTCTACCTGGGGTCTCTTGACCATATGATGATAACTGTGAGGTTGTCATATTATTTAACAAACAGTGAAGCTAACAGAAACCATCCTGACCTTAATCATACGTATCGTGATCACTTGCAGGGCCGTATAAGTGGTGATCCCGACTGTTTCCTGCCACGTCTTGATGTTGGAATAAGATCTCTATTGGAAAGAGTTGAGTTTTTTGGGTTTTTTTAAACATGACCTCACACCACTATCTAGGACTGTTTTTTCCTGGGGGTCCAAATTCCCATATAACCCAGCTTAGTGATACCCAGAAATTTAGCTGGCTTTTGTTAAACTGAAACTGACAGTGGTTGTTCCTTTTAGTGATTCTCTTTTATTTATTAAATTTATTTTATTTATATTCTAGGGTCTCTAATGCCTTACCTAGTGGAGCGATGGACTTCAGTACCTGAGGACTACCAGACTGCCTCATCTGACTCAGGTAAGTCTAGTGTCCAGTCTAACAAAAGCTAAATCCCCTTTTTTTTTTCTTGAAATAGAACAAGTAATTCTAGCTAAATGAAATTAAACGAGGCCCCTCTGGGCTGAAATCTCTAAATTTCCCTTTTTCTTCATGATATATAAATCCACTAAAGGGTTTCCTTCCCCTTTAAACACAGCAAACTGTGTCAGGTATTCTGACTCCCAGCTCTGCCGTTCTAGATAGATGCCTGCTTGGTGTATCCCTCAAATAAGAGAGATTGAAAGGAAAAGTTTTACTTTGTTCCATAAGGGCTCAGCCGTTTTCTCCCAGCTAGCCCTTCCTCTCTGCGATGTAGTTCCGTCTTTTGCACTGCATCTCCAGTGGTTCATCTACAGCCAGTAGCTCCCAGCTTAGTGTAGCTCCTCCAAGCTCCTCAGCCAGTTGAATGCTGACTTGGCACTGCTACAGCTGTCCTCCCCCCGCTCCTGGGTTCCAGGCCATGTGGCCTTCCTCCTTCTTTCATCCGGGTCTTTCCCATCTCTCTCTCCTTCTGGGGCCACTGTAGCACTACAGAGCAGCTGCTCCAGAACTGTAGCTACCTGGGAGCTCTTTTTTCCTTTGCTGGCTCCTGCCAGCTCTGTAAGTATCATCATATTCTCCTCATCTCTACAATAACCTTTAGAGAAGCCAGACATTGGCTGCCATGGTTCCCCTGCTTTACTTATGGCAGGATACGGTGTCATGTCTGTGTTGTGTCAGGATTGATGGTAGTCATACACAGTTGATTATGGATTGTGCATAGGATGGTTCAGATAGGGATGATCCTCCCTCAAGCAGGGTGTTGGACTAGATGAGCTCTGGATGACCCTACTTCTCTATGATTCTATGGGTCTAATGCCATCTCTGATTTAGAGATGGGGAATGATTCACAAAGAGATCAAGGTTAAACTTGTCCATTTTCCACTAATTTTGGATTGTCAAAACTAGGTTTTTTCAACTTTTTATAGCACTATATATGTTAAATACACAGCCCCCTTATACTTCAGCTACAGGTGCTGGTGCTCAATACCTTTGCAAATCAGACTCCCTGTACCACAAACTGGTCATCCATCAAATAAGGAATCCACAAGGAAGTCCAAGTCATATTTCACCTTTATTTATCTAGGTAGTATTTACATAGCCATGTAACATGGCATTATGAAGGATTTCAAGGCTCTGGGAGACAAGCTGAAGGAGACAGGGGCTCAGGTAGTATTTTCCTCTCTTCTTCTGGTGAGTAGGCGGGGACAGCGACACAAGGCCTGCATTGGCGTGGTCAACTGGTGCTTACACAGCTGGTGCCGCCAGGTAGGCTTTGGGTTCCTTGATAATGACCCATGCTTTCGAGCAGGGGACTTGCTGGGGTGGGATGGGCTTCATCTCTCTCCTAAAGGCAAGCATGTCTTCTCTTCCAGGTTGGCTGATCTCATATGGCAAGCTTTAAACTAGCCTCGCCGGGGGAGGGAGCCACAGGAAGACGAGGAGATGCCATCCGAGCAAGACAGGTGACAAAGACAAGGAGTGCTAAAGTAAGGAACGGGGGTCCAGACAAGTCCCCCTAAATGGGGGGTGGCACACACAGTCTTGCAAGGCCTTAAATGCCTATATACCAATGCTCGCAGTATGGGGAATAATCAGGAGAAACTCACCCTCAGAATAGCTAGTTCAAACCCAGATGTCATAGGGCTAACAGAAACGAGGTGGGATTCGTCCCATGATTGGGCAGTTAGCATTAGGAGCTATAAGCTTTACAGGCATGATAGAGAAGGAAGGAAAGGTGGGGGTGTGGCGCTCTATGTCAAGGAGCACTACACATCCTCTGCCAGCAGAATGGGGTCAGAGGAAGGGCAGGCTGAAGCCCTCTGGGTTAAGATTCAAGGGGACCGTGGGGAGAGCGATTTGACAGTGGGGGTCTACTACAGACCCCCCAACCAAGGGGAGGAGCTGGACCGGGAATTTTCAGTCCAGCTTGCAGTGGCACTTAAGACAAGGGATGTAGTTGTCATGGGTGATTTTAATTACCTGGACATCTGCTGGGAGGAACAGTCAGGCAGTATGGACCATTCTAGGAGGTTCCTAGCTGAGATGCAGGACCTCCGCTTAATCCAGGAGGTGCACAGTCCCACCAGAGGAAATGCCCTGTTGGACCTGGTCCTGGCCACAGGCGATGACCTGGTAAGGGGCCTCCAGGTTCTTGACCACCTGAGCAATAGCAATCATCACTTTCTGGAATTCACCATCCAGCACAGGGTGTTAAGGGCCTGCAGCAAGACGGTAGCCCTAGACTTTAGGAGGGCCAACTTCAACAAGTTGAGGAGACTAGTGGGAGAGGTGCTGGGGTCCTTGAGGGCAGGGGAACTCAGTGTCCAGGACGAGTGGTTGTTCCTTAAGGAAACGATACTCAGGGCCCAAGGGGTGACCATCCCAACAAGAAGCAAAGGGGGCAAGAGTGCCCGAAAGCCCCCCTGGCTCACCAAGGGCATCTAGGAATGCCTGCTTACCAAAAAGGCGGCATACGCCCAGTGGAAGGGGGGTGCTATCTCCAAAGAGGAGTATAACTCCTCTCCTCGGGCCTGTAGGGGGGCTGTCAGGAAAGCTAAGGCGGACATAGAGCTAAGACTAGCGTCCAAGATCAAGGATAATAAAAAGTCTTTTTTCAAATATATAGGGAGGATAAAGGCGGCACCGGGTAATGTGGGGCCCCTGCAAAGTACACTGGGCAATCTGGTAGTTGCGCCAGAGGAGAAAGCGGAACTCTTTAACAAATTCTTCACCTCCATTTTCTTGTGCAGGGACTGGGACTTCCCCACTGTGATGCCAGATGGACTCAAGGGGAACGCCTCCAGACCTCAGGTTGGGGAGGACTGGGTTAGAGAGATTCTGGATGGGCCGGACGTGTTCAAATTAGCGGGTCTAGATGCTCTCCACCCCAGGGTGTTGAGGGAGCTGGCTGGGGTTATTGCAGGACCCTTGGCACTGCTTTACGAGTGCTCAAGGTGCTTGGGCCAGGTGCCAGATGACTGGAAGATAGCCGACGTAGTCCCCATCTTCAAAAAAGGGAAGAGAGAGGACCCAGGCAACTATAGGCCCGTCAGTTTTACCTCTATCCTTGGGAAACTCTTTGAGAAGATCCTCAAAGAGCACATCTGTGATGGGCCAGCTTCAGGGATGATGCTCAAGGGCAACCAGCACGGTTTCATTAGGGGCAGGTCATGTCAGACCAACCTGATTGCCCTTTATGATCAGGTCACAAAGGCACTGGATGCAGGTGTTGCTGTGGACATAGTCTTTCTTGACTTCAGCAAGGCCTTTGACACCATCTCCCACCCCATCCTCATTAAAAAACTAGGCAACCGTGGCATTGATGCCTACACAGTCAGATGGATTGCAGATTGGCTCAAGGGTCGTACTCAGAGGGTGGTGGTGGATGGGTCATATTCAACCTGGGGGGAAGTGGGCAGCGGAGTCCCCCAGGGCTCGGTCCTTGGGCCTGCGCAGTTCAATTTCTTCATCAGCGATTTGGACGACGGGGTGAAATGCAACCTGTTTAAATTTGCTGGTGATACCAAAATTTGGGGTGAGGTTAGCACACTAGTAGGGAGGGAAAGATTGCAGCAAGATCTGGATAGGTTACAGGAGTGGGCTGACATAAACAGGATGTGTTTCAATACTGACAAGTGCAGGGTGCTGCACTTGGGCAGTAGAAACCAGCAGCACACTTACAGAATGGGAAACTCCCTTCTTGAGAGTACGGAGGCAGAAAGGGATTTTGGAGTCATTATTGCCTCCAAGATGAACATGGGCCGACAATGCGAGGTCACGGTTGGCAGGGCTAACCGGGCCTTGTCATGCATCCACAGGTGCATCTCTAGCAGGGCCAAGGAGGTGATCCTCACCCTCTATGCAACGCTGGTCAGGCCACAACTGGAGTACTGCGTCCAGTTCTGTGCGCCCCATTTCAGGAGGGATGTGGACAACATTGAAAGGGTCCAGAGGAGGGCCACCCGCGTGATCCGGGGACAACAGGGCAGACCCTATAACAAAAGACTGCGGGACCTAAACCTGTTCAGCCTTCACAAGAGAAGGCTGAGGTGGTGACTGTCTATAAACTCACTAGGGGGGACCAGAAGGGTTTAGGGGATATGGTGTTTCCCCTAGCGCCCCCTGGCATAACAAGGAACAATGGACACAAATTACTGGAGAGTAGGTTTAGATTAGACATCCGCAAGAACTACTTCACAGTTAGGGTGGCTAGGAGCTGGAACCAGCTTCCTAGGGAAGTGGTGCTGGCTCCTACCCTGGGGATCTTTAAGAAGAGGCTTGATGACTACCTGGCTGGACTCATTTGAGTCCGGTCTTTTCTCCCGCCCAGGCGAGGGGTTGGACTTGAAGATCTACAAGGTCCCTTCCGACCCAACTTCTATGATTCTATGAACATGTCTACTGTAGAAGTTAAGACCTCCAATCTTTTAACTCCTATGAACAGGGCCTGCCTTGCTGCCTACATGTTCCACCCTTTCATTTTCTTTTATTGCTTCAGGCATGCTTTATTTAAACTCTATGCTTTGTTTTTATTGCTTCTCAAGTTTCCTTAATCAACTACACAACCATATTACATTGAAGGTGACTACAATCTGGACTCCCATAAACACTAAACTCAATATCCTAACAGTCAGGTAGAGACTTACATTTTCAAAGACACCGCTCCAGGATGTGAATACAGCATTTTGAACACCATCTACCTGAGGGTGGATCAATGTAATTGATGTGATCCAAATTGGGACTCATGCTTTCTCATAGAGCTCATTGCACATACAGAGCTCTGGCAGAAGCCCAGCAGATCAACACATGTTATGGCTGGAGCCACCAACTTTCCAGAGTCCAGGGAAAGAACAGGAATGAGTGCTGGCGGTGTTCATCGCTGGGCTTTGGAGCTGTGTGAAAGCATTGCCTTCAGCCAGAGGTCATGCTGATTACCTGCTGAGCCCAGAGCTCCCTGCACATGCACAGCCCAGCCAAAAGGAGATGTGGCTAAACCATATTCCCTTCACCTCACTCCTGGTTCTGCTGCTGTTCCTATCTCTTTCTTTTGCCACTGGATGAAGTTAGCTATTGGCAAGAGTGTCTCTCCTTTATGCTTTATCAAAAAAGTTATTTCTACTTGCAACACTGTGATGTATTAAGCTGTACACATTTACCAGCATAATTGTATGTTGGCACTGACACTAGGCCAGAAAGTATGAGTCCTAGTTTGGATCACATCAATTACAGTTAGGGGAAACCCTCCCCTGCTTCCTGGGCAGGTTTTTCCCCCTGTGGTGAAGTTGTGGCATTCCTAAGAACACATGTCTCTCAACCATACCACCTCCTTAACCAGATATGTTTGTACCAATATGGCCCAATCTTTGCCAGGTCTACTTTTGTCTAGCACCTCTGCACAACATTCACACAGCCATTAACGATGAGTTTTCTCATAGTACGGCTAATTAACATCAAAGATATCTGTTGCAGTTATACACTGGATTTTTAGATCTAGTACTTTAAGAACAGACACAACACTCAGCTGATTCATAGCAGAAAGGCTTGCTTTAAAAACTACCAACAAGCTGTAAGACTAAATGGCAGAAAAATAGCTTATTTTATATTGGGAAAAAGTATTACGCAAAGTCCTAGTACATATTAAGCTGCAGGCATGTTTTCTCACCAGTGCAAGGAGGGAAGCTGGTCCTGTCTTGCAGCCTTCACCAAGCAAGATCCTTTACTTGTGGGTTGGGTGCAGTGTGGTTTCTTGATCTTTTCTGGACTGCACACCTTGCTGGCAGTTCTATCTTGCTTTTTATACTGTTTTAACGGTATAGCTTCAAAGCACTATTTTTTGATGGTTGGTTGATTAAAGTCCAAACAAAACAGGGAGGAAAAGGGTGACCATCACATTACAATTGTTAAACTACCTGGCTCCTGGTTTTGGATTTGTCCAGGTATGAAGACTTGTGTTTCTCACAGCTACTGAAGTTATAGGTCAATTAAATGTGATGGGCCTTAAGTAGCCAAACAGGTTACCTAGAAGCATTGGTTACTAGACCTATGTCTGGGTATCTGTTTATTAATGGGGCAAATTTGCAATAGCTTGTACCTATTTACAGAACTTCAGACAGATATTGAATGATTGAAACATTTGTAAGACCTTAAACATTGGGTGTCTGTTTTGAGATATATGAGGAAGTCACATACAGGACATCTTTTCTATGTTCAATGCACCTTTTACATGTTTTGCTTGAGATATATATTTAGTCTTTTGTTTTCTTTAGTTGCTAGTTCAGTTGAAATGTATAAGTAGTTTCCTTGCCTTCTTTAGTCATCCTGGCTCAGCCTTTTTTTCTTGCTTTTTTTTTTAGCTTGAAAATACACATGTGGTGAGAGTGTCAGGTCTCTGCCAACAATTTTCCTTTTAGAGGAACCATCACTCTTATTATTTTATGGCATGGGTCTGGTATTGAGTGCCTCAAGCTTCACTGTCTTGCATTTTTGAGAAAGAGACATTGTCAATCCTTTTACAGTCAGCAGTATCTTCAGTGACGATCATGGATTAATTGATAGCCATGCTATGTTAACCTTTATGAAAGATCATTAAACAGTTACAAGTTAATACCAACCCCCACCCCATCATCAGAAAAAAAAAACCCTCTGATGAACAACACCAAGCAGAACAAAATGCAAAGTTTGTCAGCACACGGTCATGCTCCTCTATCACTATGACCAAAACAAACTGCTAGAAAACCATAAAAATCCATGGATCCTACACATGCACATCAAAACCATCACATACCCTGTCCAATACACCACATGCCCTCTGGGAAGCTATGTGGGTAAGAACCCCTGCATTCCAGAATGAATGCTCACTGAATTTTGATGAAGGACCAAAACACACAGTCACCAGTGGGAGAACATCTTTAACAAAACAGCCTTTCTACCTCTGGCCTCACAGTCCCTGTCTTGAAAGGAAACTGACACAGTAACTTTAGAAAATTGACTTGCAAATAAAAATTCCCAACTTTACTGAACATCCACCCCAGGAATTTAGCACAGACTATGGCTTTATTAATTATTAAAACCTACATAACCTACCTAATCGCTCCATCGTTCACTGATGATAATAACCCACTTCCCTTTTGAATAGTTTTATTCTTTTACAAAGTTAGGTTTATCCATAGCAGCTATTGTATACCTAGCCCAGAGGTGGCCAACCTTGTCTGTGTCTGCCTCATGAAGGATGGAGCCACAATAATCATACATGCCAAGCTGAGAGAGGGGGCTAGAGAGGGATCTGGGTGAACTGTTTGAGGTCCTGTTTGGTGATGTTCGCCAGACATTTAAGGCTGATGAATAAACAGGAATCACTGGAAATGAGAAAGAAAAGCACTTCTCCGCTGTGGGAGAAAAGGAGAAGTCAAAATATATTCAATCCAGTGGCTCACCATAAGTTGAAAAAGAGTTAGTGCTTGAAGGGGACTGAGCACAATGGGCATAACCAGTGTTGACAAGTCCACTTATAACAAGCAGAATTGGGCTTCCTATATTTTTTTTAATTAACTTTACTTTTTTGAGAGTCACAAGTTGGCAGGCACCCCCTCTTTTTTAAAAGGGTTGTACTTGTTTGGGGCTTGTTTTTAAAGGCAGTACTGCTTTTATTTCTCGTAAGACTTGGCAACACTGGGCATAACCATATATCTTTTTCAGATAGGTTGCATTAATATATTCTTGTGGTAGGGTCCTATCAATGTTTGCCCAATATGAGCCATGTGTCTTGTAATCATGCTCAGTGTTGGCTGCATTTAATCAACTTCATAATTGGTTTCCATTACTGAGATTTTGACAGCAGTTTATTGATAGACAGCATATTTAATTAAGTTTCTCAGTATGTGGATGTAAGAGGGGAGCTTTTTTTCCCTGCGCTGATTGTGGGGAAAAAATTTTATCTTATATTTGAGTAAAAATGGTACTTTAATTTTTCATTGACATCAAATGCATTAACTTATCTCTCAGTTCAGATACCAGAACATCATAATATACTTTTAAATGTGTTTGAGTAAAATTGCCATTTCTTTTCTTCCCCTGAACAACCTGTTTGGTTTCCTCCCAATTTGCTTGGCTACAAACAGGTGTAATTTCCAAGTCCTCTGCCTCTGACAAAGAAATCTATAGAATATGTGTAGGTGGTGGTACTTCTCATACATTTCCTGTTGTTCAGGATAAACACAAGACAGTTGAATAATTATTTTTTAAGCTTTGTGGTAGGTGAAATTTATATATTAATAACTTATTAACCACTATCCTTTACCCACGTACTGATTGTCCAATAATACATTTATCAAAATATGTATGACATCTCGCATAGGAAAACAACACAGACCAGCTATGAAAAAACACAAACACACTAAAAGTAAATAAGGGATACTGTGCACACTCCTAGTGACATAGCTTCTCTGGTCCTGTGCCTGAGCTCAACCCATCTGTTGGTTTTTGTTCCTATTTTACAAGGATTACAGGAAGTCCATGGGCTAAGTACAGATAGTCAAAAAAGCCCGAGGCTGAATCAGTTCAATCTTCACAGGTTAGTCTAAGCTGCATAGATTGAACTGATAAGCAAGTGATTATATTCACTTGTGATTCCAGAAATGCAGCCACATGCCTGCAGTGGCCCAGGCCAGACACTAGAGCATGCCTCCCTGCTCAAGTGGAGCAAAAAGTTTGAGCCAAGACTAGCCTATCCACCCTGCGGAGCAGGGAGGGAGAGGTTGTGTGGGAGATGCAAAGAATCCTGGGATGCTGAGAGACTGAGTTAACTTAAATCTGGAGGGGATCTGGGACAGAAGTTCAATAAACCATTTTAAGTTAAATCAGTTAAGTCTGATACTACATCCATCTGGTTTTATCTTAAACTGGTTTCAGTCACTTTGGAAGTTTCATAGTAGCTAGGGTCAGGAGGGACCTGATCAGATCATCTAGCCTGACCCCCCACCACAGGCAGGAATGAATGCTGGGCTCATAAGACCCCAGACAGATGATCATGGAACCTCTTTTTGAATTTACCCAAGGTAGGGGCAAGGAGCACTTCCCTAGGACGTTGGTTCCAGATTCTGACCACCCTAAATGTAAAACATTGCCTCCTGATCTCTAACCTAAACCTATTCTCCATCAGCTTATTCCTTGTCACTCCAGGTGGTGCTGGGGAGAATAGGGCTCTTCCTATTTGCTGACGATCTCCTCTGATGAGTTTGTAGGCAGCCACCAGGCCCCCCCCTCAGCCTCCTCTTGCCATTTTTTATATTTATAGGTGATTTATATGCACTGAACTGCTGTCGTGTTACCTATATGAACCAGTTTCCGATCACTTATACCAGTTTATGTGCAATTTCTGTCCTTAACAATGAAGATTTCTTTCTCCCCTTTCCCATCACCAACATTTCTCTGTGTCTTCTTCAGTTGGCTCTCTCCTGTGACTTTTTTCCAAGTTACAGCATTTCAGAAAGACTTAATATTCCTTAAAATTCTTTCACTCAGGCAAGTAATCAGGCAGTCTCCTTCCTCCATTTACAGCAAGTAATGTTAAGAGAGAAAGAGACTGCTAAAAGTCTCTCTCTACCAGGCTCAGGCCAATATCTCATCCATTCATGTCACTAAATTCAGCAAGAGCAGCAAATGGTGACTTGCATTTAGAAAAAGGCTAAATTTAAATATTTCAGTCCCCTAATCATACTAAAATTAATCTTATCCAGTTCTGCAGTCCACTAGACAAGGCTTATTTATCTCCCAAAGTCCACCATACTCTCCAATTGTCTCTGCAGCTGTACATTGAAAGGATCCCCATGAAGAATTGTAGTTTTTTTATCCATGCAGATAGGCATCAAGCCAATGTTCCCCAGAATCCTTCAAGGAGCTGCAAAAGCAAAATGAGATGGAAGATGATATTAATGTTGGAAGGGGGCAATCTGCTTCTTGGTCTCAGTGGAGAAAGTGGGAAGATGAAAAAATAATGTTGTGAAAGAAGCATTTTCAGAAAGGAAGAGGTGGGAGATGGATTGAAACCATGAGTAAGAGGGGGACAGAGGTGAATCCAGGGGAAGGGGGCATGCAATAGTGCAAATGCACCTCTTCTTTGATTCCTGGTTCACCCAAAGTTTAAAACCAAGTGCCTGGTGGCGGCAGCAGCATTTATATGCAGGTAGCAGTGATGGGGTCAATTGATTTCAAGGCTCATTGTAATTTACCTGATTCCTTCCAAATGTTTAATTCCACATGTGTTAATGACCCACTCTCCTTCTTAATGATTTCAATGTTCAACTAACCAAGCCTTCCTTTTTTCTGCAATTCTGCTGTCTGTTAGCTGCTCCTGGATACTATCCCGCTTGCCATAATTTTCCGATACTTTCATTCTTATCTACACCTTAATTAAGCAGTCATGTGTATAGCTTCACTACTGACAGTAGATCCCGTGACAAAGTAAAGCAAATAATGGTTGAGGATGATGTTCAAAGGTTCAAGTACAGGAATCTTCCCTGTACTAATGTGCCCAGAACTGGCCACAGAATACCGGGAGAAGTCCTGACACACTATTTCACAACTTTGCAGACTTTGCAGTCCTGGCACTCGTATTTCCTGTTCCCGGATTATTTGCACACGTAGATGTGCCAAGTGAAGCACTAAATGCACTGTCAGGGTGGTCAAGAAGGCTAGATTTTGTTTTGTGAATCTGAAAATTGGATATATATTTTATTCCAATGGCTACAAGACAAATGAAGTAACATCTTTTGCTTATTTTTAACTAGGTTGCTGTGGGGGGGGGGGTTTAACACATAATGGGTGCATCTACACAAGACACTATGGCACTGTAGCATCTGTTGGCAAAATCTATGATGCTACTACTACATTGCCTTAGCAATGTACTCCTTTGGTATAGTGTGTTGCTATGGCAACGTAGTGGCCAAAGATAACCAAGCTGCTGACACAGAGCAGTACAGCTGTTACTGCACCCTCCTGTATACTTCCAAAATGAAGTACCAAATGATGGCACAGTAAAAAAGGCAGCATATGACCATGTGTAGATGTGCCCAATGGGTGCTTCTACATATGCATTAATGTGCCATAGTTACTGTGCATTAAATTTAGTACCTGCATAACCAAGGACTAAATCAACATGCAGTAATTGGTACTACTGCACAGTAGCACCAGTGCATGGCTTTTTAGTGACAATAACTGTGCAGTACCCTAATACTACTGCACAGTAGCATATTAGTATGGGGTTTTCCCTGCACACTACTGCACAGTAGAATTAAGCTACTGCACAGTTAGTATCTTGTATAAATGCACCCAATATAAAATAGACCAAATTAATGAATATTCTAATACAATAATACATTTTTTAACTTGAACAGAATAATATAGCCCTAGGCTCCAAACATATTAGTAAGGCCTCTAGTTTCTTTTTAACTAAACAAAAATGTATTCTGTTATGTGATGATGTATCACACACATCATCTTCACCATCCTTTTCAAAATCCTAGATCTGCCCATGTAGGGGGACCATAAAGTTGGCAAAATAAGTGAATGAGAATGGGGTGGAAGGAAAAAGGGAAGGAGTTATGGTTTCCCTGAAAAAATAAATATAATGGTACAGAGCCAATGGGGGTTGGGGGAGTTGATGGCAGAGATAGACTGAGGAGGGACTTGGATGTGAACGGTCACCATGTAGACAGAGGTTCAGTATAGCTACTTGGTCAGTCAGGAGAGGAGAGACCAAAAGAGTTCACATAATTGGAAAAATGAGGACCAAGAGAGTGGAAGAACATGAATGGTTCCTTTCATCTGAATAGTAGTGTCAGGACTCCTCCCGGCATTTTGTGGCCAGTTCTTCGCACATTAGTATAGGGAAGGTTCCTGGACTTGAGCCTTAGGCTTTCATCCTCTTAACCATTATTTGCTTTACTTTGTCACTGGATCTACTGTCAGTAGAGAAGCTATATACATGATTGTCTGCAGAAACAGGGCCTTGATTAAGGTGGCATGTGCGAGTCAGCAGTGACCCGATCTGACTTCATATCTGGCCACTTTGGATGCCAGGGATCCAATCCGGAGCTCTGGGTTGAGTTTCTGCCTCTATATGGCCGAAGCGGCTCTGAAGCTTCAGAGTCACCTCGGAAATTTGGCCATAGGATATAATGGGGAATCAATGAAATATCTATAATTTCATTGTTTTTTGTCCAATTTGGGTGACACTTGCAGGGATTGTAGCCTCTGCTGAGCGCATAAAATCTGCCAGGTTTCAAGAAGACTGGTATAGGGATTTGGGGGGAACTTTACCCCAAAATCTTAAAAGCCAAACTCATGTCATGGCTATGCGTTACACCACAGGGGGGTCAAAACTGCAGAGGTGGTAGTTCTTACTGAGGGAACAAAACCTGCCAAGTTTCAAGAAGATCAGTGCAGGGGTTTGGGGGGAACTGCCTCTCAAACTGCCGACAAGCAAAACTTGTGCCATGGGTGACACTGCATGTGCTAAGGCACAGCAGGGTGACAGCTGCAGGGATGGTGGCCCCTGCTGTGATGCCTGCCAGCTGTCAAGGAGATCGGTGCAGGGGGGTCCTGGGGCCCTGCACCCCTGGCTGCTGACAGACAAAACTCGTGCCAAGACTGCATCTGTCTTGGGGCAGTTGATTGTCTGTATTGAATCTTTCCTCTCCTTAGCCTGGTTTTGTAGGTGCTAATTGATGCTCGTTAAGTCACTGTGTAGTAGCCAGGTCCTGTGTATTGAGCCCGTCCCTGAATCCCTGGTCTGGGAGCGAACCATGATTGATTGATTGGCAACTGAGAACACAACAGTTTAGCAGCCAGGCCTGCAGCAGTGTCTACCCTCCCTGCCCCCCACCCCGACAGACACAGTCAGTCCCACAGCACCCATGGCACCAGTTTTGCTTGTCCGCAGCTTGAGGTGCAGTTCCCCCCAAATCCCTGCACTGATCTTCTTGAAACTTGGCAGACTTTGTGGTCTCAGAAAGGGCTACCATCCCTGTAGTTTTCACCCTGCAATGTTGTAACGCCTAGACGTGACATGAGTTTTGCTTTCAATAATTTGGGTAGTGGTTCCCCCAAACCCCTGCACTGATCTTGAAGCTTGGCAGGCTTCATCCTCTCTGCAGAGTCTACCACCCCTGAAAATTTCATCCAAATCGGACAAAAAACAACAAAGTTATAGATATTTTATCGTCTCCCCATTATACCATATGGCCGGATCTCCGAGGCAGCTCCGATGCGCTTCGGGAGCTCCAAACCGCTTCGGAAAGCCAAACGAGGCCAGCACTTTGACCTGGATGTGCTGCTTCACACCCTGAAGCATCCGAAGCTTCTCCAGATCCGAAGCTGTGTCTGAAGCCTCGCACAGCCCTAGTAATAAGTATTAAGAATGAAAGTAAGTATCAGAAAATTATAGCAAGCAGGATAGTATCCATAACAGAATATTTTCATTTCTGCTGGTTGTACTGGTTAAAATAAAGGAGGGAAGGAAAAATAAAAGCCTCTTTTCTGGATCAACTTAGAGCTTATGATATTTCTGAAAAGTTTTCAGGAAAATTGAATTTAAACAATTGCTCAGTCTTCTGTCCTTTCACATATTTTGCTTGGCATTTAAACAAAGGATTAAATTTCAGGTTTTTTCATTTTATATTTTCTGCTGTTTCTGTTATACTGAATTGTATTTCATGCTAATACTCCTTTTTTAGGTTTTTGTTTTTTGGTATTGGTTCTGGAAACTTTCATTTGTGAACGTGAAATTCAGAGTATTTATTCAGAGGATTTTTATTTATTTATTGTAGCATTGCCTACTTTGGGTAATCTGCTTCTATAGTAATTTGTAATCAAAATCCAACAAATTCCATCTATTAATTAAAATTTAAAAAATTACTACACGAGATTAATTAAATTCAAATGTAAAAAGCCTTAGGAGTTTCTATTAAAATGTATAAAATGTGAAATACAATTTAGCTAAAAAAATGAAGGCTTCTTTCTGTTTGTTGTGAATTCTTTAAAAATATCTTGAGCTTAAGCTCTGTGTTTAATTTAAAAAGGAAGAAAAAGATTTCTAGTAACAATCAAATGAAACATCTCTGAAAAAAAGACAGGGTAGCCATATTTTCTTGATTTCCCCTTCTGTTATCTCTCTATGTATATTTCTTAATATGTACTTTTTGGATAAATTATCCTTCCTAAAGGACTTTAGGAACTCTCCTGCCAGTGGCCCAAATCCATTTTGCATGTGGGGTGGCTACTGAACCTGCAAGGTGCCTACAGAAAACAAACTGCAGTTTAGGGCCTAAAGATATATTTTTCAAAAAATCCTTAGAACTTAGTTGAACTGATGTGGGCTCCAAACTGCTCACAGCACTTTTTAAATTGGGACTTTGGAGAAATTAAGAAATGTTGTCAATGTTATCCAAGAAATTAAGATGATTTTGTAAATGTTATCCTTTGGGTTTCATTTTAAATACTGGGTGAAAAAAAATAAGTAACAATGACTATCATTTATTTTTAATTCAATTCTTGGTTTTACATGGAAGTTGAACTGAAATATCTGTTTAGGCACCCTACTGTCCATTTGCCAAAGTATTTACAGGAGTGGTGAATATTACACTCAGCGTCTGCATCCAGATGAGCAGGAAAGTGAGCTTGCAGTAACCCAAATAGTAGTGCCACGAATGTGTGCCAGTACTTTGAGTCACCGTGCATGCCCCACCACCCCATGTAGACCTTGTTGCAGGACACATTGCCCCGCTGTCAGCCAACTGTTTGGGCCCAGCTCCTCCTGGCTCCCAGCCAGGCTCCATGTGCTGTGGGCTGGCACTGGCTGGGCACAAGGTGTCTCAGTGTGGAACTAGCTGGCAGGCACCCTGCACCCCAGCTAGCTGGGGAGTGGTACACAAAGACAGGGGAGCAGCCAGCCCAGAGCTGCCTTCTCCTCTTTTTCCACATTTGTCCTGGGTCACAATATTTTGGCGTGCTTTGTGCCGGTTTATTTTCCAGAGGTGTTTTTTGCTACTGGGAAATCGCAGTAGCAACTTTGCCCCCACACTGCAAATTAGCATCACTGTTCACAATTTAAGAGATTTGTGGCACCACAAACTACATGTGCCTGCAGGTGTGGACACAGCCTGTATTTACAGGGAGTTTCACAATCGGTAACCTTCTAGCCTAACTATTTTTACACAGCTTTGCATTATGGGTATTTAAGAGGAGGCTAAACTTTTTTTTTCTTTTTAGGGCAGACAGCAGTTTCAGATATTTAGGACTAGTTTGAGAGTTTGGAAGGCATTGATATTCGAGGTCTAGAGAGCAGGTCATACAAGAAAAAGCTGAAAGACTTGGGACTGTTCAGTCTGGAGAAGAAAGACTCAGAGGGGACTTGATGGCAATCTCTAAGTATATTAGGAGCATACATGAGGGCTTGGGGGAGCATCTGTTCACCAAGGCCCACCAGGGGAAGACAAGAAACAATGGGCACAAACTGACTGAAGATTGCTTCAGACTCAACATAAGGAAAAACTTATTTACAAGTCGAGTGCCAACAGTTTGGAACAGGCTCCCCCAAAGGTGGTACAGTCACCCACCCTGGTGATCTTCAAAAAGCATCCTGATGCCCACCTTGCTGAGGTCATCTGACCCCAGCAATCTTTCCTGCCTAGTGCAGGGGGGCTGGACCCAAGGATCTTGTAAGGTCCCTTCCAGCTCCTAACATCTATGAATCTATGATAATACAAGTTGGGTCTGAACAGATGACACAAAGTGAAAAGGTCCACATCACAGACTCTAAAACCCTAAGCTTCTGAATCCCATCTACAGACTAATGTCTCTGTTAACTCACTTTAATCCTCTCTCAAACTTCTCCTACATTGCAGCTATTGACTGTGCCTAGCTATGCACTATAGTCAAAACCATTCTCTTAATTGACACTTACTGCAAAATGTCTGCAAAAGCAGTGAGTAAAGTCTTGGATTTGTACTCAATGCCATGTGTAGCACAGAGGGATTTCACCAAGGGGGCCACCTTCCAGTAGTTGTGTCGAGGCATCGTAGGGAAAAGGCTGTGAAGAGAAGAAGAGAGGCAAGACTTTGCTTCCCTCTTCCTACTTGTCCCAAAAGAATCCCCTCTCTCCCCATGGTACCAAACTAATTAAACATAGGGACATAAGAAATGCCATTTACTGAGTCAGACCATAGGTTCTTCTAGCCCAGTATCCTGTCTCACACAGAAGCAGAGTTACTGCTGGAAAAGGATGAGGTATGCAGAGAATGAAAAGGTTACATCCAATATTTTCCATTCCCTGCTCCTCTCCCACCACAGCTTTCAGCACTCAAAGGTTAAAGAAGTTCTGATTCAGAGGCTGCACTCCTACCTATCATTAATGGACCATTCCTCCAGGCATTGTTCTAATCCCATTTTGTACTTGGTTAATTTTCCAGCCTCTGTAGCTTCTTGTGAAAATGAATGCTACAAGTTGATTACATACTGTGTTTAAAAGAACTTCCTTTTATTATTTTTAAACCTACTGCCTCAGGGTTCAATTTTAGGTCCCCTACTTCTCATATTGTGGGAGACAGAAAATAATAAATCCCTATTTACTTTCTCTGCATTATTTCATAATTTTGTAGAGCTCTATCATGCCCCCTCCCTCAAGAGTCTCTTTTCTAAGCTGAAAAATTCTATCCTGTTTTGTCTCTTCTGTGCAGAAGTTTCTCGATATGGGGAGAGCACTAGTCATCCTCACTGCTTTTCTTTTTACCCTTTCTAGTTCTTCTATATCCTTTTTGAGCTGTGGAAATACAAACTTCACACCATTCTCCAGGTGTGGACACCCCATACGTATATAAAGGAACATAATAATACTTTCCCCCTCGGGATATGGCTTCTCATGTGGGTGCTGGATAATCTTACTCAGAGATACCCCTTACATCCTCATTTCTCTCTCCATACCCATACTCACTGGTGCTCAATTTGGAAATTCAGGTGCCCAGTGAACCAGTCATTGAACCAGGATTGGTTCACATTGCATGTTGCCTGGAGCTGGGAGTAGAAAATAAAGAGAAACAAACGTACCATTTTAATTCTGTCTAGACATCAATATAATTCAGCACCAGCCCTTCTCGCACCTTTTCCCTTGCCTTGAATGGATATCTGATATGGGGGATTGGAGCTGTCACTCTTTTGAACACAGGACCAAGGTTTGGGTGAGAGTGATAGGCTGCGATATGAGATAGTTATTGCCTTAGCCCACAGGAACTAAAGAAATTGCTTTTCCTTCAGGAACGATATAGATTTGTCCATAAAACCCCGTAAAAGGTTTACCTCACCGCTCCCATTTGAGTAGGCAGGAAAGATGCATATTGAAGGATAAGAAATAGTTATTCTGAATTCTCTCCACTATTTCAGCTGGAGCAGAATTAATTATGTAATTATACTGGTAGTATATTTACTGATGTTTATTAACTGAAATAGTTATGAAAAATGATCCCCTAGTGTAGATATGGTTATTTTAATATAATAAAGGGCTTGGTCTGTCTCTGTGTGTGTCTGTCTGTGCGTCTGTCTGTCTGTAACACTTTTGGGCAACTGCGCGCGCTCTGCCTCCTCAGGCACCACCGCTGCCTCCTCAAGTGGAGGGAAGCCCTGCTGCTCTGCAGGAGGCAATGGAGGCGGGCGGGTGGGCAGAGGGAGGAGCCGCCACTGCTGCCACCACCGCCTCAGGTGGAGGGAAGCCCTGCTGCTCCATGGGAGGAGATGTAGGAAGAGGAGGGTGGGCTGGGGGGAGGAAGCCCCTGCCACCACTGCTGCCACCTAAGGCAGAGAGAAGCCCCGCAGCCTCATGGGAGGGGGAGGGAGGGCAGGCGGGCCGGGGGGCGGGAGCTGCCGCCACTGCCTCAGGCAGAGGGAAGCCTTGCTGCTCCATGGAGGAGGTGGAGATGAGTGGGTGTGGAGGAGGAGCCACTGCCACTGCCGCCACCTCCTCAGGTGGAGGGAAGCCCGGCTGCTCCACGGGAGGAGACAGAGGCAGGTGGGGAGGAGGGAGCCACCATGCCAGAGGCTGGAGGAGGAGGCAGCAGCAGCAGAGGGACTGTTTACATGGCCAGCCCCAAAGGGTGAGTGGAGGGGGGGAGAAGGTGGTATGTAAACACTCCCTCATTCATGATGGGCAATTGGCTAGTGCTTGCACATTGTTCCTTATTTCACTACATCATGATGCCTCGAATAATAATTTAAAAAAAAATTCCATCCAAGATGAATCCAGTTGCTTCTCCTTTTTTGGGACAAGCAGTAAAGTCACAGCGTTGGTCTTAGCATTAATATTAGTCAAGGAAAATTTGAGGAAAGTTTTGTCAACTTGACAACAAGTTTTGTCACTGAAAATTAAGGTTTTCACAAAAAATATCACATTTTCAAATCAGTTTGTTAAAATGCATTTGCTACAACTGTCCTTTAAATTTGGAGGCCCATTGTGATTTTTCATCTGCATCACAAAAAGAAACCCCCAGTCCAAATTAGAGTTGCAGCTCCTAGAGCAAGAGTCTGTGACTTCAGACTCACATCTGCAGACCCCAAGTGTCAAGGAGTGGAGAGGATCTTACCTGAGTAGACACCCAGTCCAAGTTCTGATCATAGGCAATGTGCATTGGGATGTGATTCATTTGTGAAACCCAGATAAACCAGGTGCTCTCTAGGTACCTGAGCAGACAAATACACATACACACATATACAAATACTGCCTTCATTGCCAATCTATTCCAAATTGACTGTTAAAAGCTCCATTTTGTTGCCTGGAAAACAGTGATTTTCTAGTAGCAAGTTCTAAAAGTCAAATTTGTAATACACTGAAAAAATTCCCCCACCCAAACTCAAATCATGTTTTATATTGATTATACAATAACATTACTTTGCAGTGCAGGACTTTCGATCCCATCATTTCTACATCCCAACTTCTGGTGGATCTTTGGAGCATCACTACATTTTTACCAGAGAACATCACTCAGTGATCCACAGCAATTTCCAACTCCTTTCTTACTTGACCATAATTAACTTAGAAATCAACAATGGATATGAATAGTCTTATATTATTCCTTCCAATGTTGAAACTGCTAAAAGTGACAACAGGGAAGGGATAGACTAGCATCAAAATGGACAAAAAAGGCAGCAAATATTACCTGGCCAGCCAGTAGTATGCCATGAAGCTCTTAAATCCCATTAAGGGAACATACATAAGACAGACGCGGATGTTGTAGGTTACAATCAAGAACAATTCCTGACAAAAGATTGAAAGAAGGATTCATCCACATTGCACTCTCCTTCTCATTCTTGCATAAGCCAAACTATGACACAAAAATGTGTTCTTTGTAATATGCCATCCTTGACCCAGTGGAAGTCAAGCCCTAGCAAATGTTCCTGTAATCTCCAGTCACCCTCACACACGGTAGCTCTCATCCATCAACTTTTATGTGACTGGGGAACCGTATTCTCACACAAACTGGCTGAGCCATATCCATTTCCATTAAAACAGGCCCAGGCTGATTCCTACATTCTAGACCCCATTATCACTTCCCATGTGTGATAAGCATTACAAGGGGACAGAGGTTAATACAGGAAGGGATATACTGTGGCTACATTTTGCAAAGTTTTCTGAATAATGCTCAGAATACTTACCAACCACTTCCTTCTTTTGATTGAGAAATGGATTATAATGAACTGGAAGAAGGGAACTAAGAAAGCTGGGGCCAAAACTGGAGGAAAGAACAAGAACAATATAGCAACCACATCCTAGAATCATTAATCGCAAAGAAATCTATTCCAACTTTCCAAAATACTAAGATCACCCATCAGGCTGCAACATAAAAGGGAATATTTCTTCTCTTCCTCTTCAGAGGAATCTGTAGTCAGTCCTAGGAGAGGTCCCCAAGTTACTTCAGGAAACGGAAAATACTCACAGCTGAAGTATTTGTGCTGATGGTTATAAGGCATGAACTTCTTCTTCTTTTTTCCTAGCTACAAAAAGAGACCAGACCATAGTAGGATACCTGGGCTACTGAAAGAATTTATCAGACACTTCCCAATCAGTCATCTACCAACCCATCTCCACTTCGCTATTAATCTTCCCAAAGAGGATTGTTAAGGTCAAAGAGAAGAAGGAGTACAGAGAAGCAGCATCATGAGGTGCTGATAAAGCATTTACATGACCAGGTGGGTATTTGAGGGACAGCTCTAAATTGGTTCCATTCTTTCTTAGCAGGGAGGCCTCAGAGGTTGGTGATGGGCAAGTGTCACCCTCCTCTCAGAATGTTTCCTAAGGCCCCCCAGATCTCTGTATCATTGCCCCTACTATTCAATGTGTATATGAGGCCAGTGGGCAAAACTGTGCAGTGAGGTGTCATCAGTATGCTGATGACACCCAGCTCTACCTCTCCTTCTCTTCCGACCATCATCCCACAATCTCAGTTCTTTCCTAGTGCCTGGCTGCACTCGGGGACTGGGTGCAAGTGAACAATTGACACTGAATTTAGATAAGCCGGAGATGATGGTGGTGGGCAGACCACTTGACTTAGTGGGAACTAGGACACACTTATCATTGATGGGATCCAGTTTCCCCTTGTTGCTCAGATTCACCCTGACATGCTCCTGAATCCTTTGCTGCACCTGGATCTTCAGGTGGTTGATATAGCTTTCTCCTGCCCCATCTAGTAAAAAGGCTGTAACCCTTTCTTTCAGACTCTGATCCGTTCACTGTCAACCATACCTTCTCAACCTTAAGGCTAGACTACTGCAATGTATGGCTGGCTGGCCTTGAAAACCATCCAGAAGCTGCAGCCAGTGCAGAACATAGCGTCCCCCCTTCTAACAGAAATAGGTCACCAGGAACAAATAACTCCAGTGCTCCAGAATCTGCACTAGTTCCCAATAGCTTTCCAAGTGTAATTCAAAGTTCTGGCTTTGACCTATAGGGCCCTAAATATTCTTGGCCCTACATGCCAAAGGGACTTTACCTCTTATGCCTCATGGCGATCCCTAAGGTCAGCAGAGAGCAACCTCCTACACGTATCATCAGTATGTCAGTTCTGGTAAAAATGTGAAGGTCATTCTTGGCATTTGTTTCTTAGCTCTCTGGAATTCTCTCCCTCTTGAGACTCAGCGGAGCCCAAACCTGGACATCTTTTGTAAGTTCTGTAAGAATTTCTTATTTGGGCATTTATCAACCAAACCTAGGACGAGATGTTGTTTGGAAGTCTCTGTTTTATCTTGATATTCTAGTTCCCTTTTAAGTTGTTGTTGTTCTCTTGTCACTCTCTGTTTTTTAAGTTATTCAGCTTGCTTATTTTAAACCACCCTGAGCCTTTGTTTAGACAAGCAGCATGTAAATCAAATAAGTGACTAGGCTGGTCACACTCTATATGGCATGCTCTCCTTCTTTTACCATGGCTTTTACAGTACCTTACTGCCTAGTAGCTTATCTTCAGCAAGAGAGATGGAGAATGCCCACAGCCTCACCTAGTCCCTAGCCTAGGAATTGGAGGATTTTCTTGGGAAACAGCAGAGTGAAATCAAAGTCTTTCAGGCTCACTGTTGCTTGAAACCTAGCTCTCCAACTTCCTGGGCATGTGTCCTAACCACTAGGCCCGAGGCACCTCTTGACAGTGCTTACGTTACATTTAAGTCAGAGCTGCTGTAAGCAGTTATACTGGTCCACCCAGTCCTCTCCCATCTGTGACTACTAGGACATGACTTAACAGAAGTGTATATGTTTTCCTATTGAGAAAATAGGAGTGCTATGTACCTCCCTGGCAGAACAGAGTAGCTCTTTTGAGGCAAGCCAAGGGAGGCATAGAAGACTCTGGGAACCAGGCACTGGAGCCAGGCATGACAGACTGATGTCTGTTCAGAGCGAATAACTGGACATGGCTGTGATACCACATCTAACAGTCTTCTAGATTTACCTCTTTTTTCCCCATTATATCCTTTCAGTAGCCTGAGATGTTGTCAGACAGTCCTAACACTCACCTCTATAGAAAGAGTCTTTCCCAAGGAAAACAAGATAGGGTGCATGTTGAGATCAGGATCCTTGCGAAAGCAGTTCGGTTTTGCATGGTGCTGGTTATGCAGGTGATTCCACCAACTGGCCAACATTCCCTGTAACAGCCAGAGGACTTAAACTATCACATTATCAAATATGCATTTTGCCATTTATTCACTGATCCAGGAGAGCTGCAAAACATTCCCTCCCTGCTTCATTTAGAATAAAATCCCTCAAAAAGATTCCTGCCTGAATCTAGGGCTTCCTACATTTGCTGAACAATTCTGATCAGCTCTGCAAAGCATTCCCATGATTGATACATACCTTCTGAACACCCATTACAAGGATGTGAAGCAACCGGTTCCATGTAGTTTTGCTGACAACTGAAAAGTGCCCCAAATCATGTTGAAACCAATTGATCTGGGCCTGAAAGACAAAAGAATCACTGAGGAAAAAGAGCCAGGGTGATATCACTGTAAGCTTCCCATGTATTCAAGCCCAGAAACATCTTGCCCACTGTTTACTACTCAATACCACTCCCTGCAGCCCACTTTGGGAAGAGCACAATCTGATATCCTGAGTACAAATCCTGAGAATACCCTTTCTTTTCACTTTCACTCTGCTGCCTATACATGTATTTTTGAACTAGTAAGATTGCAGAACATAAGAAATTCTTTTTGTTGACAACAGTTGAGTATGGGGCAGGGCTCAGGAACTTTAGTTGGCCTATAAAAAAAGAAGTATGCTGCTCCTCTGAGTATTAGTAATTCCAAAGGGATGAGCTAGATATAGGAGAAATATCCAGATCTGTCAGTTCTGACAAGTCCTGAGCTCCAGAGGGCTTCATATTCCTATGGGAATACATGGGAAGTTTGGCTTGCAAATATGTGCCATGAGCTCTGGACAGAAAACAATAAAAGATAAGCCCCATTCTTGATATGGCAGGAAGACTGCCATGAAGGAAGCCATCTAGTGAAATAGAGTAAGGAGGTAAATGAGCTGCCAAGACAAAATCCACTTCCTCAAAGATATATTTCATGTTCACTTCTTGGAATAGAATCACTTCCAGCAGCAATAGTCTGCTCACACAACCTCCTCTTCAGAAGGACTGGGACTGAAATAGACCAAAGCTCACTAGACTGAGTACAACTGCATGATGTCCCAAGATTTGAATCATAGAATCATAGAAAAAGAGGGCTGGAAGGGACCTCAGGAGGTCATCTAGTCCAACCCACTGCTCAAAGCAGGACCATCCCCAACTAGATCATCCAGCCAAAGCTTAGTCTTTCTGGGTCTTAAAAACTTCCAAGGATGGAGCTTCCACCACCTCTCTGGGTAACCTGCTCCACTGTTTTACTACCCTTCTAGTGAGAAAATTCTTCCTAATATCTAACCTGAACTTCTTTTGCTGCAACTTGAGACTCTTGCTCCTTGTTCTGTCATCTGCCAACCCTGAGAACAGCCTAGCTCCATCCTCTTTTGAACCCCACTTCTGGTAGTTAAAGGCTGCTATCAAATCCCCTCTCAGTCTCTTCTCTAGACTAAATAAGCTCAGTTCCCTCAGGTTTTGCTCATAAGTCACGTCCCCCAGTCCCCTCACCATTTTGTTGCCCTTCACTCAACTCTCTTCACATGTTTTCTGTAGTAGGGGGCCCAAAACTGGACACAGGACTCCAGATGTGGCCTTACCAGTGCTGAATAGAGGGAAATAATCATTTCCCTTGACCTGCTGGCAAGGGGAGGTTAGATCATACTAACAGAGGTTAGCATGGCCAACACCCCTATAGCGTTCAGTGCCTTGTGTCAGGCAGGAAAAATCTGACCTTAAGTAAAGTGAGTTCCTTCAAACCTCCTTCTCAACATAACTACAAATATACTGAGCAATATGCATTATCTGCACAGTTAACCAGCATCACTGTTATGGTGGTGTGATCACAGAGTCCTGGTCCTCTACATCCACTACAGAGGTCTAGAGAGACAGTAATAAAGATCAGGCAGTCACTGGAAGGGGCACCAGATTAGAAACCACACCGTGGGGACATGTATCTTTTTCTCTCACTACATGGTATCAAAAGGGAGTTTGATCCCTCTCTTTAAGAAACAAAAAAGGAAAAAGAAAGAAAGAGAGGAGTCCCCAAACTTCCAGAAAGTAGACAGAGTCAGGGGAGACTCTGCAAACTGCAGTAAGGAAGAGACAAGCTGAAATCCAGTGCAGCTATGGAGACCATAACAAAAATGACTGTGTTAGAGTAGTTTGATTGTGAGAAAGCAAGCAGCTGGCATCACTGAGGCAGAAGGTTTGAGAGGTTCCAGATGGTTTCAAGCTTATCAGACAGAACAAAAGAATATCAGTAAGTATCCTTGTCTTTGCCATAGGATAATCTGGGGATGATATTCTACATGCCCTTCCCCTCTCTGCGGAGAAAAAAAAAGACACTTTTGATGCCTATTTTACAGACAGTCCAAATCTTATATATGAAATGGCCACATTTAATATGAGATTCCAGGAACCAGGGATTTTATCACTAAGGTTCACACAGAGACTGTCTACACAAGATGCTTTACTGCACATTAGAGCCAATCTGCACAGCAAGCATCTACAGCTATACATGCAGATGTTCACTGCACAGTAATTAGCTCTAATCATGAGTAAATCCTACCTGCAAATGCAAGTAGCAAATTCACTCATGATTAGTAACTACACAGTAGCGCACATGTAGATGCCTAACATCTCCCAGTCAACTTCCTGCCCCAAGGAGCTGCCTGTTGCTAGGCCAGGGTCTGCCACTGGATCCCAAGCAGGGACAATGTCCCCCTTCCCTACCAGCAGGGAGCTCACAGCTCCCATTCTGTAGTTGCAGGGCTGGGGCTGAAAGATTCTTATCTCCCAGCATCCGCTCTGCAGTCCTGGGGCCAGCACTGGGAGATCCTTCCCCCCCAGTGCCAGCTCTGTGGTCATGGGGCTGGCATGGGGAGATCCTTATATCATGCAGCCTAAGCCCTGTGGTAGCAGGATCTAGGCTGGAAGATCTCCACGATCATGGAGCAGAGGCTGGGAGCTCCCTAACTACCAGGGCAGGGGGACTTTTTCAACTCCTGAGCTATGGTGGCAGAGTCTTTCCCAGCAACAGCCAGCTCCCAGGAGACAGCTGTCTCCTGGACTATCAACCAGAGGGAACCTAGAGCTCCCCCTAGCTGCTGCAGGGGCCCATTGCAGGGCTGCCAGGAGTGGAAGTAGTTTGCTGCTAGGAGCAGCAAATCTGCTCCCACATGCTTGCATGTGTAGATGTGTGCCTGGAAGAGTTTACTCTCAAGTAGTTTACTTAAGAGAAAACTGCTTCCAGATTATTTGCACATGTAGACGTGCCCACTATGGCTAAACACTGCTATTATGTAGTTTTGAAAGAAGAACTCATGATAGACAGAACTGTTGTGGGCACCAGAGACACCAGCTTATCAGCACAACTGCAGTTGGATCCAGAACTCACACTCACAAAAGCTTTAATGAAAGTTAAGATGAGAGACACAATAAAGAGACAACATGAATGAATTACATGACCAGTACATTAGACATGTGCAGAAAACTATATCAGATAAATGGATACAGTCCATGTGCATCACATGCATAGTGAGTGAAAGTGGGAGGGCTACACCCCACTTGCCCCATTACTGGATCCACAACTGGTTGGACTGTTTAATTCAAAATAGATATTGGGGCTGTAGTTACTGCAATCACTACAAAAGAGTACAATTGATCTTAGGATGGATAGCTGCAGAGAGCAGATAAAATTCTGAAAGGGGTGACTAATACTAGAAGTCTGTAGCCAGTTCAAGGGAAAATTGGAAAAAAAAGAAAATTCTGTTACAGCCTAACTACATGGTGCAAAAGTGTGCAAGAGTTAAAAGTTCTCCTACTGGATGTCATACTTCCAGTTAGGGCAAAAATAGTTAAGCTAAACATCCAAAAAAAGGAGCTTGTGAAAAGAAGGCTTCACAAGACTGCTGAATGACCTGATAAGAAAGGTAAAAAAAATAAAAACACACTTAATGATCAAAGAAGTTGATCCAAAGAAGGAAGTAGCAAAAGCTGTAGCTGGATGACTTGAGAAGTAAAGTTAAAAGTAAGAGCTGTTAATGGGGCAGAAATAAAAAGAACCAAATGTGGCAAAAGAGACAAGTAGAAATAGACATCTTGATAAAAAGACAGTTAAACAGTGGCACAAGACTAGAGCACTGCAAGTACAGGTTCTGCAAGACTTGTTTTTCATAGTGACCTTGGGGGGGGAGCGGGGTACCTGTCAAAGGCAAGTTTCACTAAGTTGGGCTGATTGTTAAAGACCGCAGCTGGTGTACTGCCTAGGTGACAGTAAACCCATCTGAGCTTCCACATCCAAACACAAATTTGAGTCAGCCTCCTGGGGCAATGAAGAAAGAGTATCTGCAGATAGCAGCACCGTAGAGCAAACGGACGCAAACAGCATGAACAGTGAGAGTGACAAAAAAAGGTCACCTGAGCATCCCCATGCCTCAGACCAACACTGGGATTGCTAGAAGCACAAAGGCCAGGTCTAGTAGAGAAAATGGATTCATTTAACAACAAAAGACAAACCATACAAGCAATATGTACTCATGTTTTCACAGGTTTAAGGAAGTTTTGATGATGTTTCCCACATGATGATCATTTACATGCTGTTTTGAGATGCTTCCCACAATCTGGTCTCACTTTAAATGAGAAATATAAATGTGGGAAGGCAAAGATAATGAGTTAGACATAACATTAGCAAAAAATGAAAGTCAGTCAGACCTGGACAAAGTAAAGGCATTACATGCCTCACCTGGACTCAAAGACCTTCCTGTCATAAAATGGTTATTGGATATGGATGGTGACCTAACAAAATTGTGGCAGACATGTGCTACACAGCAGCTCCTTTAATATTGCTCTTTTTGCTGCCCACCCCTGTCCCTCCACTGATTGGCAGAGGGGCCCTGGCAGCCCTGCCACTCACCACTGATCAGCTGGGAGGCAAAAACCACAGCATATTTAAAACCATGGTTTTTGCCTCATGACCAATCATCAGTGAGCAGTGCAGCTGCCAGGTCTCCTCAGTCAATCAGTGGCAGGGCTGGGGACAGAATATGCAGCAAGAACATTAAAGGAACTGCTGTGCAGCGCACTTCCATCACAATTTGGGTAGGTCCCCATATACGGCCAACAGGAAAATTTTACCAAACTTAGCCTAGCTAGCAAAACTATTAAGAAATTTCCATAATAGACTCAGTATGTGTCTAGCATAAACTGAATGAATATAGCTGATGTTAACATACAGCGTAATAGTAGTGAACTGTAACCATGTTACTCTTGTCCTGTAAGTAATTTGCAAACTCCATTTTGTATTCTTTCATTTAACATAAGTGAATGAACTCTGCATGTCCCATATGTATGAGTCTATGTGAAAGGGTGAATGGTGAGAGGATGGCATAGAGACAAGAAAAGAAGATTTAACTGTGTTTGTAAGCAACAAGGTGCCAAATGTGTAAGTTACTAGTCAGTAAACTAATTAAAAGATGGCTGAAAAATCCCTTTGAGGGCTAGGGCACAAAGGAGATAATGAGGAGGAGGAATGCACACTTCCTGACAGATGGACAGCAAGGACACTCCAAGGCTGTGATACCAACTTTTACGACCAAACTGACCTCGGGCTGAGATAAGCAGAACATGGATGAGAAACAACTGTAAAAACAGAAAATGGGTATGAAAAAACCCCAAAGTGCTAAACAAAGGATGCCAATCCCTATAAAAGAGGACTCTGGAATATACCGGCTTGGGTGAGTCTCTCTCAACTGCTGCTTTTTTGGAATACGGACATAGCAGTTCAGAGTGGCGTGAACGGACATCTGCATCTTCTCTCAGTAGGCCTGGACCAGCCACCCCAGTACTCCTATTGAACAACTGCTGCTGGTAACTATAATATCTGAATGGAATGGTTGTTTTGTGTTTGTGTATGTCTTAGTGTAATGATGTGTAGGCTGATGTGTGTGCATCTGTATGAGTGGTGTCTGAACCTCTAGGTCTAATTATTGTAATCAACAAATGAGACATTTTGTCTTATCCCCCTTTATAAGGTCTTGCTCTTGATCTGACTAATTGGTAATTCAAAATAACATGTGGGTCTGATGGACTGTACAACAAAAAGTATTCAATACAATCAAGAAACTACTAGCCTCACTGTCTGTTTTGGCACAGTATTCAGTAATCTCCCCAACAGTACTAAAACAGATGCATCTCCATATACTCTAGTAGCAAATCTCATTCAAACACAGCCAAAAGGACACCAGAGTCCTGCTGCATTTATATTAAGATGTCTTACAAACACTGAGCAGTGCTATACTCAAGTAGAAAAAGAAGCTTGGCAATTAACTGGGCCTGTGAATTACTGAGTTCTTACTTGCTTGGCCTAATATTTAAACTAAAAACAGGTGACAAAATCCTGGTGGCATCATTGGCCTTCCATCCACAATTTAGACATTTCAACTACAATATTTGCAATTTTCATTCAACATCAAACATATCATATTTTCTCACATACACACACTCCAGAATAAAAAATACACCTTGGTTGTCAAAGGCCGAATAGAAAAGAAAAGATCTTTTCTTGCAATAAGTAATTGAGTAGCATCACCTAGGAAGCTGAGCCTGCTCATTGTTCTGCTCCCTATGAATCATATGCAGATGTCACTTTTGTGGAGTAACCAGCAGCAATTGTTCTTACCATACATCTCATATATAATTCACACTGATATGTCCAGCATCTTGTTTTTTGAGGGAAAAGCCTGTGTGTTGTTTGCAAGAAAATACAGTATACCAGGAAAAATGCTCATAACTTCTGACACTGTATCCAGAGCATTATTTAGGCAGCCACCAACTTCAAAGGAAGACCATAAAATCATAGAAAATTAGGGTTCAAAGGGACCTCAAAAGGTCATCTAGTCCAACCCCCTGCTCAAAACAGGACTGTCCCCAATTAGGTCATCCCAGCCAAAGATTTGTTTAGCTGGGTTCTGAAAACCTTCAAGGATGGAGATTCCACCACTTCTCTGGGTAACTTGTTCAAGTGTTTTACTACCCTCCTTGTAGGAAATTTTTTCCTAATGTCTAACCTAAACTTCCCTCATTACAACTTGAGACCAGTACTCCTTGTTCTGTCATCTGCCACCACTGAGAACAGTCTGGCTCCATCTTCTTTCAAACCTACCTTCAAGTAGTTGAAGGCTGCTATTAAAGCACTCCTCAGTCTTCTCTAAACTAAATAAGCCCAGTATGCTCAATCTTTCCTCATAAGTCATGTGTCTCAGCCCCATCACCATTTTTGCTGCCCTCCACAGGACTCTCTTTAATTTTCCCACGTCCTTTCTGTAATGGGGGGGCCTGAAACTGAACACAGTACTCCAGATGTGGCCTCATCAGTGTTGAATAGAAAGGAATAATCATTTCCTTTGGCCTACTGTAAACACACCTATCAATGCAGCCCAGTATGCGTTTAGCCTTTTTGGTAACAAGGGCACACTACTAGTTCATATTCAGCTTATTGTCCACTGCAACCACCAGGTCCTTTTCTCCAGAGCTGCTGCCCAGCCAGTCAGCCCCCAGCCTGTGCTAGTGCATGGGATTGATCTATCCTAAGCGCAGGACTGTGCACATCTTCCTAAACTTCACAAAATTTCTTTTGGTCCAATCCTCCAATTTGTTTAAGTCACTCTAAATCCTAGCCCTACCCTACACCATATCTACTACTCACCCCAGCTTGGTGTCATCTGCAAGCTTGCTGAGTGTGCACTCTATGCCATCTTCCAGGTCATTGATGAAGATATTGAACAAAACCTCCCCAGCACCAACTCCTGGGGCACTTCACTCCACTCCACAGCTGTCAACTAGACATTGATTCATAGATTCATAGATGCTAGGGTCGGAAGGGACCTCAACAGATCATCGAGTCCGACCCCCTGCATAAGCAGGAAAGAGTGCTGGGCCTACATTACCCCAGCTAGATACACATCCAGCCTTCGCTTGAAGACCCCCAGGGTAGGGGAGAGCACCACCTCATTTGAGCCATTGATTATTACTCTCTGAGCCCAATCCTCCAGCAACCTTACAGTCCATTCATCTAGCCCATACTACCTTAGCCTAGATGCATGAATGCTGTGGGAGATTGTATCAAAAGCCTTACAAAAATCAAGGTACACCACATCTACCAGTCTCTCTGCATCCACAGAGCCAGTCACCTCATCATAGAAGGCAATCAGGTTAGTCAAGCATGATTTTCCCATTGGTGAATCCATGCTGACTGTTCCTAATCACCTTTTTCTCCTCCAAGTGCTTAAAAATGGATTCCTTGAGGACCTGCTCCATGATTTTTCCAGGGACTGAGGTTTGGCTGACTGGTCTGCAGCAGGGAGTGCTGGCCACAGGGCAGGCAAGGGGCCACTTTTCCTCGTGCTCAGTAGTAGCTTCTTCCCTGCCGGTGAACAGGGGGTCAGGGCTGTGCACTGCCCCCCACCTGTATCACAGAGCTGAGGGCCACTGGGTGTGAGTGGGCATGGGAGCCAGCAGGAGCATGGGGCCCACACTGCTGTCCCAGGACCAGTGCCAGTGGGGCCCAGAGCAAGGTGGCAGGAGCGTGGGGTCCCAGCCAGCAGGGGCTCTATGGAGCCAAGCCAGCTCCCCTCCTCTCCGTGCTGGTGCAGCCCAGCCCAGCTCCACAGACCCCTGCCAGCCTATGCCCCACTCCCTGGGACATTGGTCCCAAGATGGTGACCAGAGGGCGGAGCACCTGTCAAGGGGTGGGGCTACCCATGCAGCCCTCAACAGCTTGCCAAAACTGGGTAAGCAGCCCTCTGCCCAAAATAATTGCCCACCCCTGGTCTAGGGAGAGGAAACTACAGGGAAAATGCATGCTGAAGAATGGAATAGCCCATAACTGTGGTGGTGATTTGCATAAAATTACCTGGGCAGTAACAAACAGTGCCATACCAATGAGGAAAGGCACTAAGGATGAGCCAAAGTACCACAGAGTGAGCCAGGAAGCGGCATCCAGTACAAGGATGTGCAGGAAAACCAGGAAGAAAAAGAAGTAGTTAGGCTTCAGGAGTCCCATCCTCTCAACAGTGGCACGTAGCTCACGGAAGTCCTCCACCAGCAGTTTCTGTTGAGACATACAAAATTACTGCATTGTCTGTGCACAGAGCATCCTTCAGAGCCACAAGAGATATTCTATTGCTTTGCTTCTCCTCCTGGGTAGTTCATTGTAGCAGACAGCATACAGAATTGTTAACAGCCACTGGTATACATGAGGGTATATGTTAGTGAGGAGCTCTGAGTGGGGTCTCAGTGACATAGAATGAGCCGTGTAAACCACTTGCAACTCCATGTGACGTGTATGTGATTCCAAGATTTTTTCATGTATTAGCAGCCCAGATGAGCACCTCAGCACTCCCATCTGTGATACAATGCTGAATGCACAGTATATTGGAGATCACAGATGCTGGTCCATAATTTTTTTCCCCCATAGGAGCCCATATCCTATCCCACATCTGGTTCTCCAGGCACTCACATTTTTGCTGGGCTCAGAGGTAGGTTGATCTGGTGCTAACTCCCCAATCTGTAGTGGTTTCAAATATTTTTTCACGAGCTCCTTATCTTTGTGGAAGGCAACAAAGGCATCCTGAGAAAGACAGAAGGGCCTGGGGTGAGAAAGGAAGACACAGGCCAGATCCTATGCTGCTCAGTGTTTCAGACAAATAAGTCCTAGCCCCTTCAATGCTGATGCTACAGTTATTCTCTACTTCCACTGCTCTGTGTGGCCCTTTACTAGTGAGTGTCACCTATGTCATTACACTGAAAGCCGCTCCTCCAAGATACTAACAAATCCTCCTCCTAAACAAGACAATTAATGAGAAGGAAGTTGCAGTAACTGAGATAAAAGATGATCATCAACACAGAACATAGGTGACTGGTAGGGATGTACAGGGGGGCACATGCCCCGCCTGAGATTGGCCGCTGCTAATGCCAATGCTGGCTTCTGTGGGCAGTAACTGCTGACCACCCTGCCATCGCCACTGCCGGCTTCTGCAGGCAGTCGCTGCTCACTACCTCCCCTCTCCACCTCCTGCCACCGACCGGCTTTTTTGGGTGGTTGCTGGTCACCAGCCCACCACCAATGCTGCTGACACTGCTGCCCACAAACTGTGCCCCCCAAGTCTTAGGAGGGACCAGTCACCCATGATGCAGAATCGCCATAGCCCTGTGGATTGTAGAGATCCCTCTCCAAGCACTTCATAATTCTAGCTCTGCCTACAGCAGGCATTTGGCACCTGAGTTTTTGAAAAGCATGTGCTAGTGGAACTTTCTGCTGGGACAGAGAAGGAGCTCTTCTCCTTCTGCTACTGTGTATCCAGATACTAACCACCTGCAAGTGGCTGGAAGATGGCATCTGGTTCAGGCTTCCCCAGACCCACCCACTGGGAGCATCTACGTAAGATGCTTATTGTGCATTAGCCCAATAACACTGTGCATTAATGTGGTGGTTAAAAAATATGCTAATAGCTTACTGCACAGTGTTATTAGGCTAATACACAGTAAGTGTCAAGAAAAAACTGCACCAGTGCTACTGTGCGATAACTCTAGTGACTGCACATTCTAAGCAAGTACTAAACAAAATGCACAGTATATAAGGTGCATTAATGAATGTGTGGGCCCACTGTGATACACATTCATCATGACCACCCAGCTACTCTTCTGGACCACTCTGAAAAAAAGCTTCTAGCAGTATAACATAGCCTCATGGTTAGCAAGACAAGGTTCATTGAACAGATAACCTGGGTGATCTTTTTTCTGTTGAATGCAGAAGCTAAGATTTATTCCTGATGCTCTATTCCCTGCTCAAGACCAAACCTAGCAATGTGAGAAGCACGTCCTACACTTTGCCAGCTCCTCTCTCTCTCACACATACATTTAACAACCATTGATCCTTCTGGATCATGGTGTATGCATGAGAGGTCACCCAGACCTTCGAAGCATATGCCTAGACAGGAGTTTTTGGAGGAGTGGAAGCTGCCCAGATCTTCCATCACCTCTTTAGGCCAGTGAGACAGAATCCAAAGGCCAATCTGGGTCCAGACATGTGGTACCTCTATGGCTCAATCACCTAGTTTGGGGATATTCAACCCTTAGCCCATGAAACCATGTCATGAAGGTCTATGAGGCCCCCCATGAGTCCAGAGATTAACACTGCCACAATTTCTACACTGCTAAATTTCCAAGCCCTAGTGGCCAAGTGACATGACCCTGTGCACAGGGCATAGTGTGGCACAGAGTACAATCCAGTTTGTGGAGCTGGAGCCAAATTGTAGATCTGGGGCTATGTGTTAGGCCAGCCCTGTGTATCAGGTCAGGTCATGGCCCCATGTGCTGGATCTGACCCATAGACCATATCTGGCCCACAGACTGACCCTGCATCACTCATCCAGCCTGCAGAGCCAAAAGGTTGGGCACCACTGACTTAGCTTGATCAGCTGCATACCAGCTATCATAGACACAATTCCTGCATCTACCTATAAACTTGAACCACCCAGTATTAATATGAAGACCTGAGGGGACCAAGATCCCTTTTATATTAGGGCCTTGTTACACATTAATTTTAGGAGGCCCCTGGAATTTGTAATCTCTTGTCCAAACATTAACATCTGAAACTAATGTTAATGTTGGATGGCTCAACGTTATGCTAATTTTAGAGCAGACTTATTTCTGATCTGTGTTACCTAGCTCATGATTCATTAACGTGTGGCCAACTCCCTACAGATGAGCCACCCAAGTTGCATTCCTCCAGCATCCTAGGATGCAGTGTCCCCTCTCTACCCTCCTGTTCTATGTGGACGAACTTTCCACTCCTTCAACTATACTTCCCAGCAGGTGGTTTTGGTTCCAATCCATCTCCCCCTCCTGCTTCTATGTGTGTGAACTTTCCACCCCTCCGGGGTTCAACCCTGTGAAACAGCATACAGAGCACATGCCAACTAGCCAGGTCTCAGGGCACAGACAGGTCCAGGAGTGGGGTCTAGGGGGTTGGGGGAGGGGAACAAGGTAGGGGCCAGATCAGGTCCCCATGAGCTGGGGTTTCCTTCCTGGGACAGGGGCAGTATCTCCTCCAAAAGTGCCTTCTCTAACCACTTCCACCTACCAGCCACCCCAGGGAAGCACCATCAGTACCTCCCATTCCCCCCATCCCAAATACCAATGTGTTAAAACATGAGACCTTCTTTAATTTACCACCTCTTTATTTCTTTTTAACCTTTTTTTAACCTTTTTTGATCCTTCAGCGGCTGACTTGCTTTATTTCACTGCCCTTCCCCCATCCCCATTTCCTTTCCATCTCCCATTTCATTACCCACCCTGTCCCATTAACTCTCTGTGTCCCAGCTTCAAATTCCTGCCCCCACCACCATCCCCACCCCCAACCCATCTCTCACACTCTCACAGTGCACAGGGGAACAATCTTGTCCTGGCTCACCAGCCCTCTAGTGGAAAGTCACAGCTGTGCAGACGGGGGAAAGTCAGAGAAGGTTTTTAGCCTTAAGGTGCAGCTGCTTTGAACACCAATCAACATTTGAGCCTCTCAAAGAATAACATGCAACAAGGCCTTTAGTCCAGTCAGTAATTACCCACATTGGGAAAAGGTGTACCTGTTTCCATTCTGACTAACTAACTTCAGTCTCTGGTGACTGAATCATTTAATGCCTTGAGAGTCCTCAATCAGCAGAAAATGTTTCTATAATTCGGCACTTGTGCATTGTGATCAAGCCATCCCTTGATCTTCTTTTAGTCCAATTAAATGGCTTGGGCTTTTTAGTCTCTTACTCTGAGGAAGTTTTCTTAGACAGTAAATAGTGGTTCTCTGAACCTTTTTCAGTTTAGTTCATTTCCTCTTGCTGTGCCCATTCCTCAGCATATGTGTAATTTACAGATAAAATACGCATCCCTTTAAAACGCAGAAACAAAACAATTGAATGAGACAGTACAAAAGCGCAATACATGCATGTTGCCTTATAGAGTGCTTGGAAATCTCATATCAACCTAGGCCCTGCAGGACACTAGAGGGAGCAGGTTCTATAACTGTTCCCTCTTCAAGAAGAACAGCCCTATAATTTGTGCCGCCTACTCTAATGAGTGTTTGCTTGCTTTTAAAATAATGGTTTCTAACAACACATCTGTTTGAAAGCAACTTTCAGAGCCAGTTCCAGTGTAGAAAGTTATTTCACAGCTAGAAGGAAATGCTACATCTTTGGCCCAAGTTCACGTTGTAGCCAAGGCAAGGTTAAGAAGAGAGTACAGCTATTTGTATACTTCTACTGAAGAAGGAAAGAAAAGAGTGCAAGGTAGCAGGTACCACCACCACTGTTTAGGCCAGCCATTTCACTGGTGATTGTGAGCCTGACAGTCTGGAGAAGATGGGGATTGTAATTGGTGGTGGAGTGATCATAAAGTCCTGTATCCCCTGGAGAGGACTAAAGGGACAATGATACAAATGAAACAGCCCCTACAGAGAAGGCAGGTTGCAATCCACACTTTCTCTCCCTCACACTACAAGGAGGGTTTTGGTGCACTTGTTAGACCAGGGTAGTCGATGGACCCCCAGGAGTACTTGGAAAGGGGCTAGGGGTACATGCGGCTGGGCAGGTACGGACTACTTGGATTCAAGTACAAGACGGCAGGGGGAGTAGATGGCTGCTGCAAATCTGGGTCCAGCTCTTCCCCCAACCCAGGAACAGCAGCTGCTGCCTGGCCCACCCCCTGCTTCTGCCCTTTGCCTGCCTCCTACAGCCTTTGCCCCCTGCCCCACCTGCTTTCTACCTCTTCCCACAACAGCCTCTGCCCCCGCACGTGCCTCCCTTTGCTCTGACTGCCAGACCCAAAGTGAGGATAACTGGCTGGGGGACAGAGGCTGCAGAGTAAAGAGAGACTGGGGCAGGCAGCAAGGGGGGCAGGCAGTGGGGGGAAGGCAGGTGCTGTTGGTAAAGCATGGTAGGCAGCAGGGTGGCAAATGGTGGGGGCCTTGTGGCAGGGGGCAAGGTGTAGAGGAAAGTGGTCAAGCTGCTTGACTCCCCTACTGCCTGCTTCCCCCCACCACCCCACACTGGCTGTTCCACAATCTGATCTCACACTGCCTTCTCCTCCCACCCACCGACCAACAGCCCCTCCCACCACCCCACCCGCTACTGCCTCCCCTACCACCTTCCACCCAACTTTTGTCCCCTACTACCTCCCAAGCTTTCCCCACTGCCTGCTGAATGTAAGACAACCCTCCAATAATTAGATTCCACGCATAGAAAATTATAACAGGTTTATGAATATTCTATGTATAGAATCTAATTTTTGGGGGGGTTGTCTTAAATTCAGAGTCAACTTGAATTCAGGTAAATATGGTATTATTGTATTACAATTGTGTCCATGACCTCCATAGCATCAGGTCCCTCTCTGCAAGGCACTGTACAAACACAGAACTAAAAGACATGTTGGCTTTTATTCCTCTTGAGATAAGATCTATCTTAGCTGGAAAGAAAGGTAGGGAGAGAGTTGCACATGCCTCTGTCTATACTGAAAGGCCTAGGTCATAAGCTATAGAAAGTTAAAAAATTCCTGTGTAGCTTAGTTGTCATAAAAATACCTAGGTGTAACAGGCTATGAATATGGTCACTTTCAGTGAAATGTTGTTTGCAGAAGAAAACTCATCTTTCATCCATCTGTTTCACAGAAAGGGCTCTAGCTAGAAGCTGCAATTTTTAGGTGTAGTTCCACAGTAGGAACTGGTCAGTGAACAAGTCTCTTCCTGCCTATTTGGAACAAAAGATAATGGAATTTTAAAGATCTTGCAAGCTACTTGTATTACAGTAGGACCAGAAGGGACTCAGAGTGGAAGCCCCGTTGGCAATGGAGTTAATAGAGTGTCTCTTTCAGCTTCCATCAGGTGCCAGTACTAGCTCCAGTGATTTCATTACTAGGCAGTTCTGGTTTATAAAATACCACCTTCAATGTCCCAGAAATAAGGATTCAAGCATGCAGGGAAGAAGACTGAATGCTCCAGGAATCCCAGTGTCCATGCTTTTTGCCATGGGTGACTGGTGCCTCCTGAGTCAGGGGGAGCACTTGCCCCACTCCAGGCACCAG
This sequence comes from Crocodylus siamensis, assembly GCF_052110815.1. Classification (NCBI taxonomy): domain Eukaryota; kingdom Metazoa; phylum Chordata; order Crocodylia; family Crocodylidae; genus Crocodylus; species Crocodylus siamensis. The sequence continues at coordinate 171,737,956 of NC_143396.1, forward strand.
TCAGCAACTGGGGGGAAGGTCCTTCAGTGGCCAATTGCACTGACTGGGGTAGGGAGTCCCCCCGCCAGTTGCACACACTGACCCGGAAGTGCCAGCAGCATGCCCAAAAGGGCCAGATGCTTCTCTTGATGCCCCCATTCCTCAGCTGGCACTCTCAGGGGGGGACAACAGTGCTCCCACCAGCCCCCCTGCCCATTGCCTAAGTGGGGAATGCTGGCTATGAAGGGGTGCACGACCGCTCTCAGGGGGTACACATGCACCCCCTATGTGCCACCACTACTTTTTGCTTATTTGGTATGAACAGTAACCTTCCAAAGGAGAAGTAGAGAGTGTTTCCATATAATTTTCCAGTCACAGAAACTAGGACTGTGCAAGGCTTTGGACTGTGCTTCAGACCTGGAGAAGCTTTGGTGTCTAAAGCAGCATGTCCAAATCAAAGTGCTGTCTTAGTTAGACTTTCCAAAGTGGTTCGGAGCTTCTGAAGCACTTCAGAACAGCTTCAGAGCCACTTCAGAGATCTGGCCATAGGACATAATGTGAATCAATGAAATATCTATAACTTTCCTGTTTTTTGTCTGATTTGGATGAAATTTGCAGGGGTTGTAGCCTCTGCTTAAAGCATGAAGCTTGCCAATGCTCAAGAAGATTGATACAGTGGTTTGGGGGAAACCCAACCCCAAATTCTTGAAAGAAAACTCGTGTCATGTCTATGTGTTACAACACGGGGGGAGGTGAAAACTGCAGGGGTAGTAGCCCCTGGTGAGGCCACAAAACCTGCCAAGTTTCAAGAAGATCAGTGCAGCAGTTTGAGGAGAACTGCACCTCAAGCTGCTGACAGGCAAAGCTAGTGACATAGATAGCCCTGTGTTTGTCAAGACAAAGCGGGCTGAAAACTGCAGGGGTGGTGGGCCCTGCTGAGGCCATGAAGCCTCCCAAGTTTCAAGGAGATAGGTGCAGAGGTTTGGGGGCAACTGCACCTCAAGCTGCAGACAAGCAAAACTCATGACATGGGTGACACTGCATGTGTTAAGGTGCAGCAGGGTGAAAGGTGCAGGGACGGTAGCCCCTGCAGCAGCCACAACACCTGCCAGCTGTCAAGGAGATAGGTGCAGGGGGATTCTGGGGCCCTGCACCTCTAGCTGCTGACAGGCAAAACTCGTGACATGGGTGCTTGTGCAACTGTATCCGTCTTGGGGGCCGGGGGGGGGGGGGGGGGGGGGAGTAGGAACTACTGCAGGCCTGGCTGCTAAGCTACTGTGTTACCAGTTAGCAATCAATCACCATTCACTCATGGACCAGCTCAAGACACAGTTGCTAGCTAATGTAACCAGTTAATTAGCAACAATTAACACCTACAAAACCACAGAGTAAGGAGAGGAAAGAATCAATACAGACAATCAACTGCCCCAAGACAGACACAGTCAGTTGCACAAGCACCCATGTCACAAGTTTTACCTGTCAGCAGCTAGTGGTGCAGGGTCCCAGAACCCAGAAGCCCTGCACCAATCTCCTGGATAGCTGGCAAGCTTCATGGCTGCAGGGGCTACCAACACTGTAGCTTTCACCCTCTTGCACCTTAACACACACAGTGTCACCCATGTCATGAGTTTTGCTTTCCCACAGCTCGAGGTTTGTTTTCCCCCAAACCCCTACACGTATCTCCTTGAAACTTGGCAGGCTTCATGGCCTCAGCAGGGGCTACCATCCCTGCAGTTTTCAACCGCTGCACCTTAACACACACCGAGTCATCTATGTCACTAGTGTTGCCTGCCAGAAGCTTAAGGTACAGTTTCCCCAAAGCCCTGCACTGATCTTCATGAAACTTGGCAGACTTCATGGGCTCACCAGGGGCTACTATTCCTGCAGTTTTCACTCCCATGTGGTATAATACATATACATGACATGAGTTTTGCTTTCAGGAGTTTGGGGTGCAGTTCTCCCCAAACCCCTGCACTGGTCTTCTTGAAACTTGGCAAGCTTCATTCTCTCAACAGAGGCTACCATCCCTGCAAGTTTCATCCAAATCAGACAAGAAACAACAAAGTTATAGATATTTCATTGATTCCCTGTTGTACCCTATGGCCAGATCTCCGAGGCAGCTCCAAAGTTTTGGAGCCACTTTGGCCAGTCAAAGTGGGAAACTGATCCAGAGCTCCAGATCGGATCTCTGGCATCCTAAGCAGCTGGATCCAAAGCCAAATCGAATAGCTGCCTAATTGTACATGCCTAACAGAAACTTAACATTCAGCTCATTCTTTAAAAAGAGACTCCTGGATGCCTATAACATACGACTGACTAGACATGTCAGTTTCCCTGTGAAGTTCCTCTTATACTGAGCAGAGATTGCCTCCATTGCATGAATTAGAGGAGGGATAAATATGAGTGTACAGAATTAAGACTAGGGAAGTTCACTTCCCCTGTGCCACGTGGCACTTCTTACAACTTCTCCTTCCAAAAAACATTTCTGTGGGTGTGACAGTCAAGAACAGAAGTCTCATTAGACAGATGAGCTTCTAGGATTCTCCAGCTAAGTGACATTTTGTCACAGTGAGATTAAAAAGCTCTGTCCAGACCCATGGCAATATAAGCAACTTACCTCTCTGTTACGATAATAAAGCTGTTGCATCTTAGCCTACAGCTTCAAGACCCTTGTGGCTTTTTCTTTCCAAGAATTTATAGTTAAATCAAAATTCAAGTCTCTTAAATCAAATTTAAAGTCTCCATACTTCATCTTTTTCTGGGACAAATGGAATTGTATCCCTTGTCAGACATCATCTCCTGTCCCCAAGATTAACATCATGAAACTAGCGTCTCTTTAGCAGAGAAATAAAAGCTGTCATAGAAGCAAACCCAAAAAGGCCTGGAGAAATCTCCAACAAATTAATTTTTTTAAATGGAAGATTATGATTATCTGTAGAATTTTTCCTCATTTCTAGTCCCAAATATCCTCATTGCCAGTCCCTAAATCATTTGTCCTGTGCTTTCTATGCCTCCCCCTTCATATGATACTTAGAAATTAGCCTCTTCCTCCTGCTGTCCATTGTGCCCTGACAGGTCTCCAGTTTTGCCCACAAGTCCTTGGTAGTGCTCCTCTCTTGAAAATCTATTCTAAGAATATTGTCTCCTCTCTAGCATCATGTCACTTTCTTTCATTGCTTTTGATCATCTTGCCAAACATAGTGGCAAATAATGCAGGTACCTCTTCTTAGGTCTTACCATACCATCCTGCCTTTCATTTTGACTGATAACCCACCAGACCGTTATGCTTCCCCTCTCTTTTCAGGTCTCACCGTTGCATCTTGCCCCGCATAGTGACTGATAACTCGTCGCCCTCCTGGGTGCCACAGGTAGAATTTGCTGATATCATAGATCTTCCTGTCAATCACCAGCCACCGCTCCTGCCCTGATGTCCCATGGCCTCGGCCAGTGTGGATTGCAATCTCCTCCCAAGTAAAAAGTTGGGAAAAATCTAGAACAGGCTCTTTCTGTTCTTCTGTGGGGCCAGACTGTGGAGGCATCCTCACTGTCTGCTGCATACGTAGCATTGAGATTTAGTCTTCCTTAGTCTACTGCTCCACTGCCTGACTGGAGACAGGACCAGTTCCACTCTTCCAGCTCTACATACTTTGTAACAATATAATTTAAATTCACAGACACACCCACCACAAATCACCACCAGTACACTGATTGTAACTTTGATTAGTGAGAAATAGCACTCAAAAGTTTCCTCCTCTTCTAATTAAAGTCTCTTGGACCCCATTCTTAAATAAAATCTCTGTTCATCCAACGTAGGAGTATGTAATAGTTCACAGGGGGTGCACCTACACATTCATTAATGAAGCCTTAGTTACTGAATATTTAGTTTTGTATTTGCCTAATAAAGTACTAACTAAACATACAGTAACTAGAGTCACAGCGTAGTAGTGCTGGTGCAGTTATTTTGTGAAGCTTACTATGCATTAGCCTAATAACATTGCGCAGTAGGCTATTAGCATGGTTTTCGACCAGCCTGCTAGTGCACAGTGTTATTAGGTTAATGTGCAGCAAGCATCTCATGTAGACATACCCAGAATGTACATAGGCATAAATAAGGTGGCGGGGGGGGAATGTACAAAGATCAACTAGGAAGCTGTTCTCTCTGTCATTTGTTTAACCAATGACTGTCTAATTTAAAATGCATGTGGAGTTCTGAGAGGAAAAGCAGGAACGCAGGACTTTCCCCACGCTGTGGATTGTTTTTCACATTGAGCTACAGAATTATGCTAGCTGCTGCTTGTTCCCCTTCTGATCCCTGAATCTAGTGCTTTTTAATTTTCCAGTGGGTCAGTTTCAACCTGAAGGATGGGGGTACCTATTCACCTGCCTATTCCAGAGTCTCATATTCTCTAGGAAAGTCAAAGTTGTAAAGATGCAGTTTTGAATTTCCTCCAGCTAAGGAAGAACTAAAAACCAGATATCACCCTTCTTGTATCAGCACTCTAACCCCTAGGCTATTATGCAAAAGGAGGCACAATTGGAGGATGAAGATGGGGTGCTGTATTTTCTATTAACCTCAGTGCTACTTTCAGTTCCTATCAAATGGTGAATGTCTAACAGATTGGAAACTTGAACAGGCTTCAACACCACTTCGGTGAGAATTAAATATCTAGGTGTTTGATCTCACTTTTGAATGTGTGCATACGTTTAAAGCCAAAATGGAGATGTTGAATGAGTCTAGGCATCTAAGTATTTTTCTGGTGAGAAGAACATGTTAGTCTGAATTATTTGCTATGATTTAGGTAGCTAAAGTCCACCTACATTCCACTCTGATGCCTTCAATAATGATTTAGATTAGGGATCTGAAAGGTTAAATGATTAATCATTTAACCAATAAGTCCAGCAATAACCGGCTAGCTTACCAGTTATCCTTTTGTTCTCTCCTTGGACTGTCACCTTGATGGGGTGGAAAGGCTTGCATGTACTAATGACTCTAAGAGCAACACTTTCAGGAGTCTTGTACTCCTGGTAGGGTCACCCTTGGCTGTAAGGTCAAAGGTGAGGTATCAAACAAAGTGCAGTGCAACAGAACATAAAGACCTCAATAGTGGAGCAGGCAGATTAAGGTGCATTTCTCAGTGGCTGTGAAGATGGATGAAGGCTGCAGTAGGTCATCTTAGATCTTGCCACTGGACACAGGTTTCTCCTCCTCCAAGATCCATGCAGTTACTGAAGTGCAGCATCCTCCTTACATAAAGCAAAGTTCTTTGGATTAGACTACAAACAAAGCAGATCCGGCTTTTTATGTTATGTGCCATGGATCAGCACATCAACAGATCACCAGTTCTTTGTTCAAAATGTACATCCAGCTGCTTTCATTCTTGAGTTCCAGCCATTACTTCAACTGCAGCCCACGAATGGGGAATTTTAACTGCCAGACCATATAGGTGCTTCTATACCTGTCATCAGTGACCTTAAACCCCTATCACCCTTCATCCTCTCTCCCATAGTCCTGTTTTGCAATATTAAGATACCAGGAACATAATCATTATATTACTCAGGGGCCTGCACAGAAGTCCAAAGTTTGTTCTCTTCTCTTGCAGTGTCAGACCATCAAATAGCCTCCAAACTAGCTAGCCCTGGTAAGATTCTATTTCTCCCTTTGCTCATAACTACCATTTTCACAAGAAAAGGACAGATAAATAATCCAGGTTAAATTAGGTGAATAGATGGTGTTACATAGGCAGAGAAGGGCTGATTCTTCCTCTCCCTTTACACTAATCTGATATAAATCAGAAGTAACCCACATGTTCTCAGTACAGGCAAATCATGCATAAGCACAAGAAGCAACATCAGGAAGGGGCTTCAATTATGGATCGGCATCGTCAGTCAACAAGGTACCTCACTGACAGCCATTCTGAGAAGGAGAAGCACAGCACGGGCTGAGTTGAACCTTTCTGTTTCTGTGCTCGACACACAGTCATGTGAAAGAGCAGGAAACCATTCAAATGTCACCTGCAACAAGCAAATTTTATTCTGTAAGTCAGAAACAATACCCTGAGATGTGTGGCAGGTACCATGCCTTCTGCCTGACCTCAGACTAACCTGACTAACTACCTCTTTCTGCTCAAATACACTAAAATCCAGAGTCTAAGGCCATGGATAAACTTGGGGGGGGGGGAGAACGTGCTTTACTTTCAGCTCATTGAACCCCAACACATGATCAGAAGACCCAGTTTCATCAGTCTGACCCATCTCACCTAACATCTGTATAGATCACATGCTTCAGTGGGGCTTGTTTGTGCTTTTATCTAATAGCTGATTGAATAGCTCCCTTCCAGTACTGTACCATTTATGAGGGCTTTTTCCCACCTCTGTCAGCAGCCTATGTGGTTTCAGGTGCCTACATGTGAGCCTGTTCTATCCTGCTCACACCACCCTGTCCCACAGAACACTGAATGAAACATATCTGACTAAGGAGAAGTAATATATTCGCTTTCAGAAAGAACTATATTATCGTACATCTTTACCCCGCCCCCGCTGCAGTAGCATTCCCCTTCTTTCCTCACTATGTTTTCATTCATATAGAGGAAGAATCTTTTGGTATAAGAATTTCTTATGCAATCTCTAACTCAGCTTGACTTTTTTTTGGCTACTCTTCCTTTTTAACTATGTGCCTTGGAAGTCAGGATACAACTTTCTCTGCCATCTAGTCTTTTTTTTTCCCCCCGAATTTTCTGCAGACTTTCCGTTTACTCCTAGTATCCTTTCATCCAGATAGCTTCAGAGCCCTTCCCTGCAAGTATGTTCTCTCTGCTTTAGTTCTTGCAGCTTTGACCTGCAGAAATCCCAAGCCTCTCTACAATAAAGTCACAGCTGTGAGAGGAAGGTATATGGGAGATAAAAGATAAGTGGGGTCAGAGGGAAAACAGCAAGCTAGCTGTTGTTACACTAGCTGCCTTATTTCTCAGAGTTTCCCCTTTTGAAACTGGTAAGCTTAGTTATAGGTCTACTTCTTCTATGTAACTGAAACAATCAAATTGTGAGTGGAGAAATGAGAAAGATTCAAAACCAAGAGAGCGAGGGACATTTTAGAGTTAGCAACATGAGAAAAGTAGGGTGCAGTGGAAGAAACAAAGTTTTCAGGAATAGGGAGGAGAAGGTTCTTTGAGAAAGGTTTTTTTCTTCCCTCATAAAACATGGGTGGGGGGAGTTGGTAACAGAGATTGAAAAGCAACTGAAACAAAGGGACTTAATAACTACTCATGCAAACGTTCCCTGCCTTGTGCCGTGCCCACTGGATCCTTCCTGCTTTACTTATGTGCCCTACCTGGCAGGAGACACCCTGCTGCAGAGGTAATTTAATTCTATAACTTGTGTGTTTTCTAAGGTCAGGTTTGCCTGCTATCATAATTTACAGTAGACAGTACTACCTGAGACATAATGCCAAATGCTAGGTGGCAATTAAAACACCTAAAAACCTCTAGGATGTCGTCAGTTGCTTTGGGAAGAATAGTGCCTTGAGATCTTATGCTGTGAGCCACACAAACGTTGATCAGTGTTAGTGCTAACTTGGAGTTTGGAGCAGTCACACCCTTAATCTAGAAACTTTCTCTGACTGTCCCCAACCTGCACAGCTATGATTTGCCACTAGAGGCCTGGAGCATTTAGTTGCAACTCAAGTGGTACTCCAAGATGTACCCGCTCTCCAATTGAAGGGATCAAAGCAGGTGCACAAGCACAGGGAAAGGGTAGGGGCCTTTCTTCCCTATCGAGCAGGGCCAGACCACCAACGGGGACTTAAACATACACCTTTTATAATGAGAGAAACTGTGGTGAGAACATAACGTATAAACCAGGAGCTATAGCGGATATTACAATACCATGAGGGGATGGGATTCAATAAAGGTTAGGCATTCACATTCATAGACATATTCATCTAGGTAACCAAAGACAGGTTTAACAAGATATAAAAACACAAACAATGCAATAAGCAATACTGATTAACAAAATATAAAATGCACAAAATACAAAACACCAAATAACAAGAGATATAGGGCATAGGTACCTGGAGAGGCGAACACAGTGACCCCCTCCACTCCAACAAGAAATTTCTCCTCTGTCACTTCACCCAACTCTACTTGACCCAGACAGGACCTGAACTCAGATCTCCTATATGGTATGCAGAAAGTCCACCACACAGCCACTACTACAGGGCTTGCTTTAGGCTGATGGGGTTTCTGACTTTCTGGAAGCCCCTGCTTCATGTGAAGCTGCCCTGCCTTTTGTTGAAGAAACTAGAAGCAGAGCTGGGAGCCTCTCAAGTGACTGCACAGCTTTCTGCTGGAGCCAGGTAGGGAACCTCTCCTGCTGGCCGCAGCCTCTTGCTGGGGATCCTGGAGCCCAGCAGGGAGCCTCTCCTTCCAGCCGTGCTGGGTTGCCTGTGGATCTTGCTCCTTTAGGCTTGTCTCGGGCAACTGCTCCCACCCAGCTCTTTGAATCTCCCTTTTATCCCACTCCAGGTGACCCAAGGGGCCAATCAGGGGACATGGAGGGTGAGTCTCTGGGGCCTCATTGGTGTGGAAAGGGAATCCCAAGCCCTACAATCATCTTTTACCCTTTCAAACCCCAAATCACTACCAGCTAGCCCGTCACATTGTTAAAGAGCCCCTACCACCATTTTTAAGCACAGAGACACTGCTACATGAGATGCTGGGGTCTGCTGGAGTGCAGTAATTACCACTCTCCAGTAGACTCAATTAACTGAGCCTGCTCCAATGTGCTATAACTACAGCATGTTGGAGCAACCTCTCTGCTCATTTATAGGAGACCCTGGTGAGTAGCAGCAAGACTAGGCACTGTAGCTGTGAGTTGTCAGTGGAAGGCTGGTGAGCCATGACAGGCTTCTATCCCTGCTCTGGAGGTTGGAGTATGAGAGATCCTAGGATATCAGAGAACTTCAGCTTGAGCAGCAGGTGTGAGGAGTGGCCACACCTTCATGGAACAGGAGCTTGGTAGTGCAGATCAGAGATAATTCTGCCCTGGAGTGCCATAACTTTGAGCTGCATAACAAATGCTTAAAACCACTTCAGGGTGTTAACGTGCAGCTATTCCAGGCATTAAGAGCTCCAGAAGATGCCCAAAATTACCATGTAACAAGGCCATTAGAGTGGAGGACTAATCTTACCCCTGGCAGTAGAAATGCTATCAAAAGGTTCATTCCAGGATAGGGCAGACTGGGCTTTTTAACCCTGACCAGTAGGCAGTTTAGGAGTGCAGCTCTGAGAGAGGGACAAACAAATTATCTCTTTTGCTCCAGCAGCTCCTGCAGCCAAGCTGCTTCCAAACATACTGGCACCTGCCTTTCCTTTGGATTAAGCAAGTAATGCCATGAGAAGGACACTGTTGTGTGGGCAACCCAGTGTCTCCATATATACCACCTAGACTTTTGTGTCCTGAAGAGGTCACTCCAGCTTCACTTTATCTTTCAAGTGAGGATTTTACACAGGAGGTAGCAGTTATGAGTTGTAAGCCCAGCTTGCTTGGAGAAAAGAGGGATGCTATGCATTGCCTCTGCCAATGTGAATGATTATTGCATGTCATTGATCAGCTGTTGCCTGCCTAAAGCTGGGCAGCCTCCAGCCAGTACAGCTCTGATGCACGATCAGTTATGCAGGCCCACCCATTGCAGAAGACAAGCACCATTTCTGTCTGTTCCCATGCACTCTCCAGCCACATGTTCAGGTTTCAAGAAGGATAAGTGAGCACTTCTAAACCCATGCCACAGTCTAAGCCATTCCATCTAAACCCACTTATACCAGGTGTCAGGCATAAGGATACAAGAAAACTGTGACAGGACTGGCTAAACTGTCCCCATTGTGGGGTGGTGGGGGTGCTCTAATGGTGTCTTCATCCCCTGGAGAGGAATAGTGAGCAAGTGGACTTTTGCCTTCAAGTAAAACACTCAGGAAGACAGCAGAAGCAGGACAGACCTGCCTTCTGTTTTGTACTACTACTAGCAATTGGGATCCTGCAGTTCAAATAGTCACCACCCCCTTGGGGGGATTCTGGTTTCTAATTTACTCTGCCAGCCCTTCCTTTGGAGGGCCTAGAGCAAGAATAGCCATGAAGGAGCCTGAATCTGAAGGCCATGAATAACAGATGCCTCTAGTGGCTGGTGGGGCATGGCGGCACTGGCAGCAGCAACAGGGCAGCAGCAGTAAGTGAAGAACTCCCACAGACACCGCTGGCAGTGTTGGCAGTGGGGGTTGGGGTGGTGAGTGCCAAACTGGGGTCAGCGACCACCTGCAGATGCTGCTGGCAGCATTGATGGCAGTCAGTGGCAATCACTGGCCACCCACAGATACTGCTGGCAGTGTTGGAGGTGGGGGGGCAGGGACACGTGGGGGCAGGTGGCAAGAGGCAAGTAGCAACCACCCACAGGCGCCACCAACAGAGTCAGCAGCGCCTTTTCGTAAGGAGTGTGCCACCATATTCAGAGGGTACACATGCACCCGCATGCACCCCCTATGCATAGTCAATGCTGTAGGCCAGGGCATAGCACTGGGAGTGGGGACACCAGCAAATATAGTGACTTGGGCCTTCTAGCTAATGACTGCCTTCTGTAAAATGTTTAAGCAGTCCTGGACTAAAACCTAGGATTCCCCTCTCAAGTTGAAGGCTCACATCACTGGTCTATACAGTCAGGCTCCCTCTTGCTTGCTCCCCTAGCTCTTGCATTCCTTGCTACCCAGTGGCCTTGCTTCTTTAAGAGAAAGGGCAGAGAGTGCCCACACACAAAGGAAGCTGATGTGGAGACACCTCTCTTGGGAGGGAGGGAATGTGAACTTGAAACCCCCTCAGGGGGAGGAGGGCCTAGAAGGTAGGTCTCCTAGTTCTTGGTGAGCATTCTGAATATAATAATAAGCCAAAACTCAGTGCTCTGGATCCCACATAAACAGACATGATGTATGTGACACTGAGTCAGGGATCTAAGATCTAGGGAGGGGTAAGCACGTAGATGCCCTTTCTATTGGCTAGTTGAAAATGCTGCAGGTTACTACAGATTTCTTTCAAGAATATCAGTTGTCCTGTGGTGCCTCTCAAATTTTCCTCAAGCTTTTTTCTAATTAAAAAACTCAGATTACACAAAAGCTTCACTGGTGACCTGCTCCAGAAGTTGTTCTTACGCAAAACTTTATGCCAGTAATTCTGAACCTTTTTAGACTCAAGGCGCCCCTCAGAAAATACCAGCTCTTAGTTTTCACTAATTTTTTTGACTACAGAAAAATAATCAAGCAATTATTTTGTTGGAAAGAACTCAAAAAGACTGCAACAGGTTAGAGCGTTTTTAGCACTATGAATTCCTATTTGAAATTTCTGGGCTTATCTTGTCAATCATGTTTGTACCTCTAACAGTACCAGGGGTAACGTGTAGGGGTGCACACGGGTGCATGTGCACCCCTAAGCGTGGCAGTGCACCCCCTACAAAAAGTACACCTATGGCAGCATCTGTGGGTGGTCCGCAATAGCCGCTGTCAACGCAGCCAGTGGCATCTATGGGTGGTCGCTACTCCCACCATCGACAGTGCCACCGGCATCTGCCGGAGTTCGCGCTTACCACCACCACACTCCCACTGCTGCCGTGCCCACCAGCCGCCAGAGGCACATGTCATTCATAAACAATACTAACATTGTGTGGTAACCTCCTGTCTTGAAAGCACTCCAACATGCCACAGTAAACTGACTGAGAATCAATGTTCTATGCTGTAGCAACAAAGGACAGTCATTAGGTGAAGTGTAATGGGACCATTAAAAATATCAAAAATAAATAAGAAGAAAGAATAGCTTTGTATCTCAGAGTTAGGCACAGGTAAGTACATAAATCACTGTTGATGCAGTGTCTCAGAAATACTAACATTACCAGGGAAGTGGCATTTGATTCCTGTTGCAGGCAAAAGTGAAAACTGCTCAACACCACAAATAGGAAAAAAGTTGAATTAGTTGTTCAGGTGAAAGTGAGAAAGTTAAAAAAAAAGAAAAAAAGAACCAATCGCTAGGCTGTAGGAGTCAGGACTACTGGAGTGGTAGTTGGCCAGATTTGTCCTACCTCTCATTAGACAGAGGGGATCAGTAGTCTTGTGCATAATAGGTGCGCCTACTTGTGCATTAATGCACTTTAGTTAATGTGTGTTAGATCTAGTACCTGGGAGCATTTTTATACATGCCCCCAATGCTGCAGTGCTGGGCGCTTTTAATTAGTAAGCTGCGTTAATTAGAAGCACCCGGGGCTCTGTCAGAAACGTGTATCAGCAGAACAGCATGTGTCAGCACTGAGAAAATGGTGGCAGCATATCGAATATGTTTTAGTTCAAAGTGCACTGCCACCATTTTCTCAGTGCTGACACATGCTGTGCCACTGATACACATGACGTGCAAGGCTGTCAGCACACATCAATTTACATGCAATTTAATCGAGTCAACTCCAATGCGCTGGATTTCCAGCATGTCAGAGCAGACTTCTTGCATGTGTGTGAGTGCCCTGGAATTCTAAAATGTCGGAGCAGACTTGATTAATTGAGTCTGCTGGAGCATGGCAATTGCTTCCCTCTAGCAGCCTCCTACATCTTGTCTATCTTCGTGCCCATGCTGAAAAATGTTGGTGAGGGTGCTTGATCTGAAGCTCATCAAATGAGTTTTAGCTTAAGTGTCCCTGCCACCATTTTCCAGAATGGGGACATTGATACACAAGGCACAGCTCTTTTTAATTAGAGCGGCTTTTGGAGCTCCTCTAATTAAAGCACTGCTCCCTCCACCCCCAGAGCATGTGTAAAAGTGCCCTCCATTGTGAGGTACAGTACTAGGAAAATGAACATTAGCCTGTCTTAATGTGGATTAACTAGAGAGCACGGGGTGCCTATACACAAGCAGGGAGGCTTCGCCAATGTGCTGGAATTAATTGAACCTGCTAGAGTGTGGTAATTACCATGCTCCAGCAGCCTCCCACATCTTGTGTATCAGCGTCTCTGCACTTCAAAATGGCAGAATAGGTGCTTTATTTAAAGCTCATTCAATAAGCTTTAGGTAAAGTACCCCCACCACCATTTTGAAGTGCAGGGATACTGATACATAAGGTGCTCTGAGTGCTTTAATTAGAGTGGCTCTGGGAACCACTCTAATTAAAGCCCCCCATCCCACTCCTGGAGCATGTGTATAAATGCCCGTGGTTTTTAAGAGATGCTTAATGCATACTAGCTTATTTTAATATGCATTAGCTAAATAGCACTTTTTTAGTGATGCTTTGATGCTTATTAAATAGGCTAATGCACATTAAAGAACAGGTGTAGATACACCCAGAGAGAAATAAAGAGAATGGGTAGTTTTCATGAGAGAACAAGAGCTGCAACTGTCTGTACTTCTCCCACTATGCAGCGAGCTCCCCTTCACAAGACGAGATCCTGCTTATTATTTTCCAATGATTGAAAAAAAGGCACCAGAGGCTGGAAAGACCTTCATTCAACCTTGATTACCAAGATCCAGCTGCAAGTGAGGAGGAAAGAGGGACTTCAAACTACTATTATCGTAAGTGGAATGCGAGTTTCATGGCCTGAAAGAAATAAACAGCAAGATACAACAGGGTGACTAGGTAAGAATGACTACTGTAAACAATGATGCTCAGTAGCCAAATGAAAACACTGTGTCCTTGAGTAAATGTAATTTCCAGTTCTTTGAACCCAAGTAGGTTCCATAATAGATTTTAAAAAACAAAGTAAATTTCTATTTTATATTGTTGCCCTTTGGCCAGAGCAAGCTGCTAAATCTGGAGCTTTGAAGGATTGCTTCTGTAAGGATACAAGCCCTTTAAGAAGCTTGTAGTAATGTAACCATGTTAGCCATATAAAACTTACTGTGTTGCTTAGAAGCAAGAGCTCCAAGGAGTTTACTATAGGATTCTCCCAGATATGTTCCTCTCCTTTATTGTATTGTATTATTGTATTTACTTGCATACCGTACACCCTTAGGGGGGCGTCTTAAGCAGAGATGCTGATTTTCTGCACAAGAATGAAAGCATGGAGATGCTGTAATGGCTGCCCTGTAGGCCAGTGCAAGTAGACAGCTATTCCATCTGGCTTTGGATCCGGCTGCCTCGGATGCCAGAGATCCAATCCGGAACTCTGAATTGGTTTCCCGCTGCGATCCAGCCATAGGATATAGTGGGGAATCAATGAAATATCTATAACTTTGTTGTTTTTTGTCTGATTTGGATGAAGCTTGCAGGGTGGTAGCCTGTGCTGACAGCATAATCAGTGCAGGGGTTTAGGGGGAACTGCACCCCAAATTCTTGACAGAAAACTCATGTCACGTCTATGTGTTACAACACAGGGGGGTGAAAACTGCAGAGGTAGTAGCCCCTGGTGAGGACACAAAGCCTGACAAGTATCAAGGAGATAGGTGCAGGGTTTTGGGGGGAACTGCACCTCAAGCTGCTGACAGGCAAAACTCGTGACATAGATGACCCTGTCTGTGTTAAGGTACAGAGGGCTGAAAACTGCAGGAGTGGTAGCCCCTGGTAAGGCCACAAAGCTTGCCAAGTTTCAAGGAGATGAGTGCAGGGGCTTGGGGGAACCTGCACCTCAAGCTGCTGACAAGCAAAACTCATGACATGGGTGCTTGTGCAACTGTCTGCCTTGGGGCACTGGAGGGGAGGCAGAGGTGGGGACTACTGCAGGCCTGGCTGCTAAGCTACTGTGTTACCAGTTACCAATTAATCATTAGTCACTCAGGGACCAGCTCAATACACAGTACCTAGCTACTACATAACGACTTAACGAGCATGGATTAACACCTACAAAACCACAGGCTAAGGAGAGGAAATAATCAACACAGACAATCAACTTCCCCAAGACAGACACAGTCTGTTGCACAAGCACCCATGGCATGAGTTTTGCATGTCAGCAGCCAGAGGTGCAGAGCCCTACAGCCAGATCTCCAAAGCGGCTCTGAAGCTTTTCCAAAGCCATTCAAAGGTCCAAACTGCTTCAGGAAGCCTAACGAAGCCAGCGCTTCAACCTGAACATACTGCTTCAGATGCCAAAGCATCCGAAGCTTCTCCGGATCTGAAGCATGGTCCAAAGCCTCACACAGCCTTACTGCCCTGCTCATCTCCCAGGGGTTGGAGTTCACTCTTCAGGGTCAGCTAGGGTTTTAATCCTTTCACAGGCATATGCAAAAGCTGCTGTTAGTTCAGCAAAGGCTGTGAAAAGATACAAACTCTAGTGTTTCCTAGCTCTGAGTGTTTTCCTCTAGGGTCAGGATTCAGTCGTGACTCTGAAAATATCTTTCCTCATTCTGCCTTCCCAAAACCAGGTGTGTATCTTATTTGGGGGCATGTGGTATGCAAGAAAATGTGTGTGGCCGGGGTGGTCAACCTCCAGCCTGCAGGCCAAATCCCGAGGGCAGAGCCATGGCATCCAGGCCAAAAGTCTCCCCATGAGTTGGGAAATTTGGCATCAGGGAAGCTGTGAAGATTAATTCTGCCTCCCCCCTGCCAAATTCCTGTGGGTGGACTGGAGTTGGGCCACACTCCTCCTCCCACACCACTATGTCAGAGAGAGGCTATGCTCCATTCCCTTTAAACAGCTGGGTTGGAGCTGGACCATGCCCTCTTCTCCCATTGGGGCTGGGCTATGTCCCCTTTCCCTAGATCCAGGCTAGGCCATGATCTGGGCTAGGTCATGCACCTTCCCTTCCCATGGGGCCAGACTGTCACTGGGACAAGACCTCTTTCCACACATGGCTGGATCAGAAGCAAGCTGCCCCCAGCCCCTTCATGCAGCCAGATTGGAACCACCAGCTGGATCCAGCACACAGATGATCTGGGCATTACCCAGCCATCTCACTGGACAAAAAGGTTAAGCACCCACCACTGTCTTAGCCTGTTCCCAGAAGTTTACTATGACTCCTCTGATAAACCAACGAATAACACATGGTACCAGTGATTGTTAAAGAGAGACCACTCCCACCTTCTACCCCATGTTTTAAAAAAGAATGGGCCAGCTAAGAGTCAGTCTTCATGCAGCTGAACTTTCTAGAAATACAGCAGGAGACGGTAAGAGAAGCAGACAAGATTATGAAAGGGAATAATAATAATAATGATGATGACATAGTAGTAACATAGTAGTTATTTTTCTGACTTGCAAGGACAGAGGCAGTAATTCAAATGCTTTTGCACTGGTTTCAGGTAAGCCAGGCTGCTGTGAGATGGTAAAAACTAAATTTCAAGAATATGACATGCCTAAAATAATGTGACTTTTGAGAGTCATCAGCTTCACTGTGGAAATCAAGGAAAAAAGAGACTTTTGGTCCTTTTCCCCAAAGACCTAAAGGACTCTATGTTAAACGTGCAATTCTGGAGAGCTCAGAAAGTATTTAAAAAAATACCAGATAATAGTGGGAATCAGAGATCAAAATATCAAAAGATTGCTAGAGAAGCCAGACTTTGATTTGGCTAAAGCAATTACAATGTGTTAGGCTGCTGAGCTCAGTCATCACAAAAGACAAGTTTGGGAAATAAAGCAAGATCCAAGTACTGTTGACCTCATTAGAAAGCAAACAAAGTTGTCACTGTAGAATTTTTTTTTTTTGTATTTACTAGATATTGGTGCACAGGTGAATGTAATTTCAGAGTCTACCATTAGAAATCCAAAGGAAAAGCCTACACAAATAGAGTTAAGTAAACCTTAAATCTTACTGCAGGGAACCATTTCCAGCAATGGGCATATGTGAATTAGAGTTAAGAGTAAATTAACTGAGCAGTAAGATATGTAATTACTGCTGGGGCTGGTATTTCACTACTGGGACAGAAAACTTGTCAAATGCTAGGCTTAATTTTAAAAAGCCCATTTGATAAAATGCCAGACATCAATAGAGTTTTAAAAAATTGCAGTCTGATTGCAGATATTTTGATGCCATAGGAAAGCTGTCAACTGCATATAAGATTGAATTGAATGAGTTGTATACTCCTATTGTACCTACAGCTAGGAAGTAGGGCTGTGCAAAGCTTCAATAGCTGATTTGATTCAGAGGAGATTTGGCCTGATTCAGAGACCAAATCTCCGAATCCAAATTGAATCAGGAGACCAATTAAAAGCTCTGAATTGATTCAAAGCATCCAAATTGATTCATAAAAGTTTTGGAAAAGATTCAGCCCCTTTGGTGATTTAGCCATAGACTAAACAGCTTATACAGCTGCCTCCAGCTGGTAAGTCGGTTGGGGCTGGGGGAGGGGGGAGGGAAGAAGCATGGGGAAGGGAGGGATTGGGGCTGGGACAAGCTCCCCAGCTGGGGCAGGGGAGCATGTGACTCATGGAGGGGGGGTGGAGTGGCTTGGGATGTGGGCACAGCAGTGCTAGGAGAGGGGACTATGCCCTGCTGCCACCCAGAGCTAGCCACACCTGCATCTCACGCCCCCCCCCCCGGGCTAGGTGGGCAAGCGGCAGCAGGGCATAGCCCTTGTGGCTCCCCCACTGGGGCAGAGGCAGGCACAGACAGAGGAGCCATGGGAGAAGCCCCCATGGCTGCCCTGCCTGGCCCCATCCCCCATCTAGCCCCAGCCTCCCGGCACTTTAAAAAAAAAAAAAAAAAAAAAAAGCCCTGCACTCACCGGCTGTGGTAGTGGGGATCAGTGCCTCTGATGGCATGTGGCAGAGCCCCCCCATGTAGTGTGGGGCAGTGGGGGGCAGCGGGGATCATCCCCCCACCTAGCACCCATGCATCAGTTGCCCCATGACACAGGCGCAGCATGGCTTGGCAGGACACCACATGCTGTCTGGCAGCTAGCGGGGCTCCAGCAGTCACCTGGAGCCTGGCACCACTCAGCCTCAGTGGCCCCAGCTTCCAGAGAGTGCAGCACTGTGCTGAGTCATGCTGCACCCAAGCGATGCAACAGCTATCGTGCAGGTACCAAGTGGGGTGGATGATTCCCACTGACCCCTGCTGGCCCACTTCTTTGCACTCACCAGCTGCAGCAATGGTGACTGGGGTCTCTGGGCACTTGTGGCAGAGCCTCCCCATGCAGCACAGGACAGTGGGGGGGCAGCAGGGATGCCCCCCCTGCCTGGCACCCACACAACAGCTGTCTCATGGCATGGGTGCAGCGTGGCTCAGCAGGGCACCGCACACTGTCTGGGAGCTAAGATTAGCTCCATGTGTCAGCCGGAGCCGAGCACCACTCAGTACCAGTGGCCCCAGCTCCCAGAAAGCACTCAGCGCCCTGCCAAACCACGCTGCACCTATGCCATAAGGAAGCTGCTGTACAGGTGCCAGGCAGGGGGGTGGTAATCCCCACTCCTCTACACCACTCTGCCACAAGCACCCAGAAGCCTCAATCACCACTGCTGCAGCCAGTGAGTGTGGGGCTTTTTGTTTTGTTTTTTAAGTGCCAGGAGGCTGGGGTTGGGTGGGGGATAGGGCCAATCAGGGCAGCCATGGGGGCTTCTCCCATTGCTCCCTGCACCTGTGTTGATGCAGGCACAGCTGGAGAAGCCATGGGAGAACCTGCAGCCACCAAGCTGTGCCTGCCGCTCCCCAGCCAATCTGAATTACCAAATCTCTCTGAATCAGTGCCAAATCTTCAAAGCCAATTCATCCAAATCAATTCAGGACAGTGATCCAAATCTCCAAATCGAATCACTGTACTCCAAATTGGCTAAGTCTAAATCTGAATCGAATACTTCCCTATTTGCACAGGCCTACTAGGAAGGTCCTCTTAGGACTTAGAAATTAAAAGAAGCATTGGACAGATTAGTTGAACTGAACATCACAAAGAAATTTGAGTGTCCAACTGAAAGAGTTCTCTCCCTAGCAATAGTGGTGAGAATGGACTGAAACCTTTGTCTGTCTAGACGCTAAATAATTTAAATACGTAAAAAAACATTTTCACATATCTACAAGGGAAGAGATTTGGGGGAAATGTAGTGATATTTGGCGGCTAAATATTTCTCTACATTAGATGTCTCATCTGGGTTCTGACAGGTATTTCTAGAAAAAAAGCGGGTAGCTCATATACTTTTAGTACACTATTTGTGCAGTATTTACTAAGTTACAAACCCAATACTATGGTATTTGGGTTGTTATGCTCCTGATATAATCAAAATAAATAAATAAAACAAATCTTTAAGTACATTAAAGTTAACATCATAGTTGATGTGTTGACATGGAAACGCACCGTAAAAGAACTTAATTAGAGAGTACATAAAGCCCTTGTCAAAGCTATTGAGGCTTGGTTGAAACTTAATAAACATGTCACCAATTGTCATGGAGAGAAGCTCATATCCATTCCCTATAACAGGGGTGGGCAATTATTTCAGCTGGAGGGCCACTTAATGACTCTTGATGAGCTGTTGAGGGCCGCAAAGGTAGCCCCACCGCTTGACACTTGCCCCACCCCCTGATTGCCATCTTGGGACCAGAAGTCCCACTCCTCACCCTTGACTTTTGCCACCAGAAGTCCCTCCCCTTGCCCCCAGAAGTACTCCTGTGGAGGGGAGCATAATAGCTCAAAATTAAGACTTACTCTTATTATGTTGTGTGTAAAGGTGTGTGGGCTATGGTTGGGGTGGGTAGGGTGTGTGGGGAAGGAGAGTGTGGGTGTGTGTGGTTGCAGAGTTTGTTGCGGGGGTTGTGGAAAGGTGTGGGGTTGAGGGGTTTGTGGGCAAGTCTGTGGGTGGGTGTGGGAGTGTATGGGTGGGTGTGGAGTTTGTGGGGAGAAGTGTGGGTGAATGTGGGGATTGTGGGTGGGTGTGGATCCCTCCCTGACACATCCCCTCTCATGGCACAGCCTTCAGCAGAAGGGTAGCAGCAGTAGCAGGCGGTGGGCAATTGGGGCAATGACAGTCTGTGGCAAGCAGAGCCCCCTAGCATTGCACAGCCCTGCCTGAGTCCTGGGATCTGTATGTGATGGCACAAACCACACCCAGCCCAGCCCACTGGTGTGTGCCTTCAAACCAGATTGGACTGGCTCCATGCCAGCACATGGGTTTCCCAGCACTGCAGGCAGGAACCATGTGCCGGGCCAGGCTGGCCCCATGCATCCACATGGCATTTCCAGCACTCTAGCAGGGAACCACACATTGTGGCACAGAGTCTGACTGGCCCGATAGCCTGCGATGCCCCATGGCTTCTGGTCTATGCACCATTGGGCTGGACAGGCTCCTTTCTACCACACGCAACTGTTGGTTCTCCTTCCGGGAGCTGTGCACCATTGGGCCAGGCAGGCTGGCTCTGTGCCAGCATGTGGGGCTCCCAACACTGTAGCTGGGAGCAGGCACTGTCAGGCCAAGCTGGGCGGGCTCTGTCACCATGTGTGGCTCCCCACTGGAGTGCTGGAAGCCCCACATGGAGGCACAGAGCTGGCTCAGCCCAACGGCACACAGTTCCCACCTGAAGTGTCAGGAGCCCCACGTGCTAGCACAAAGCCAGCCCAGTCCAACCCAAAGGTCTGCACCAGCAGGCTGGGCCAGGCCAGGTCAGGCCAGTTCTGTGCCACCACATGCACCACGTGCACCAGGAGGTTCTGCTTGTTATGGGCCATAAGTTCCCTGAGAGTCCGCTGCCTGCTGCTGCTGCCACCAGTGACTGTGCATCATGAGGTGAGGGCATGTGGTGGGGGGCCCCATACCCACTCATAATCCCCATACCCACCCACCCACACACACACATATGCTATAATCACCCTTCAGATACCAAAGGCTGCTATCAAGTCTCCCTTCAATCTTCTCTTCTTTAAACTAAATAACCCTAGTTCTTTCAGCTTTTCCTCATAAGTCTTGTTTCCCAGGCCTATCATGTATTGTTGAGATTTACAAATATACTAAGAAGTAGAGAAGTTTCTGGGAATGGTAAATTTTGTTGGAAAATTAAACTGAATTTGGCCATTCAAACCACTAGCCCAAGGTCAATAATTTACAAATATTCTCAGCAGCGATGAAAGGACTGTCAAAGGAAATCTGAAAAACTGAAACAGGTTTAAAAAACAGCACCTGTTCTGAGATGAGGTTTGGAAGGGATCTCAGGAGGTCATCTAATCCAACTTGCTACTCCTTGCTACAACTTGAGGCACAGCAGCGTTAGTAGCAGCAGCAGTGGTGGCGGCAGCACTGGAACAGTGAAAATCTGTGATTTTTCTCCTTTAAATGAGAAAATTTCCATTTTTCTGTGTTAAGGAGAAAATCCATGTTTTTATGCAGCAAATGGAAAACCAGGCTCCATGCTGTTAATGGGCCACAACTGATGCTTATAAATTCAAAAGTTTTGCCAAAGAGTATAATTTCAACTATATTACCTATAGCCCAGGGTATCCACAGTTAAAAGACTTAGTGCAAAATGGTGTTAACATTATAAAGAGTTTACATAAAAATTGCTAAGAACTCACACTGACCCTTTCCTGGCTTATTTGAAGTATAGGGCATCACCTTTGCAGCAAGGGTTCTCACCTCTGGAACAGCTGTCCAACAGAAGCCCCAGAATACAATTACATCATCAGAGACATGGTACATGCAAATGCTAGAAGCCTGCAAAGGCAATAGGTAAGAAACAAAACAGAGGCAGCACTATGAGAGAGAGACTTGTGACTTGCTTTCTTTGCAACCACAAGACAATGGATCTATAACGGTGTCAGATTCCCCAGAGGAGCATTTGCTTGGGACCCCCAGACTTACACATTCTCTTGGAATCCTTCCTGAAGCCAAGTCAGGTGTAGCTTCTAGAGAGGTTGAGCTCCTTGCTCCTTGGATTTTGAGACCTGGTCTTGTGGTCTCTAACTCCCCTAGTTATCTGTGGCCTTTTTGGAGAGCTATCTTCTGACTTAGCTTCCAGCAAGGGACTTTCCGTCTTTCCCTCTTCAAAGGGAACACAAAATGCACTCTCTATATATAGATATAGATATATTCTTAAATATATGTGTGTGTATGTGATATATTTAAGAATATATATATATATATATATATATATATATATATATATATTTTTTTTTTTTTTTTTTTTTTTTTTTTAAAAAGAAAAGCTGCCTGCTTTGCTGCATGAGGCTTTGGGTGCACTCTGTCTTCCTCAAGTATTCTTTTACATATATATATGTAAACCAGTACAGAGATGGCAGAATCATTGAATCCCAAAGCCTTGGCTAAGTGGCATGCAGTCTCTGTCAGACAAAACAGCCCAGAGTTCTCAGGCTCCTGTGCTTCTCCCTATATCTCTCTCCTCACACCCTTGCTTCTGGGACCCTGCTCTTCAAGATGCTCTCTTTGCACTGTGCTTCTCAAGTGCTTCCTCTCTGGCACTGGAAACAGCAGGGAATCTCTTCAGGTATAGGGGCTTTGGTGTCAACATCTGTAGATTGCTTCATTGCTTGCTGGATGGCCCATTCTCCCCTAAAAGAATACTCTTCCCACAGGTCTTCTCCCACACACTATTAAACACCTCTTCTTTGTCCACGTACAAGTTAGGGAAACCTGAGACATATTATTATATATGGAAAAACATTTGATCACAGGGGTAGATTCAGAGGGGGTGCAGTGGCATGGCCACACCCCCATTTCTGACAATATGGCAGATCAGGGCCTTTAAGTCCCCAAAGAATATAAAAAAAAGCCTGCTCCTCCTTCCCCCTCCCTGCTCAAAGATGTATCCTATCCCCTTCGAGCCAGCTGAGGAAGCCATGAGATCAACCCAAAAAGCAGGTTTTAGGAACAGGAGCAAGCAGCTGGGGGATCAGGCAGAGAGCAGAGTCAGAGAGCAAGTAGGGTCAAGAAGCCAGAAGATTAAGCAGAGAGCAGGGTCTAAGAACAAGCTGAGTCAGGAAGCTAGGGGAACTGATCAGAGAGCATGGTTTTAAAGCAAGTCAGGTCAAGAAGCCTGGAGAACAAGCAGAGAGCAGAGTCACAGCCCTGTTGGCAAAGATCTGGCACAATCATCACAAGTGTGGGCAGGAACTACTGACAAACCTAAGGTAGTAGGGGAAGGTCCCAGATGGCTTGGGCTGGTATAATCAAAGGAAGCAGAACTTAGATTTCAAAACAGAAACTGTAAGGGGCAGGAGACTAGAGTATCTAAGAAGAGACAGAGGGGGCATCCAGATGTGCGTGAACATTTGGTTCTCTGGGGACAAGTAGCTGCGGCACACCTTGCACCGCAGCATGTGGGAAATTACCCCGGAGGCAGTAGGGGAGGCTGAGGTCAGCACTGTGCAGCCAGACTCATATCTGCAGCTGTGGGACACTGGGTCCCAGCACCATGGGGCACTGCTGGGACTCCACAGATATGGGACTCTGGATCCCGGCAGATTCTGGGCACTGCCAGAACCCAGTGTCTGCAGCTACCAAGTGCTGCCATGGCTGAAAGCCCCCTCAGCTGTGAGACTGAGCCTTGGCCAGGCATGGTGCACCCTTATGGCTGGGAGCCCGGTTCCCACCACAGGGGAGACCTTTGTACACCTGCAAATTAAAGCTGGATAGTAACCAGCTAATATAGTACACATTTTTTAGGTTTAACTTTCCAGCTGGTTGGACTTTTCTATGGTGTGATAGGTATGTATGCATAGCTGATCTCAATTAATTGCACAATTCACCAGTTAATTGTGTAATACCTGTAACATGTAGAGGGAGCCTGAGAAAAAGGAAATCTCATGACTCTGGAAGGTCACCAGAAATCTTCTGCAACAAATCTGCCTTCTATCCTAAGTTTCATAAGACATGCCCAAATTGAAGCAATTCAGCTTAGGTCTTTATAAGTCCTGTTTTTTGACTAGCGGCATACTTGGGGATGTAGAAACAGTTGATGTTGTACCTATACAAAGCAGGCTTAACTGAAAATCCAAGGGTGGGACTGGCTAAAAGTGATAAATAGAAAAACAAGAGGAATAGCTGAGTCACCCACTTTTCTTGTGGTCTGAAGCTATCACCTTCTGCTTATGGCACTTTTTGCCCAGGAAGCCGTAACTACCTCTGCCCCTCCTTCAGTGAGAATGGAGTGGGTAGCGTTTTCCAGACTCAACTGCCATGTTACAGTGGCAGTGGTAGTGGATGGCTGCAGACTGGTTGCCTTTCCCTTACCTGAATACAAGTTCTCCAGACAGAGACAGCATAGATAAAAGACCACATAGGAAGGGCCTGAGCTCATCAAAAAAAAAGCCCTGTGAAGGGGTCATGCAGTCAGATGCTTTTGCAGCAGCTTTATTGGTTAAGTAATCTCATAAAACACCCTCACATGACCCCTCTGCATAATGAAAGGGAGAATGCTGTGCATTTATGCCAATTGTCATCTATGAAAACAGGTAGAGGCACTAAATAAACCTGACCCCACCAACATGTGTTTGTCATGTGAGGTGTGGTGCAAGTCTTCCATGTTGCAAACAGGGCTCTACCTCTCCCAGAACCACCTTGACTTGAAATTCTAGCCTTGGGAAGTCTACAAAGAATGAAGTGTTCTAATTTCAATCTGTCCCATTGTGCCAGCCCATGCGTCTTGGCTAGGCAGTGAATGAATTGCAATTTGCATGAAGCTGTTCATGATTATAAAGTCTTGCCTTATGTACGTGCCCAGAGTTCTGGGAAATAATAAAAAAAAATGAGAGCCCTTGCCTCATAAGGGCAATCACCCATGATTTCATACCAAGGAACTAATTCATTGTTGCAGTGTGGCTGTAAATCACTGCCTCTGGTGTCAATGAAGAAATCACATTTCATAACACTTATACTTATATTGCACAACTGTAAATCCATATGCAAGGTGCATTCAGGATAGGCCCTTGAAGGGACCTGAAGAAGGTCACTTTGTGCCCAAAAACATATTGAATATTTCTCCCAACTATACAGTTTGTCCAATAAGAGATCACCCCCCAAAAAATTCAACCCTGACTTCTCTCTCAATGCTGAACTGTCAGACACACTGAGGTAGGACAGTTATAAATGTATTGTGTGCATTTGAAGAACATGGACAGTGATGCCAGTAACAAGAACTGTGGGCCTTTCATTTGACATGGTATGTATTCATGTGATAGCAGGAGACCGTGCTTAGTGACATAGGTGGTCTCTTCCAATCCTATCCCCATGTGTTCTTCAGGAAAATGGTGGAGTCTTATTCTTAAATGGGCAGAAGGAATACACAATTTGTACTTGAGTGAAGGACTTGCAAGCCAGGTTTCATGTGACTGTAGAAACCTTCCAAAACATTTCCAAGAAAAAGGATGGTATTTTTAATTTTAATATCTTGAAAGTAGTCCCTCTTAAAAAGAACTCTCTGAAACCATTGGCAAAGGTAAGACCTTCCTCTTTTAGGCCTCAATCCAGTTTGTCTTTTAACTTTAATGAAAGTTAGATGAGACATTGAAGTACATGCAAGCAGATTTCTTTAATGCTTCGCATGGATAAAATTACCCTTCTAAGAAACAAGTAATTACTTATTAATTAATTAATTAAAGCAATTACATTTCTCCAGATAGTTAGTTATATCATGTGTAACAGGCTAGCTGGCAGTGACCTAGCCCACAGGTTTTGAAAGGGCAAAAGATGATTGGAGGACTTGGGATTCCTTTTCCGCACCAATCTGGTAATGATTTGGCCCAGGGGTTTTGAAGGGGTAAGAGAAGATTGGAGGACTTGGGATTCCCTTTCCGCACCAATCAGGCCCCAGAGACTCACTGCCACCCCCCCCCCGTGTCCCGATTGGACCCTTGGGTCACCTGGAGGGGGATAAAAGAGGCAGCCTGGGCTGACTCAGGGGAGAGACCAGCAAGGGACAACAAGGAATAAGCTTCACAGAGCTGAGCCAGCGGGGCAGGAGCAGTGCCTCGGAAGAGCCTGAAAGAGCAGGACCCGTGGTCAGCAGTGGGACCCTCAGCAGCATGGCATGCAGCCGGCAGGAGAGGCTCCCTCTGCTCCAGGAAGGATCTCAGCAGTGACCTGAGAGGTTCCCAGCTCTGCTTCCAGCTCCTCTAATCAGAGGCCAGGTAGCTTCACGTGAGGCCGGGGCTCCAAGAAGGTCGAGAACCCTAACAGGCTAGAGTAGTGGTACCAGTAACTGCTGTGTGGTAGCATTCCTGCCTACTACAGGGGAGGTCTTGGTTCAAGTCCTAGTAAAGGTGACTTGGGCTGGGTGAGATAACAAGAAGCAAATCTTCTTGCAGTGGAAAGGAGCCATTGTGTTTTCCCTCCTTTCTCCCCCTCCAGGTACCAAGGCCCTATATTTCCTTGTCATTTGACATTTTGCATTTTGTGCCTTTTTATATTTCACTAACCCATATTGTTTGTTCTGCTTTTTGTGTTTTATATTTTGTTAACCCTGTTTTGTCAGTGATTGTAAGTGTCTAACCTTTGTTGAATCCTGCCCCCTTGGGGCATTGTAGTGCCCACTATACCCTCTGATTTATGCCTATTATGCTCCCAGTATTAAAAGGTATATGGTTATGTCCCCACTCACTGTCTGACTCTGCTCTATAGGGGAAAAAGAGTCCCTATACGTCCCACAGCGCTTGTGCACCTGCTTTGATCCCTTCAATTGGAGAGGGGGTACCTCTTGGAATACCGCCCAGGTTAAATTTTGGGGTGTCTTCTGGGATTCCCACATAGCAGGTGCTAAAATATTATTCAAGCACTTTATACCCCTGTAGAGAGAGAGAGAGCCACCAGTAGACATGTCCAATGCCAACCAGTCTGCCGTACCTTCCAGGAGTGATGGGACTGTGCAGGGGGGGCGGGGCAAACTGCTGGTACTGAAGCTACCCCAGAATGGGTGGGGGTTTTCCAGCAGATTCTGTGAGAGGTGACCCATTCCTCCAGTGACAGGCAGCCTATAAGAGACACTGGAGTTTCCTGGGAACCCTGCCAGTCCCTGCAGGGGAGGAAGGATTTGACTCTTGGCTCTCCCATATTCAAGAGACTTTACTTACTTGGCAAATACCTGATGAGGATAAGTGACGCCGTCTGCTGGAGGTCCTGAGGGAGCCTGCCTTTGGGGTTGTGAGGACTGCCAAACTCTGGAACCCTGCTATCACCACCCGGCAATGTGTGCAGGTCCTTCAGGATGCTTTTGACCAACCCACGGGGAGCGGGGAGGCATATCATGAATTGCTGAGAACTTTCCAGTGCAAGGGTGAGACTCTTTTAGCATATGTCCTTCGCTTAGAGCCCATGCTACAATGCCTGGTGACCCAAGGAGCACTTAGTGTCACTGACGCCAATCGGATACGGCTCTGGCAAATTCATACTGGGGCACGGTATAGCTCGGACTTACTCTGGAACCTCAACCATGCTCCTTATTCATGTGGGCACCAATGACACGGCTCGGAGCACCCCCAGTCAGGTCATGAGGCGCTACAGGGATTTGGGAGCGGGACTTAGGGGTCTGGGAGCTCAGGTGGTGTTTTCGTCGATCCTCCCAGTCTCGGGCTATGGGCTGAGGAGGGAGAGGAGGATCCACGCAGTGAACCAAAGACTGTGGAGCTGGTGTCATCGGGAAGGCTTTGGCTTCCATGATCACAGCCCGCTCTTTGGCGAGAGAGGCAGCGACCTGCTGGGAAGAGATGGCCTCCACCTCTGTCCCCTGGGGAGGAGGCTCTTTTCAGCCAGGCTGGCTGACCTGCTCCACCGAGCTTTAAACTAAGCTCGCTGGGGGATGGGAGGACTACTGCCACTGCTGGCCCGCTGAGCGACCCTTGCAAAGCCAGCAGACCAAGGCACTTAAGGGAGCCCACCCCTGCCCCAGCCCTGGCACAATCTGTGGGCAAGGTAAGAGCCCCCAAGGGCACACTTGCCTGCCTGTACACTAATGCCAGGAGCCTGGGCAACAAGCAGGACGAGCTCGTCCTCCTGCTCAGTGCAAAGAATTATGACGTCCTTGGGATAACAGAGACCTGGTGGGACTCCACCCATGACTGGGTATAGAGGGCTATACCCTGTACAGGAGGGATCGTGTTGACAAAAGGGGCGGGGGTGTAGCTCTCTATGTGAAGGAAAGCTACATGTCCCTGCAAGCTGATGTTGGCGACCAGCATGGACAGCTAGAGACCCTCTGGGTAAAAATTCGTGGGGAATACGGCACAGGGGACACAACAGTGGGAGTCTACTACAGACCTCCCACTCAAAGTCCTGAGCTTGACCAGGAGTTCGCCCGGGAACTGACTGAGGCCGCTTGCTCCAGGACCTTGGTTGTCATGGGTGACTTCAATTACCCGGACATCTCGTGGGAAGATCACTCAGCAAAATCCGAGCGGTCGCAAAGCTTTCTCTCATGCGTGGATGACCTCTACCTGACTCAAGAAGTCTATGGGCCAACGAGAGGCAAAGTGCTGCTCAACCTGGTACTGGCTACGGGGGACGACCTAATCAGCGACCTAGTGATCGATGGGAAGCTGGGTGACAGCGACCGCGAGCTGATCACCTTCACCATCCGGCTTAAAGCTGGCAAGTCAGTCAGCAACACAGAAGTCCTTGACTTCAGAAAAGCCGACTTTGACAAGCTCAAGTGGCTTGTCGGTCAGGCCCTCAGGGACTGTGACCCCATGGAGATGGGAGTTCAAGAAGAGTGGTTGCTTCTTAAGGAAGCGATCCTCAATGCACAAGCTAAAACTATTCCAACACGGAGGAAAGGCAGCAAGAAGGCACAGCAGCCCTCCTGGCTCTCCAGGGACCTAGCAGACCTCCTGCGGCTAAAAAGGAAAGCCTACAAAGGATGGAGGATGGGATTCACCTCCAAGGAGGATTATTCCGCAGTGGTCCGGTCCTGCAGGGAGCAAACCAGGAAAGCCAAGGCTGCAACTGAACTCCAACTAGCTTCAAGCATCAAGGACAACAAAAAGTCCTTTTTCAGATATGTGGGGAGCCGGAGGAAAAGCAAGGGCAATGTTGGACCCCTGCTAAACCAGATGGGGCAACTGACAACTGACGCCCAGGAAAAAGCCAACCTATTAAATAGGTACTTTGCGTCAGTCTTTCATCAGTCCCACGGGACGCCCATGCCTGCTATGGGACAGGGAGATCCGGGTGATGGGGATCCCCTACCCTCCATAAATGCTGACCTCGTGAAGGAACACCTTGAGAAGCTGGACACCTTCAAGTCAGCCGGCCCTGACAATCTGCACCCCAGGGTACTCAAGGAGCTGGCGAGCGTCATAGCCCAGCCCCTGGCACGGATCTTTGAAAACTCCTGGCACTCTGGTGTAGTGCCCAAAGACTGGAAGAAGGCCAATGTGGTGCCTATCTTCAAGAAAGGGAGGAGAGTGGATCTGGCTAACTACAGGCCCATTAGCCTGACTTCTATCCTGGGGAAGATCCTAGAAAAGTTTATTAAGGAGGCCATCCTTGTTGGACTGGCCCAGGCTAACATTCTAAGGGATAGCCAGCACGGGTTTGTTGCAGGTAGGTCTTGTTTGACCAATCTCATTTCCTTCTATGACCAGGTGACCTATCACCTGGACAAGGGAGAAGAGATTTGATGTCATATATCTTGACTTCAAAAAAGCTTTTGATCTGGTATCCCATGATCACCTCTTGGCCAAACTGGCCAGTTGTGGCCTTGGCTCCACCACGATCCGCTGGCTGGGAAACTGGCTCCGTGGTCGGACCCAGAGGGTTGTAATTGATGGCAGTCACTCATCGTGGTGCCCTGTGACCAGTGGGGTCCCTCAAGGCTCTGTCCTTGGACTCATCCTGTTCAACATCTTCATTAATGATGTGGACATTGGAGTCAGGAGTGGACTGGCCAAGTTCGCCGATGACACCAAACGTTGGGGCAAAGCATCCACGCCAGAAGATAGGCGGGTGATCCAGGCTGACCTGGACAAGCTCAGCAAATGGGCAGACGAGAACCTGATGGTGTTTAACACCAAAAAATGCAAGGTTCTCCACCTTGGGAGGAAAAACCTGCAGCTTCTTTTATAGGCTCGGCAGTGCTACGTTGGATAGCACTACAGAAGAAAGAGACTTGGGGGTCATTGTTGACCACAAGATGAACATGAGCCTGCAATGCGATGCTGCAGCTAGTAAAGTGACCAAAACGCTGGCTTGCATCCATAGATGCTTCTTGAGCAAATCCCGGGACGTCATTCTCCCCTTGTACTCGGCCTTGGTGAGGCCGCAGCTGGAGTACTGCATCCAGTTTTGGGTTCCACAAGTCAAAAAGGTTGTGAAGAAGCTTGAGAGAGTCCAGAGGAGAGCCACGCACATGATCAGAGGTCAGGAAAACAGATCTTACAATGACAGGCTGAAAGCCATGGGACTCTTTAGCCTGGAAAAGTGTAGGCTCAGGGGTGATCTGATGGCCACCTATAAGTTTATCAAGGGTGACCACCAGGTTCTGGGGGAACGTTTGTTCACCAGAGTGCCCCAAGGGATGACGAGGTCGAACGGTCACAAACTCCTGCGAGACCATTTCAGGCTGGACATAAGGAAGAATTTCTTTACTGTCCGAGCCCCCAAGGTCTGGAACAGTCTGCCAGCGGAGGTGGTTCAAGCACCTACATTGAACACCTTCAAGAGTAAATTGGATGCTTATCTTGCTGGGATTCTATGACCCCAGCTGACTTCCTGCCCTTTGGGCAGGGGGCTGGACTTGATGATCTCCCAAGGTCCCTTCCAGCCCTAATGTCTATGAAATCTATGAAACTTAGTGGGGAGCAGGAGCAGCCCACCTGACTTCAGTCACCTCCTCCAAGAGATTCGTGAAGAGGAAGAGATATCCAGACTCCGAGAGACTATGTGGGTCCCAGAAGAGGTTTCCCCCTGGAGAGGACCCATGGGTCGGGTGCTAACAGTGGCTCCCCATGAGGAAAACTTGTTGGGAGTGGAGGAAGAGCCTATGGCTCCAGCACTAGCAGCTGCTGTGTCCAGAACTCCCCCCCGGAGTCGGCCCTTTCTCTGTCCTCGTGCCTTGGGAGGACCTTGGCCCCATACCTGCTTTAGGAATCTAGGAAACTCTTAGATTCACCTCACGAAATCTAAGAACTCTTATGCCTCTCCCATTGTGATTGCGCTGAAGAAGAATGGCCAACTCCATATGTGTATTGATTACCGGACTTTGAACGCCTGGACCATCACTGATCAATACGCTGTCCCGCAGGAGGCTTTGGACTGTTTAGTAGGGAGCAAATGGTTTTCAGTACTAGACCTCCGCAGTGGCTACTACCACATACCTCTGCAGGAAGAGGACAAAGAGAAGACTGCTTTTATTTGCCCTGTGGGGCATTCGTTCAAACTAATAGAATCCCAAGGGATATCCAGGGCTCCTGCCACCTTCCATCAACTAATGGAGAAGGTGGTTGGGGATATGCATATGACCCAAGTACTGGCTTATTTAGATGATATTCCTGTTTTTGGAAATACCCTGGAGGATTAGCGGGGATTACGGAAATGTGGTGGGACTCAACGCATTATTGGGTGGTGAATGTCAAGGGCTATAGGCTGTACAGGAGGGACAGGATAGGAAACAGAGGTGGGGGCATGGCACTCTATATTAGGGAGGAATACACATCCTCGTCAATTAGCAAGGAGTCAGGGGAGTGGCACTCTGAAGTGCTTTGGGTTAGAGTACAAGGCAGTCGAGGGGAAAGAGACTTAATGGTGGGAGGCTACTACAGACCTCCCAACCAGGGAGAAGAGCTTGACCAGGAATTCTTGGGTCAGCTCACAGAGGTAGTGAAGGCTAAGGATGTGGTAGTCATGGGGGACCTGAACTTCCCGGACATCTGCTGGGAAGAACAGTCAGCCAGGTCTGAATGCTCCCGTAGGTTCTTGGCCAGAGTGCAGGACCTCCATCGAACCCAGGAGGTGCACAGCCCCACCAGGGTAGATGCCTTATTGGACCTGGTGCTGGCCACAGGTGACAACCTGGTAAGGGGGCTGCGGGTGCTCAACCACCTGGGTGACAGCAATCGTCACCTGCTGGAATTCACCATCCAGCGCAAGGTGGCAAAGGCCTGCAGCAAAGCAGCAGCCCTAGATTTCAGGAGGGCAGACTTCAATGACCTAAGGAGAACAGCTGGGGAAGCACTGAGATCCCGGAGGGGAGGGGAGCCAGGTGTCCAAGAAGAGTGGTCACTCCTTAAGGAGATGATCCTCCAAGCCCAAAGGGAGGTAATCCCAACATGGATCAAAGCGGGCAGGAGGGCGCAAAAGCCCCCATAACTCACCAAAACCATCCGGGAATGTCTCCTAGCTAAAAAGGAGGCGCGCGCACACCCAATGGAAGGGAGGGGCCGTCACCAGGGAGGATTATACTGTGATTGCTCGGGGATGCAGGGGCACAGTCAGGAAGGCCGAGGCGGAGATGGAACTGGGACTAACTTCCCAGATCAAGGACAACAAGAAGTCCTTTTTTAAATACATAGAGGGCAAAAAGAAGGTTCCGGGTAACGTGGGGCCCCTGCAGGACACGCTAGGAAATTTGGTCGTCACACCAGACGACAAAGCCAACCTATTTAACAATTTCTTTGCCTCCATTTTCCTGAGCAGGGACCAGAACAGTCTCCCCCCTTACACCCTATGGGAGGCCCATCTAGGCCAAGGGTTAGTGAGGAACTAGTTAGGGAACTTCTGGAAGGACTGGCTGTATTCAAATCAGCTGGTCCGGACGATCTCCACCTTAGAGTACTGAGGGAATTGGCTGAGGTCATTGCAGGACCCCTGGCACGGCTTTATGAGCACTCGTGGTGCTCTGGTGTGGTGCCAGAGGACTGGAAGAGGGCCAATGTGGTTCCCATCTTCAAAAAGGGGAGGAAGGAGGACCCGGGAAACTATAGGCCAGTTAGTCTTACCTCAATCCTGGGCAAGCTTTTTGAGAGAATTATTCTGGCACATGTCCACAAGGGGCCAGCAGGGGAGATTATGCTTAAGGGAAACCAACACAGGTTCATTAGCGGCAGGTCCTGTCAGACCAACCTGGTGGCCTTCTATGACCAGATCACCAAATCCTTAGATGCAGGGGTAGCAGTGGACATAGTCTTCAACACAGGCCTTCAACACTATCTCTCACCCCATTCTCATTAAGAAACTGGGGGACTGTGGTGTCGACACCTACACAGTCAGATGGGTCACTAACTGGTGGGAGGGCTGCACCCAGACAGTGATAGTGGATGGGTCATTTTCGACCTGGAGGGATGTGCGCAGTGAGGTCCCCCAGGGCTCAGTCCTCGGGCCTGCACTGTTCAACATCTTCATCAGCAACTTGGATGAGGGGGTAAATAGCACCCTGTTCAAATTTGCTGATGACACTAAGATGTGGGGGGATGTGGGCATGCTAGAAGGAAGGAATAAGCTGCAATCAGACCTAGACAGGTTACAGGAATGAGCGGACGAGAATAGGATGGGATTCAACACTTATAAGTGCAAGGTGATGCACCTGGGAGGGAACAATCAGCACCATACCTACAGGTTGGGGAACTCCCTTCTCAGCAGTGCGGAGGCAGAAAAGGATCTTGGAGTCATCATTGATGCCAAGATGAACATGGGGAGGCAGTCAGGAAGGCCAATCGTACCTTGTCATGCATCCACAGATGCATCTCAAGCAGGTCCAAGGAGGTGATCCTCCCCCTCTATGCAGCACTGGTCAGGCCGCAGTTGGAGTACTGCGTCCAGTTCTGGGCGCCGCACTTCAAGAGGGATGTCGACAGCATGGAGAGGGTCCAGAGGAGGGCCGCTTGCATGATCAGGGGGCAGCAGGGCAGGCCCTATGATGAGAGGCTATGGGACCTGAACTTGTTCAGCCTCCACAAGAGAAGGCTGAGGGGGGATCTCGTGGCCTGTTATAAACTAGTCAGAGGGGATCAGCAGGCACTGGGGGAGTCCCTGTTCCCCCGAGCACTGCCAGGAGTGACCAGGAATAACGGTCACAAGCTGGCAGAGGGTAGATTTAGGCTAGATATCAGGAAGCGTGACTTCATGGTCAGGGCGGCTAGGATCTGGAACCAACTTCCAAGAGAAGTGGTGCAGGCTCCTACCCTGGGGGTCTTTAAGGGGAGACTAGATGTACACATTGCTGGGGTCATTTGACCCCAGTACTCTTTCCTGCCATGGCAGGGGGTCGAATGCGATGATCTGCTCAGGTCCCTTCCGACCCTAGAAACTATGAAACTATGAGACCTAGGTATCCAGATGAGAGAATCCCAGTGGAAATCACCAATTCGCAATAACTGAACGTGAACAATTGAACTTACACTTTATCTTACACAACAAATATTTATTTTTTGTCTGCACTGGGTTCCCTCTAAACTTAAAAAAATAAATATGCTGCCAATAGACAAATGTTGGAGATGTGATACATTGCAAACAGAGGTTCATCACATGTTTTGGTCATGCCCTATTATCAATTTTGAAAAGAAATTATAACTAGAGTTAACATGGCTTTGAACACAGTGCTGATGCCTTTAGCAAAGGTGTGTTTATGTACAGGAAACACAGGAATTCAGACTGACTCCTTTTCACATCACAGTCTTACAATGGGCCTTATTGACAACACACTGTAACCCATACATATTGCTGTGTTGGAAAAGTCTGACATCTCCAAAGGCTGAAATTTGCTGCAATGAGATGGCATAGTTGGCATCTATAGAGTCATGTTTACTGGGCTTAACAGCTTTTAGAAATTCAGTGCAATTTGGAAGGAATTCTTGGAATACTTTGGTAGCTAGAATGTTGCTCATTGCACACTTCTCTCCTTCTATCCAACCCTCTTTCCTCCTTTTCTTCTTGTTTATTTTCCTTCTATTGCTTATTGTATGTGAGATCATTTGGGTGCATGTGTACATTTCATTTTTTTTCTGATTTTTATATTTGTATTTTAAAAAATCAACACCAATTTCAAAAAATGATTTGCCATACTTAAAATATGTGGAGCTACTTTCAGGCTTGAACACCAGTGTTTTTCTTTGGCAGAACTTATAAATTCCACAAACTCATTAACCATACTTGTTTAGGTTTTTTTTCTTTTACTTGTGCCTCTTCTCAAATCCAAGTAAGGAAATCAATAATTTGGAAAGTTTGGAGGGATAGGAAAGGTGGTATTCATGCAAGTTTGCACAAGATAAATTGGACACATACAAATGGGTTTTGTATTCCAGCCCTAGAGACTCTGGTATGGAAATATGTTTCTTTTGGGTGCTGGTGGAGCTGAGTGATATAGAAAAAAGATTTGAAAACTGAAATTTTTGAGAGTTAATGTGAACAAAAGCACTTGTTCTGTTCCAATCTTCTCTTTACTTCACTGGGAAAACCGACTAGTTTAGACAAGCTTTTCCGGAGTTCAGACTTGTTTTTTGCAGGAAAGCAGGTGTGACTGGCAGACAGTGAGGCAATGTATATACTGATGCCAGTCTTGCCTAATCTTTTATTGCACCATTTCATACTACCCCTTCTGGCTAATGTTCCCAGAGAAAGCAGCAGAGAAAGTCACACCCACAGTCAGGTTAGGATGACTGGATTTGGAACAGCAAGGTTTAGAAGTGGAGGTGGAAAACTGCCAAAGCTTTTTCTTTCAGATTCCAAGAATAGATCATTTTCAAAGGGCATCACTTTCCCACTGCAAGCCACAGCTTTACATGCGTCAACTACTCATTGATGGTGTAGCTTCTCATTGGCGGAATTAAAAGACTGTAGCCTGGCTGTCTCAGGAAAGTGGTTCACAATACCACACTGTTCAGCCAGAGAGTTGCCAGAATTATTAGTTAGATATCCATGAATAATGTTAAACTTGTGCTCTGACTGTATTTCAGTAATCAAGAACCATAGATGTAAAAGCCAGTCATTTGACACTGATACTTCTGCCTCATTGGTGAGGTTAATTGAAATAATTCTAAAAATGAATAAAAAGAACAAGTAAGAAAAAAAGGAATAACCAGTAATTCAGTTGAGTAAGCTTGAAAACACAACCACTTGGACCCAAATGTTCAGAAACTACAAGCCAGTCAAAAATAACTCAATTTTAATTATTCTCATAATATTTGGGGGGGGATTGGATTAGTTGGTTTTGAATGCCGGGTACCAGCAATACTGGAATAAGCCTCTCATCTAACATACTATGCCCCTACAGCCCACAATGCTTTTGTAACAAGATATCCAACACACCATCCAGAGAGAGACAAAGTTTGTGAAGGATCATGGCCAAAGAACTGATGTAGTCTTTTCGCATTTAGAAACCTTTAAGATGCTCAGGAGGAGGCATTTAATTTCTTATCAGGTTATGCTATGCACTACAAGAAAAGTAAACTCTCTAATGAGCCATGTGAATGAGATTTGCTGGCTGAAGACTCATTATGGGGCTGTTGAAAACTCCACTGAGATTAACTGGAGTATTTCAATTTGATTTCACGGTGCTTGTATTGGCACCTGTGATAGTTACCTATAGCAGAATTCTGCTGCCTTTTCAAGGACTGCAGAGTGCTCCAATGTGAATGATGTGGCCCATAGGAGACAGGGTTCAGAAGTCCCTGTGGTCTCTATAACCCACAGAGCTTTGTTTTATATAGATACATTTGCCACTCTCCCGAGAAAGGAAAATGTATTTCTAGCATCTTTATCAAACCTGAGTGTCCTGGCATTCATATTCAGTAGTTGTGCCTAGCTAGTAATGCATATCATACACAACAGAGATGCATCAATTAAAGAGAAATTGTGTACCACAGTCTGAGATCTTATACCAGCTGTTGAAATACTATTATTAAGTTCTCATAAACCTGCCCAACAAACCTCATATAACAATCCCCATATCCTAGCCAGCTATACACCCTTCACTGGGGCCTGGGAAAAAGGTCAGGCCCAACAGCCTACTGGAATGTTAATATATTCCAGAGGTCAGCAATATTTTTGGGCAGAGTGCCTGCTGAAAACACCCACAATTTCAATTTGAAAGATGTTGGTGTGTCAGGGGTGGATGATGAGGGAGCTACAAGGGGCCCAATCCTTGCTGTCACCATGTAGCCCAGCTGCTTCCCTGGCATCCACCTAGAGGCACGTGTGCCAAGCAAAATGCCTTAGAGTGCCACACTCTGGCACCTGTGCCAGGGGTTGCCTACCCCTTGTCGCACTAGGTTGAAAACGCCCAGTTGTGGCTAGGTCAGTGGGCTGGACACCAATGAGGACACAGTTTATGATTAATATGCAATATTTATTTGGCTTTAACCTATAAAATATTGACAACTTAAGCAAATGATTTCCTATATAATACTACTCTGACAACATACAATAATCAAACAATCAAAGCTGAGGAGCGATGTCCGTTGGGTCACCAGGTTCAGGTCAAGGCCCCTTGCTTTCAAAACCACGAGTGGTTTTGGTGCGGCTGGCCAGGACCCTAGTCTCAGACCTGGTCAATGGCTCATATTTCTTAAAAGGTCATTTAACAATCAAAACATAATCAATCAAAACAATTACAAACAGCTAAACAGGAAATTACGTCCGTTGAGTCACGGGGTTCAGGTCAAGGCCCCTTGCTTTCAAGATCGCGGACGACCTTGCAGCTAGCCAAGACCCTAGACCCAGACTTGGTCAACAGCTCATGTCTTTTACAGGAAAGACAGACAAATACAAACATAAATAGCTACAGTCTTACGTGCACGCTTACCACTACAGCAAACAAAAGGAGCGGCTTCATGGCTGGGAACGTTAGTCTCTTTGCGGAGGCCTCAAGAACAACCCGAGGCAGTGTTCGGGGTGGGGGGCGACCCTGTGGGTGATCAGTCCGCGGGCCCTTTGATGCTTGAAGTTACAGTTCGAACTTCCCCCGTCAGGGCCTCATGGCTCTACCCTTTTATACCCTTACTCTTTTTCACTTATTTTTACTGGCCAATTGTGTTACCTTCCTGCCAGCGTTCTGTTCACTCGTCAGCAGCCCCTTCCTCAAACAGTCCCCTCGTTGTCTTCTGCTTAGCCAGTTATGTTGTAATTTCCTTCCTGCTTCGATGGCAGTTTGATGCAATTGACTTCCCTGCCTCATGAGCGTGACAGGGGTCACCCGTCCAGAGGCTTGTGTTATGGCCTAGCATTCTGCCATTTTGCTGCAGCCTGGCCATTCATCTGGGGAGATGCCCGTGATACCCCTGAAATATTCCATATCTGGCAGAGCAAAAAAAGAGGCAAATTTTCAAGTCAAAGGGCCTTCAAAAATATATCCTACCAGCATCCCCCTTTTAGTAATATAATATAATGGAGGCCCACATTTACTACTTCTGCTGAGGTTACCACTCATGCTAGGACAGGGGACCAAGTGGTCTTGCTTAGCAGGTGGGATTGCTCAATAGGAGGAGGATTACTAGCAAAGGAAAGGAAGGAAAGTATAACATCAGGTATCAACCCGTTTGTGGTCTGAGAAGTTAAAAGCAAAGTACTGAATGGTCAGCTTATGTAAATCAGCATGGTTCTACAGACTTCAATTGAGTTACATCAGTCTGAGGTTCTGAATTAACATTTTGAATAGTACCCATGACCCTGATGGTAAGTAGTTCAAACCTTAGGGCTATGGTACAGTGTGTTCTGGCATAACGTACCACGTTAAACAGGCACAAAGCTTCTGAAAAGCCTCTGGGTTCAGCACTTTGAGGACTGCATTGCAACACTCAAATCTCAACAAAGTTGGGGGTTTATCTTTTTCTTTTCACCCCATTCAGCTTTAAGGGTTTCAGCATGTGGTCAGTGGAAGACCCTTTCTGAGACATTTCTAGTTCACTTAAAGTGGAAGTTTCAAAAGCATTTAAATTACTTAGTAGCACAAGTGCCACTGAAGGTCAATGGGTTGGGAGCTTCTAAATCTAAATTACCCCTCCACATAGATCTCTAGCCTTTCAGTAGGAGGCCCAAGTGCTTTCATTAATGGCCAAAGGTATCTAAAACTGCCAGCAAGAGTGGGGTGTCTCACACCCTCAGAGCACCAAGTAGTGATTAGTTCACAGGCACCAATCGCTCAGGCACCAATCGCTCAGGAAAAGGGAGACATCATGCTCTCAAAAGGGCTTTATTGTAACAACTAATACAAAGATGGCTGACAACTTCCCATTGATATCATCATGTCAGACCTCAGGCAGGGAGTAACCCTTACCACACTTGTCTGGCTTTCATGGTATCCTGAGATCATCTGAGTCATAGTGGTTTAGTACTATATTAATCATCACAACCACGTAAACAAAATTCCAGAAACAGATTATATCATATAACTACCACTAATCCTAATCTGTGAGAGCAGGATTATAAGTGATGTTTATCTTATAATTATTGTTTTAATGAAATGTCTGTTGTCAGAACACATGGTGATTCCACAATCTTTTTTTTTCAATACACTTTCTTTATCTTATCCATCTTGGTGGCCTAATTAATGATCCAGAAGGACAGAACCGCCCTCCTCTTCCCTTCCCACCCCTTCCCTTTATAAGCGTTCTCCCTAAACTCACAGCAAGCTCAGGTACTGCACATCAATAAATTAGAGAGATGTGTTAGGGCAGGGGTATCCAACTTGCCTCTAAGACAGATCTGGACTGTGATGAGTTGAAACTGGCTGGAGTAGCAAGCTTAGCAGCAGTGGTGGCAGGGTGGATGGCAGCTGCCACAAGGAGGTTCATGCAGCTTACCCCTAACATCCCCAGTGGGGTCCATACCCCAGATTTTTGGTGGCAGGCTCTAGCCACACTTGCCCCTTCCCTAAATTCCTGGCCCTCTGGGATTAGATCTGGCTGGCCCACAGGCCATATGTTTAACACCCACATATCAGGGTACACTCAGGAATTAGTGTATAAATACATTTTGTCCTACCAGCAACTTGACCCTGTGAAGACCATATGGCTACCCAAAGGACCACTTTGGAATATAAAATTCAGGTAACGGTGCAGAAGTTTTCAGTGCATGGTTTGCTCTAAGAAATGCTACTTTGTAGCACTCTCAAAAACAAGGTTTCTTATGAGAAAGCTTAGACCTATCTCTTCCTTAGGGGCTGTGGTGAGGCTTATGGGATCGAAATAGG
Source organism: Crocodylus siamensis (assembly GCF_052110815.1). Taxonomy (NCBI): domain Eukaryota; kingdom Metazoa; phylum Chordata; order Crocodylia; family Crocodylidae; genus Crocodylus; species Crocodylus siamensis. The sequence goes on from NC_143396.1 coordinate 171,777,913, forward strand.
TTAAATGGCACCTCTCCGGTGTGCAGTTATGTACATTGGAGAAGAGGGGAAGGAACTGCTGTAGGTGCAGAAGTATTTGACTCTTTGCCACTCTCCTTGTGAAGTCTTAGCATTGGAAAGAAAGTTGATCCAGGTACTCCTCTGTACTCGAGAAACAAGGTTGTGTGGTTGTACAACAAATGGCTGGTTGTACAAACCCAACAGACAGAACATCATTAATAATGTAACTGAGACAGAAACAACAACTGCAACAAATCTGCTGTGAAATTTACAAAAAGCTGGATTGTGTCACCAAAAGGCACCAGAAATAAGCTGACTCTGTTACTCTTGTAAATGTCATCAAGCAACACCAGGTACAAACATACAAGAAGGTGTTAATGTCTGCCATGGAACTGGTCTTCCACCCCAGGCCTGCCTGAAGCTGACAGGCATGCTAAGCACTCTTCATTTTAGCTAAATGGAAGAAGCAGTAAAGCCTCCTTATGCAGTAAAAATTTCCACTAGTTTGATTTAAATTAATTTTTTGGGAACATGAGGGTGGTTAATCATGGGAACAGATTGCTGAGAGAGGTCGTAGAATCTCCATTGCTGGAATTTTTTAAGTGAAGGTTAGAAAACCATTTTTCTGGGTTGGTTTAAACAGAGATGATCTGGCTTTGAGCTGTTTTTTTACTTCTTCTCAAATCCTTGCATGTCTGTATGTTGCTATGAGTGTTCCAGGTTACTATGTAGTTTTACTTATATATCTACACTGACAAAAAATGTGGCAGCCCATCTGGAGCTGGACAGCTCATGCACCTGACATCCCTCTTACTTTCTGTATCAAGAATCAAAAACTGCCTGTCTATAAATTTAAATTAATAAACAAACATGTCCATAATTGGTATCTATTTCTTTAAATGAAGGCTTTGTATATGAAACTGAGGAATAGCTCAGGTTCAGAATAACAAGTTCTGTTCCCATCCAGACTCAACCACCAAGTCCCACGGTCTGCCAGACCCTTCTTTGTTAAAGGGCCAGGTCCTCCTTTTGTGGTTTCAAATCTCCTTGGGTAAAACCCAAATCAACTTCTCAGGTACTTCTAATCTGCTAAAAAAATGAGGTGTCTGACAACTGGAAATGATTCAAGGAAGCAGAGTTTGGAAGCAAGGTTACCTAACAAAGCCAGCAGGGAGAGTTTGGTGCCTCCAAAGGGCAATTCAGAAACCCTGTAGGTTGAGCTGGAAGCCTTCTAGAGCCTGCCACATTGTGTTAAGGTCTGAGTCTGATGTCCTGCACCTCCCTGGGATTTAGATACCTGATTCAGGTCTGCACAGTAAGTACCTCCATCTGCTTTGTTCCAAATCACTGAGCCCTCTTCTGAGGTTGAGTGCCTAAATGAACAGCACTTAGTAGCAGTAATATTTCCATCCATCCTGGTGGTTACAAAACTCATCCAGGATGTAAGAGACCTAGTTCTATACTCTGGCCATCAAGGGGACTAAAATACACATCTTTCACCTCCAGGAGAGTGCATAAGGCAGAACAAGTGCCACAGCCCTGGAGCACCCAGTGGCCACAGTGCTTCCTGCACTTTCCAGACCAGCTTGCAGCTCCCACTGGTGGTACCATGGAGGGTGAGCTCCAGAGAAAAAAAGGATTGTGCCCCTTTAAGATCAAGTGGCACCCAGCCTTCCAGGAACCTAGCACATGTAGGGGGTCAGCTCCAGAGAAAATAAGGAGTGGGCCACTCAGGGGGCACCCAGCCAGCTGGCAGCTCAGGGTAGGGCAGCATGGGGGGTTGAGGAGGGTGGCAGGCTCCAGAGGAAAGAAGGATTGGGCCCCTCAGAGCTGAAGCAGCAAGCTAGTCCTATCAGTGGTGGGAGGCCAGACTTTCAGAGTGTCAGATCATTATCATGCAGAGCAAATTTTTCATTCTCCACCTCAATTCTGCTTCCTGTTCTTCTGCAACAGACTAAAAAAGAAACATGAAGACATTGTGGCTGACAGCACTGACTTAGTTTACACTAAGCAGCATTATACATAGGCTACAAGTCCTGTCCCTGCTCACCAACCTTCTAGTAGCAAGTCACAACTGTGCAGGTGAAGGACAGCCAGAAATAGGGGTTTTTTGCCTTAAGATGTCACTGCTCCACTAAGCCAAACACTAAGTCCATTAACATTTATGCAGCTTGCAGCATAAGGTATGACAAGGCCCTAAGTCCTCTTAGACACATACTAGTTGGCCTTGTGTATATAGAAACAAAATATACAAACAGTCAAGGGATTGGATGAATAAATTATATTCCTGCTGACAATTCTAAATAGAAAAGTGTCATTCACTAAGTACACTGACACAATCAGCTGTGTATATTAACATTACTTAGCTCATTTTCATGTTACAAAACATTCCCAATAGAAACACGTAATTAATTCCACAGTCACAAGAGCACATATAAATTATATTGAGGCTAGGCTCAAGTACCATACCCTTTTATTTTCTTCCAGTTCTGTGAATGCAATCCTCCCTTTCTTCCAACCAATTGACAACTGCAAATTGGTAATGTACTCTTTTGTATAGGGTGTTGTTTTATTTAGCATCTTGCTCTGCTACACCCAGTCTTTTAACATTGCTGGCTGATTCCTTCTAAAGTCACACTCCTTGACACCTATCAGTCGCCTTGTCTACATGGTAGTGGTGAAATGGAAAGCTCACATATGACTCTCAAAGGCTGACAAAGTTTAATAGAGGTGGAGAAACTGAAAAGACAATAAATAGCATTTTCAAGTTGTGTTGCACCAAAGCTTTTATTCCACTCTTTTTCCTTACCATTGATTAGATTTTTGCCTAACTTCCCTTTTTTAATTGATATTTTTATACTGAAATCATTGCAAGCTTTGTGCATATAAGTTTATCATTTTACTTTATTCTCTAATTAGTCATTATCACTACGAAGCAAAACTTATATTGATCCTTTAGGCTGACTTTGCATATGGTTGAAGGCAGGGGAGGGGTGTTTTAATTAGAGTGGTTCTTGGGCAGCCGCTCTAATTAAAATACCTCACCATTATGTGTATTAAGCCCCTACACAGTTAAAAATGGCTGCAAGATGCTTTATCTAAACCCTTGATAGGCGCCTGCCCCCTGGTCAATCTTGGGATTGGGCATCCTGCTCCCTAACCCCCCACCCTTGCCAATGGAAGTCTCACCTGTTGCCTCCGGAAGTACTCCTTTTGGGAAGGGGGCTTGCTGTCTTGGAACCAGGAAAATAAACAATTATATACTAAAAATCAACTATCCACAATAACATATTGTAATTTTATTTTTAAAAACTATTTTTGTCCTGATCTGTTTGTGTTTGTATTGTGTATATAGAGGTGATTGCATAGTAGCTCAAAACAAAGTCTTACTCTTGTATATTGGGGCGGTATGGAGGGCTATGGGAGTATGGGTGGGTGGGTATGGGCTTTGTGGGGGGCTGTGAGTAGGTGGGGGGGTGTGAGTGCGTGGGGGGTTGTGGATGTGGATGTGTGTGGACATGGGGTATGGGGGAGGGTGTGGGGGATATGTGTGGATGTGGGTGGGTGGGTATGGGGGGTTTGTGGGGATGTGTGTGGAGGGGGAGAATGGCTCTGTGTGTGTGTGTGTGTGTGTGTGTGCACACACGCACATGTGTAGCAATAATCAGGGTTCCCCATACAGACATGAGTCTGTGTGGGGGGAGTGTGAGGGGAGGGTGTGGCTGGGTGCAGTGTTTGTGGGGTATGTGATTGTGTGTGGAGGAGGGTGTGGTTGCGGGGTTTATGGGAGAAGGTTTGAGGGTAGGGTGGAGTGTGCATGAGAGCCCCCCATGTATGCCTCCCTGAGTTGGTCATCACCCACCCGCACCCCCACCCCACAACAGCCCAGAGCCCACGTGCCCTGCAGCCCTTTGGGCACGCCTCCCCACCACCAACAGCACACAACCCCGTGCTAGCCATGGTGCATCCTGCTGCCCCCTGGGCACACAGAGGGGCTGGGGCAGCTCCACAGCTGAACTGCCTTTCTAGGCAGTCCAGGTGCAGCAGCGGCTCCTTCCTGCTTCTGCTGCCACTGGCTCCAGCCCTGTGGTACTAGTAGGGACTCATGCACACAGTCCCAAACTGGCGCACTCTATACCTGCTCCAGACTCACCCGCCTAAGCTGGGCAACAGCAGTGGTGGCCAGGCAGAAACTGTTGCTCATCATGGGAGGGGGGGAATGGCCCCTCACCCTTGCCACTGCTGGCACTTCCTGGTGCAGCCAGCAAAGCCTGCACCCTGCTGGGCTGCCCTGCATCTCCAGCACTGTCACCACCACCTCTGGGCTACCCAATGAGGCAGCAATGACAGTGCAGAACAGCTTCTGGACAGCCTAGAGGCAGCAGTGATGGCACTGGAGATTCAGGGCAGCTTAGTGGGGTGTGGGCTCCACCAACTACAACAGGAAGGGCCTGGCAGCAGTGAGGGAAAGAAGCCATTTTTCCCCTGTGCTGAGTGACAGCTTCTGCCCACTGCTGCTGCTTAGCTTGGATGGGTGACTTCAGAGCAGGCACAGGGCATGCCGAGTTGGGGCTATGCATATGGGTCCCTGTGGGTACCACAGGGCTAGGGCCAGCAGCAACAACAGCTGGAAGAAGCTGCTGCCACCTGTCTATAAAGGCAGTCCAGCTGCGAAGCTGCCCCAGCCCTACTGCATGCCCAGGGGCCGAAAGACGTGCCACGGGCATACAATGTCTGGTCCAGGTGGGACCAAGGGACCCACCACAGGCTGGACAAAGCCCCTCTGTGGGCTGAATCTGGTCTGTGAGCTGTATTTTGCCCATCCCTGCTCTAACTACTACCTTGGACAACACATAACACCAGCAGAGTCTCCCTATGCCTGAAGAAGGGCATGTGTGCCCAAAAGCTTGCGAAGACCATTTTTTCCAATTATTTCATAGTTTCATAGTAGGTAGGGTCAGAAGAGACCTGAGCAGATCATCAAGTCTGAACCCCTGCCCTGGGCAGGAAAGAGTACTGGGGTCAAACAACCCCAGCGTGATGTTCATCTAGCCTCCTTTTGAAGACCCCCAGGGTAGGAGCAAGCACCACTTCCTTGGAAGTTGGTTCCAGATCCTAGCCACCTGACTGTGAAGTAGTACCTCCTGATACCTAGCCTGAATCTATTCTTGGTCAACTTATGGCCATTATTCCTTGTTACTCCCGGTAGTGCTTGGGGGAACAGAGACTCCCGCATAGCCTGCTGGTCCCCCTTGGCCAGTTTGTAGATGGCCACCAGATCCCCTCTCAGCCTTCTCTTATGGAGGCTGAACAGGTTCAGGTCTCGTAGCCTTCACTCGTAGGGCCTGCCTTGTTCTCCCCGGATCATGTGGGTGGCCCTCCTCTAGAACTTCTCTGTGTTGTCCACATCCCCCTTGAAGTGCGGCGCCCAGAACTGGATGCAGTACTCCTGCTGTGGCCTGACTAGTGCCACGTAGAGGGGGAGGATCACCTCCTTGGACCTGCCTGAGATGCATCTGTGGATGTATGACAAGGTGCGGTTGGCTTTCCTGACTGTATCCCCACACTGCCAGCCCATGTTCATTTTGGCATCAATGATGACTCCAAGATCCTTTTCTGCCTCCACACTGGTGAGAAGGGAATTCCCCAGCCTGTAGGTAAGCTGCTGGTTCTTCCTCCCCAGGTGCATCACCTTGCACTTGTCAGTGTTGAATCCCATCCTGTTCTCATCCACCCACCCCTATAACCTGTCTCGATCTAGTTGCAGCCTGTCCCTCTCCTCCAGCATGCCCACTTCTCCCCACATTTTAGTGTCATCCGTGAATATGAACAAGGTGCTTTTCATGTCCTCGTCCAAGTCACTGATGAAGATGTTGAACAGTGAGGGCCTGATGACAAAGCCCTGGGGGACCCCACTGCCCACATCCCTCCAAGTCAAAAAAGACCCATCCACCAACACTCTCTGGGTACGGCCTTCCAGCCAATTTGCGACCCATCTGACCATGTAGGCATTGACACCACAGTCACCTAATTTCTTAATGAAAATGAGGTCAGAGACAGTGTCAAAGGCCTTCCTAAAGTCCAGAAAGACTATGTCCACTGCGACACCTGCCTCCAAGGATTTTGTGGCCTGGTCATAGAAGGCCACCATGTTCATACAACTGGGCCTGCCTCTAATGAATCCATGTCGGTTGCCCCTAAGCATGATCTCCCCTGCTGGTCCCTCGCAGATGTGCTCCTGGATAATTTTCTCAAAGAGCTTCCTCAGGACCAAGGTATGACTAATGGCCCTGTAGTTTCTTGGGTCCTTCTTCCTCCCTTTTTTGAAAATGGGGAAATTAGAACAAATTGAGTTGGTCTAATAAAAGATATTACATCTACCCAAAGAACCTTGCCTACTAAAGCAAGAAGCACTTGCTCAAAAAATGGGAGACCTGGGTTCTTGGCCCTCCTCAGCCTGAGGGAGATTCAGGGCTCCATTTCCAACTTTCCTCAAGGTCACTATAAATACTAGCTTTTAGAATAGTTTGGGGGGAATGCAACTGTTGGTGTCAAACTTTGTCACTGTACAGAAAAGAAAGCAAGATTAATACAAGCAAGAGGGAGACTTTGCAACACTGTACCTAGACTCCTGGTGGCCCTGGCCAAAATTTAGAATTGGGTCTCCCCTTCACCAGAGATAATAATCAATCAAACAAATAACAATAATCAGACAAATTAACATTTTCAGGCCCCCTTTCTGTTCAGGCCCTGGGCAGAAACCTGGTTTGCCTATGCCTTTGTCCAACCCTGAGCATTTACCAAGTTTAAGAAGCCATGAGGTGAACATTTGTTTCAAAACTGCACGTGGATTCACTTGCAACTCATGTACTTTAAAGAAACCTTACTATGGGTACACGAATGAACCATCCTGAGCTGCAGGAAGACCAGCAACTATAGCGGAAGGCCAGCTTGGCCTAGCAGAGAACTCTTCAGTGAGTTAAAATACAAAAAGGAAGCTTACAAGGAGTGGAAACTTAGACAAACAGCTATGGAGAAGTATAAGAGTATTGTTTGGGCATGCATGGAGGAAATCAGGAAAGCCAAAGCAAAACTGGAGTTGCAGCTAGCAAGGGATGTGAAGGGTTTCTACAAGTCAGCAACAAGAAGATCAGGGGAAGTGTGGTGGCCCTTACTAAATGCGGGAGGCAACCTAGTGACAGATTATGTGGGAAAGGCTGAATTATTCAATGTCTTTTTCACCTCAGTCTTCACCGACAAAATCAGCTCCAAGACTACTGCACCTGGCAGCACAGTTTGGGTAGGAGATAAGCAGCCAACACTGGCAAAAGAAAAGGTTAGGAGCTGTTTAGAAAAGCTGGTCATTCACAAGTCCATAGGGCTGGACATAATGGACCTAAGGCTGATGAGGGCATTGGCCAATGTGATTGCAGAGCTGCTGGCCATTATCTTTGAAAACTCCTGGCTATCAGAAAAGGTCCTGGACAACTAAAAAATGGCAAACATAGTGCCCATCTTTAAGAAAGGGAAGAAGAAGGATCCAGGGAACTACAGACTGGTCAGCCTCACCTCAGTCCCTGGAAAAATCATGGAGCAGATCCTCAAGGAATCCATTTCTAAGCACTTGAACGAGAAGAAGGTCATTAGGAAGAGTCAGCATGGATTCACCAAGGGTAAGTCATGCCTGACCAACCTGATTGCCTTCTGTGAGATGACTGGCTCTGTGGATGCAGGGAGAGCAATGGATGTGATATATCTTGACCTTAGCAAGGCTTTTGATATGGTCACCCACAACATTCTCTCAGGCAAGCTAAGGAAGTACAGGTTGGATGAATGATGTGTAAGGTGGATAGAAAACTGACTTAACCACTGGGCTCAGAGGATAGTAGTTAATGGTTCTATGTCTAGTCGGTAGCCAGTATTGGAGTACTCCAGGGGTCAGTTCTGGGGACAGTTTTGTTCAGTATCTTCATCAGTGACCTGGAAGATGACATAGAGTGCACCCTTAGCACATTTTCAGATAACACATAGCTGCAGGGAGTAATATACTGGAGGGTAAGGCTATGATTCAGAGAGCTCTCAACAAATTGGAGGACTGGACTAAACGAAAACTCATGAGGTCCAATAAGGACAAATGTCAAGTCCTGAACTTAGGGCGGAACAAACCTATGCACCAGTACAGACTGGGGACCAACTGGCTAAGCCACAGCTCTGCAGAAAAGCACCTGGGGCTTACAGTGGACAATAAGCTGTATATGAGCTAACTGTGTGCCTTTGTTGAGAAGAAAGCTAATGGCATACTGGACAGCCTTAGTAGGAGTGTTGCCAGTAGATTAAGGGAAGTGATTATTACCTTCTATTCAGCACTGGTGAGGAATACTGGAATAAAAAATCTGGAATACTGTCCAGTTCTGGGGCTCAAGCTACAGAAAGAGGGTGGACAAATTGGAGAGAGCTCAGCAGAGAGTAATGAAAATGGTTAAGGGTTGGGACACATGACTTCTGAGGAGAGGCTGAAGGAACTGGACTTTTTTAGTCTAGAGAAGAGAAGACTGAGAATGGATTTAATAGCAGCTTTCAACTACCTAAAAGGTGGTTTCAAAGAGGATGGAGCTAGACTGTTCTCAGTGGTGGCAGATGACAGAACAAGGAGCAATGGTCTCAAGTTGCAGCAAAGGAAGTTTAAGTTGGATATTAGGAAGAATTTTCTCACTAGGAGGGTAGTAAAACACTGGAGCAGGTTACCCAGAGAGGTGGTAGAAGCTCCATCCTTGGAGGTTTTAAAGACCTGGGAAGAAAAAGCCTTGGCTGGATGATCTAGTTGGGAATGGTCCTGGTTTGAGCAGAGGGTTGGCCTACATGCCTATCTGAGGCCCCTTCCAACCCTCATTTTCTATGTTTCTAGTCTGTCCTTGGCAGCTAGTGTCCTTCAGCTAGTCCCACCATTAAAAAGAATTCCTCTGCTACAAAAGCATGGCCCTTTTTTCTTTCCTCAGCTCAGGTTTCCTCTAAATAATGCGGATCTTAGCCAATAATTTGACCAAGTGTGCTCCATTTGAATGCATAGTCATCAAAGTCTAATGACACTCTGTTTCCTCCGAATTTCTCAGGCTTTGTGCTTTTTAAAGACCAATAACCACCACCAGATCTGTTGGTCTGGGAAGTTTCTGTTCCTCAAACCATAGATTTTTGTGGAAAGACTGGACAAATGATTTCATACAGGAAGTTTTTATTCTTTAGTTCTCCCCAGGTGAGATGATTAATGATGGTCTTTAACAATTGGCTGATTCATGTCAATTTTATTATCCTATGCAAACTCAAAATACCCCACAGCTCAGATTATATAATTTCCTTTATAGTAGTATCTAAATCACTAACAAATTCCTGTGATTTAGGATCATAATTTTACATACTACTTTTCATCAATGATCAACCATTCTAACAACTGTATGCAGTTGAAATGACAGGGGAATGCTAATTATCTCTCTCTGTTTATTGCCATTTGCTCACGTGCCTGGGATCCCAGCAGATTGAGCCAAGTCGGAGCAGCCCTGGCTGGCAGGGGACCCCAGGGGTCAGCCTGCCAGCCTGGATCTGCTCCCTCCAGCTCAACATGCTGTGGAGGGGCTGCCTGGGATACAAGGGTACTCCGGTGTGGGGTGAGCCAGCAGGCAGCCCCAGCACTAAAGCACCCTTGTGACCCAGCCAACTGGCGTAGCATCTACACATGAGCTCCTGTGGAACTTTTTACTTCATAGCAGGCTAGTACTTTATTTACTGGACACATCTATATGTGCAATTAGTGCTATATGGGTTGACTGTGCAGTAATTTAATGCACAGTAAACCCACCCTGGGCAAGTGTCTACATGTGTGGCCATTTGCGAGCTGATATGCTCCTCATGGCACTAGCCTGCTCTTAGCCTTCTCTAGCCCTGTGCCAGTTGCCTCTGGCCAGGGGCCCTCCCTTAAAACCAGCTGCATGGCCACCTGCATTTCGGGCCTAGCGCAGTCTATAGCATGCTGGCACAGCACTCTGTGGCTCTGTCACCAGAGCCTGTGCTCACTGCACAGTGGCTGCTCTACCCCCAGGAGCGACAACCCATCCCCTAGGCTGTTCTCCGTGCTTTGCTACTGCAGCACCCGCCACCTGGCCCATGTCAGTCTCAGCCGAGTCTGCCCCCCCCCGTGCTGTGTGGCTGCTTGACCAGGTTTACAACAGTGTCTGAGGCCCCTTGCCACCACAATGATGCTGCCTAGCCCTTAAGCTGCCACCCAGACCCCAGCAGGGACACCGACAACATGCACATGGATGCCACCACCAGTGTCCTCCATGAGCTCCTGGGGCTCCAGCCCCACCACCTGTGGGCCATCCAACCAGCCAGGACTGGTGGCTGAATGTCGTTTACAACACCTGGGACAACAAGCAGTGGCTAGAGTCCTTTCAGATGACACAGGCCACCTTCCAGGAGCTCCTCGAGCAGCTCCACCTGCACCTGGACTGGTAGACCACTACTGTGCAGTTGCCCCTCCACGCGCAGCCCTGGCAGGCCATTGCACTGCTCAAGCTGGCCACTCCTACCAGCCTGCACTACATCAGCCACCTCTTCAGCATGGGCAAGGTGACTACTGGGGAGGCCATACTGGAGCTCTGCAGCGCCCTTTAAGACATGCTGAGGCACACCGTGCTCTGGATGCACAACCTGCTGGAGGTGATGGTAGGGGTTCCACGCCATGGGCTTCCCCCCATTCATCAGGGCCCTGGATGACACCCACATCCCCATCACCTGCCTGTCCCATGGCAACCACCCCTACTACAGCCAGCAGAGCTTTCATTTCACCATGCTGCAGGCTATCATCAACTACCGGGGCACCTTTACCAGCATGAGCACCAGCTGGGCTGGCGGTGCCCATGATGCCTGCGTGTTCTTGAACTCCAACCTGCCAGCGCTGGTGGAAAGCAGGCACTGACAGTTTTCTGCAAAGCACTTTATTCCCCTCCACAAAGACCCTGTCCCCCCTTTCCTCTCCAACAACAGACTCCCCTTCCCCCTCACTCTGAAACCAGAGAGCCCCTCTCCCCTCCCTGCCAACCCACAGAGCCTCAGTGGGGTGGGGGGCACCTATGGAGCAGAGCCTGGGGGCAGGAGCCCAGCACCTCAGCCTCTGGCTGCACAACCGCAGGTGTGCATGCCGCAGCAAGACTGGTGGTTGGAGGGCTTCCCTTGGAGTGAGGGTGGCCACTGGTCTGCCAGCATGGCTAGCTTTCCCTCATGAAGGCAGTGGCCATTGCCAGCAGGGCCCACACACAGTGCTGGCTCTTCTGCAGGCAGCTCCTGCTCCAGGGGTGGCATGGAGTCAGGGTGAACAGGAAGAGGGAGGCAGGGAAAGGGGAGGGCTCTGTTATGGAGGAGTGAGGAGGAATTGCTCTGTTGTGGGGGAGGTAGGGTGGAGGGGGTTTGTGTTTGTGGAGGGGAATAAAGTGTTTTTCAGAGAACTCTCTACAGTGAGCATGGCGGAGCACGAGTGTGGTGGGGCTGAGGCTGGCTGTCCAGCCTACAGCAGGGAGTGCAGAAGGAGGCAGTCAGCCAGTGTCCTGGCCCCCACTGGCAGGTAAGTGGCTCACCCAGGGCCTCAGCAGGAGGGGCTCATTGCAGTCACTGCTGCTGCAGCTGGTGCTCCCAGTGGCAGGCATCCTCTGCCTGCTGCACCTCCTCCATCCAGGCCTTGCAGAAGCGCTCCCCCTGGGCCTCATAGATGTTATGCAGCATGCAGGCTGCAAGAATGACCTGGGGCATGTTGGCCTCAGTGACCTCAAGGCTGGCCGTGAGGATGCACCCACATCCCTCCAGGTGGCTGAAGGTGTACTCCACCAGGGGTCCAGCCCAGGCACCTGTTGAAGTGTGCCTGGTGGGGGTCCAGCTGTCCAGTACAGGCCTGCATGAGCCAAAGAAGAAGGTAGGTAGGGTCCCCAATGAGGAGGGACAGGATGGCCACTGTGCCCATCTGGAGGTCCGGCACACCTGGCGTGAAGTGCCCATTCTCCACTAGGGCTAGAAAGGTGAAGTCGCAGAAGACCTGAATGTCATGGGTGCTGCCCACCCAGCTGGCACTCACATTGGTGAAGCCACCCGGTGGTTGACGACAGACTTGAGCACAAGTGGAGTGGACACCCCACTGGCTGTAGTAGGGGCAGTAGCTGTGGGGTGGGCAGGGGACAGGGATGTGGCTCCCATCCAGGGCCCCAATCCACTGGGGAAAGCACAGGGCACAGAACCCCACCACCACCACCAGGTCGTGTACCCACAGCACAATGTGCCCCAGCACATCCTGGAGGGCACCACAAACCTCCAGGACAGCCTCCCCAACCATCACCTTGCCCATGCTGAAGAGGGGGCCAGTGTAAATGAGACGGGTGGGCATGGCCAGTTTGAGCAGGATGATGGCCAGCCAGGTGCTTGTGGGGAGGGCCACTTCATGGTGGTATCCTGCTGCTCCAGGTGTAGGTGGAGCAGGTCGAGATCCTAGAAGGTGGCCCGGGTCATGTGAAAGGACTCCAGCCACTGCTCATAGTCCCAGATGCTCTGAACAATGTATAGCCACCAGTCGTGGCTGGCCAGGTGGGCCCACAGGTAGCAGTGTTGGAGTTCCAGGAGAGCATGGATGGCAGCAGTGGTGGTGTCCAGGTGCAAGTCATCAGTGTCCCTGCTGGGGTCCAGGCCGCAGCAGTGCAGTGGCAGGGGGCTGGAGATGGCACAGTGAGCCTGGGCAGGAAGCCGTGTCACACAGGGGGGCCGCCAGGGCTGAGACTGACCTGGGCCAGGTGGCAGTCAGTGACGCAGTGCAGCATGGCAACCAAAATTTCCAGCCGAAGCCTGGGGTGCTAGATGTCTATCCCAGGGCCGGGGGATGAAGCAGCCATGGTGCAGTGGGCACCGGCTGTGGTGACAAAGCCACAGTAGGATGATACAGAACTCTGGCCCAGAACACAGGTGGCCAGGGAGCAGCACTGCCTTTTAAACATGGCTGCCAGCTGCAGGCAGCTGTGGCCAGAGCCTCTAGCTCCCCCTGGTTGTTGCAGGGGGCTGGTGCTGGGCCTTAGGGGGCAGAAGCAGACTGCTGCCAGGAGCAGCAAATCTGCTTCCAAATTCCTGTGCACGTAGACACCTGCCCAGGGTTTGTTTAGCATTTGCATGCATAGATATGCCCTGCAACAACTTTAATTCTCTGACGTGGCATGAATAAGATGCCGTGATAAAAATGGGAGAGGACAGGAGCTATTGCAGTAAAGCCCACACTATTTTGATGCAAAATTTTGCCAGCACATATAAGGAAGTTTGCCCATGAAAGCAGCAGTTGAAGGGAGTGACTATTAAAATGATGCACAGTTCAAAGAGTCTTTTTGCCAAAGTTCTGGTCCACTAAACAGGGTTAATTAATGTTCTGTGGCTCATTAAGGCTTTTAGTTTTCCTCATTTATGGCTGTCTGCTACCACCATGTGGTTATTTCAGGCTAGTCATTAAAGCTTCATTAACTCCTTTAAAGCTAAAATAAAAACTGTGTATCTAATACTCCACTAAAATAAAGTCTGCAGACACTCAGCACAGGAAACACCTTTGAACTGTTTCTGATATGCACAAAAGAAACCTTGTAACATCTTATTTAGAGAGGAAGTTCCAGATTCTGGAAGAACAATGGCTCTTCAGGAATCACTAGAGAATGCCCTGGGGTGTCCATGGTAGCAGAAATCTATAGGTAAGCTCCGTTCTTGTGTTTTTTGTGGTTCTCCAGAATAGCATACCCCAAGATACCTAGTGCTAGTGGACTTCCATTGAGAAGAAAAATACAGCTCTAAAATTGCATTTTTTAGATATCATAATTTAAAAATTGAGACTTTATACAAATTAGTAATTTGAAAGTCTAAGACTCTCAGACATACGGCCATTCAATTTCTCTTGGGAGAGTTTTAAAATGTTCAGAATTTTTCCCTCAAAAATGGGTACTCTAGGCGAAAATAACCTGGGAATAACAAGGGTTAAACCACTGGGAGAGCAAATGTCTGTACATGTTCTGAGTGAAGCCACAGCCCAGTCCTCCAGGGTGCTTTGTTTCCCTTCCCTAGGGGACAGTGGGTGCATCTACACATTTGTTAATATGTTGTAATTGCGGTGCGTTAAGTTTAGTACCTGTAATAACATGTACTAACTTAATGTGCCATAATTGGTGCCACTGTGCAGTAGCACCAGCACACACTTTTTTGCAATGCTGATGCACAGCAGACTAATTCTACTGTGCATTAGCACATTAGCATGGTTTTGGACTGCTGCGCCAATGCACAGTAGAATTAGTCTGCTGCACATTTAGCATCTCGTGTAGATGCACCCAGTGTGTCACTTGCTATACTCTACTGCTCCAGCCAAGCAGAAAACAGAACATAATCCCTACGTTGTGCTGCAGAGAAACACAGGCTGACACTAAGCAGTCTGGGTCAGCCAATCAGGGCTGCCCTGTGCACTGCTGTCATCTGTCACCAGGCAGACTGAGGGAGCCTGCAGAACATGCTGAGATGTATGCACAGGGCCCCTACATGTGCAGTATCAGCATTGCAAGCTCTCCTTTTCAGGGGCATAGCATATGTATGTCTGTTCAAGTGTCTCCAGGTAAGTTTTTCTACCAGAACAAACCCAGGCAAATTCTCCAAGATCACTTGAACATGTGTACATAGTCTCAGCACCTGAAGAGCCCAGAACAATGAAAGCTACTATAGAAAAATTGTGGATAACTGCATAAGTCAGCACAGCTGGGAGACTTCGAGCAGAGTCAGCATATCTATGAAGGGTTCCTTCCAAGTCTGGAGAGATTCTGTTTAAGGAACAAATGAAGCCAGGCCACCAAGCAAAACTAGGCCCAGATTTTAGTGCTGTGGGATGGACAAATTAGATTTATCCTAAAAATTTTCTTCACTTGAACAGAACTGTCTACATATTCTTATACAGTCCTCATCCCTGTAGTAACTGAGCATTTCCAGTAGTACATTAAGCAATATGGACCGCAAAACAAATGTTAGTTATTTTTCTCTCTTATCTTCACCCAGCAGGATTGTACAGTGTACAGTTTTTGCTTTCATGGGGCTTACTTTGTTTAAAGTATACAGATACACCATCTTTATGTTGGAGAGGACATAACTGAAGTAGACTTTCTTATATTTAAAGAGAAAGGGGATGAGGCCTGATTCAGTCTCAGACCAGGCACACAAAAGATCTGTCTTCTGCATAAATGAGTTTCTCCCTTTGTATAGCGCAGCCTGGGAAAGAGGGGGAGTTTTGTTACTTGACTTGCTCCTCACTCCTGCCTCCAAAACATGATGATGGGGAAAAAAAAGGGAAGAGGGGGGCAAAAATTACAGAAGTCCATAGGATTTAATTTAATTTACAGCCTTTATTCAACACTTAGAATTCATAACTGTAATAGTGCTTTATTTCCATTAAAAATAAAACTTGAATATTATTCACAACTGTGTGTCCAGAGAGAAGGTACACTAGCCCCTCCTGAAGCCTTCCACCTTTTGGGTGGCAGCCAGAGAAGGGAAGTCACATTCCTTACCTAGTCCTTTCTGGATCTGAAATCACCTGTTAGCTTAATTTGAAAAGTTGTCAGGCAAACTGTTCAACTGCAGTGAGTGTCAGGGAGAGGGAAAAGCACAAGGAAGGTGCAGAGACACCTCGTAACATATGCTTGTCTACATGACAGCAGTAGTGGCTGAAGAGAAAAGGCTAGGCCCAAAACCCAGAAGGGACGAGCTTGAGACTTAGAGAGAAAAACATTATGGGGCAGAGAAAAGGAGGAGTTTTGTGCATTATCCAATCAGATCTTTAAGCATGACAGGTCCTACCTTTAACTTAACAGTTGTGGCATTTGGTCTGGTAAGTGGACCCAATAAAAGCAGTAAGGATAATACTCTTTAACAGAGTTACACAGAAGAACATACTTCGTTGAAGCATGTGTTAGAGGCACTTCATGTAATGAAAACAGCTGCAGCATACTGACTGGTATGTGTGTGCACAAGTGCACCACTGCCTTCTGTTGGCTGGAATGTTGAGATTCACTCTAATGGTGCCCAAAATGCCTGACAGTTAAATAAGATTGGTCTTTAGCTCATGAAGGAGCATGTTGTGCTTTAAGAGCAAGAAATCCAGTTATCTTCCTATTTATGAAGGTGTAGTAAGCATGAAATCTCAGGTAGATACAGCTCAATTACACTTTTACTTCCTAATCTAAATTGCTGGAGGCATTTTAGTAACTAATCTAGGAAACTAGAAATCCATTTGCACTATTTTTTGTCTCTGTGGTATATCAGTAATTGGTCCACTGGCAGTTTCATTTGTAGGAGTATGACACTGAGGAAACTACCTCTGGAAAAACTTCTGTGGTAACTGACCTGGAGATCCAGAGGCTTACTCTCCTACATCCTTGAAAACAGCACAAAAGGCATGTATATAGCAGTATTCCCAGGGAACACATTGTGTCAAATGCTCCACTACTGTAACTCTGGGAGAAGAGCCTGGCCACTCCCCAAATTTCCATCAAGGCCTCTTTGGGCGTGTATACATGTGCTCTGGTGGGGGGTGCATTTTAATTAGAGTGGCTCCAAGAGTTGCTCTAATTAAAGCATCTGGAGCATCACGTGTATCACCATCCCCATGCTGGAAAATGGCGGTGGGAGCACTCTAACTAAAGCTCATCAAATGGACTTTAGTTAAAGCACCCCCAACACCATTTTTCAGCGCAGGGATGCTGATATACGTGATGCTGGAGTCTGCTGGAGTGTGGTAATTACCACGCTCCAGAAGACTCTATTAATCGACTCTGCTCCAACAGACTGTAATAACAGCACGCTGGAGCAGCCTTCCTGCATGTGTATAGGTGCCCTTTATGGCTTTGGTCTTTCTTCTCTCACTCATCCCTAAAAAAGTAGTCTAAGCCTTGTTCAGTAGTTTAGCTTTCTTCTCTATCCCACTCCACCATGGTTGCGACACTTCCTTTGCAGTGCTTAAATGCACAAATGTGTTTGAAAGCATAGTCCCTAGTTTCTTCTTTTTTCAAATACTTGCATTTCTCCTTTACTTTTCCTCCTCTTCCTTCCACCACTCCTAAATTTCCCTGTTCACTGACTTCAGAGTGTCCCAACTTCCTTGGGTCTTTCACACTGAATATAACCTATGTTAGCTAAGAGGTTTCCTTCCTTTAGCCACAGCAAGTGAAAGGCCAGGAGCAGGAAGGACTTCAATTCTCAGTCCTATGGCCTTCAATTCCCAGACCTCCTCTCTGGTGTGCATAGTCTTCTCCATTCTGTTCCTCTCTATAACTCAGCACCAGAAAGGAGGAATGGGAGAAGCATGACAGATTAAGAATCAAGATTAAAAATCAATAAAAAAGAAAACATTCAATACTAGAATTACGCTTGCTCAGTTCCCTACCCCTGGCTGAGCCAGCTGCCTGCCCTCTGTGCTTTGTCTTCATGCATACCCACTGTAAGATGCAGTGGAGGTGGGTAAGTCCGCTGTGAGGAACTGCTGCTTCCTATTTATGCAGATAGGCATCAAGCCAGAGTTCTCCCGAATCCTTCAGCGAGCTGAGTGAGAGAGAGAGGGCCAATTAGTTTCAAAACAAGATGAAGAAGTGCAGCAGCAGTGTGTGCACACTTCTGGAAGGGGGAAAAAAATCAAGGGAGAACAGTGAAATGAGGAGAAACATTAAAATTCCCTTCTGTGACACAAGTGAACAGGATATTCAGACATACAATAACTCAGGCCATGGCTTTTGGGAAGGATAATGAATGAGGAAATTACTGTGGAGTCATAAGAGAATGATCAAAGTGCTGACAGTTAAAGCAAACAAGCCAAGTTAAACTAAAAATCAGGGAGGTAAGCACAGAAGAAAGTCAGATAAGGTTTCTTGGAAACAATGTCACAAAAAGAATAAAGTAGAATGAATAAATGAGGCCTGGACTCGAAATTGTTGAGGACTTCACCTCTCTCTTCATAACATATTTTCAGAGACAAGTGCACAAGATCTGGAGCCTCATTGATAGAAGACAGGGAAGCAGGTGGTTAGTGTTTACTGGAGAAACTATGGATGTTATGTGAAGGTGGACTGAAATCAGGGCTAGATTTTAAAGGATTCATTCCATGCCCAGGCCCATAAGCCATCAAGGCCTATTTCCACTGCATCAAGGCTTTTCTCCTTATTCGCCCTTCTTCTGTGCTTGCCTCCCTGATTTTTAGTTTCACTTAGCTTGTTTGCTTTAAACCTCAGCTACCTCCATCCTGCCCCAATGTCACTAGATCATTTACTTCCAAACAAGGGGAAATTCTTCACTTGTAAACATCAGTTGACTGATACCTACTATACAATATCTGCAAAGGCAGTGAACAGAGGCTTGCACTGGTATTCAATGCCATGTTTGGCACACATGGACTTCACTAGGGGAGCCACCTTCCAGTAGTTGTGTCGAGGCATCGTGGGGAAAAGGCTGCAAAGATAGAATAAGGTGGTGTCACTGGTATCTGGTCTCCCATATAGTGCCCCATAGGGTTCCAACTGCTCCTTCCAGACCCAGTGTCACAGTTGCTTTATTCTCCCCTTAACCTTGTGATCCTCAGTGTGCTGTAGTGCCCTATCTCACCTCTGTCCATCCACTATAAACTGCTAAGTCGTACTTTCTACTCTCTCCTGTGTCCTGTGAGGTTCTTGCCTCTCCAGCTAAGAATGTGCTCAGTAGTAGCACAGAATTCCTTTTCCTCCTCTTAATCCCACTCCTCCTCCACATTCTTTGCTCCAAAAGTTTTCTATGTTTGTGCTAAGTGGCAGAAGTCAAGGTAGATTTGTACCTTACAGAGTAACTGAATCAGAAGTATATAGGCTATTGTAAGCAGTTGCTTACTTCTGCTTACAAAAACTTATGCATCTCTGATTCTGTTAGTCTACAAGGTAAAACTCTATCCTGCCTTCTGCCTGACTTCAGACTAACACAGCTAACTACCTCTGAATGTTAAATGGTGCCACAGTGTCCATTTTCCTCCCTTAGTGGTCATATTGATGTATACCCTTTAAGATTCCTTCCCCGCCCCCAGTACTGGAACTTACTGGTGCTCGATTTGGAAGTTTAGGTGCCCACTAAACCAATCATTGAACAGTGACTGCTGAACATTGCATGTTGCCTGGAGCTGAGGGAATAAAGAGAGAGCACGGTGTTTGTTCCAAGCATACTCCCTCTCTCATCTTCTTCATCCTCAAACTCCTCTACCCTGAGCACAAGCATCCTAGGATGATGCTCACAGCCCTTCCTCCTGAGGACTTTGGGACTTGGTCTGGATGATAATGGCAAGCTTGATATGAAATCACTGCTGTCTTAACCAACTCTTCACAGAGCTGGCATTACAGAGCTGCCCTGCTTCTCAGTTTTGGAGATCTCCTCACACCTCTCACTAAAGGGAACAGACATAAGATGAAGGAACATGATGAGAGGGGAACACAGACACTACCTGTATAAGAAAAGGGTCCCATAAAAAGGTCTTCCCAAAATTTCTAATTCTCATTATGGTCTAGCCTCCAGTATTCTCCATAATACTCCTATGCAGCCCCAGTTCCTTCCCACCACCACACACTTCATGGAACAAACACAAGTCCTTTTTTAGTATTACCCTGTCACTGAATTCTAGTAATAGTCTTTGAGCTGAATACTGCCCCCCTCCCCTCCATCCTCCTGTATCTCAAAGAGTATGCATTTGGTCTAGAAATCCCCCTTTACAACCACAGATCCTTAGAAAGAAAAGGATCATACCTGAGTAGAGAACCAGTCCATATTGTTATCATAATCGATGTGCATTGGGATGTGGTTCATTTGTGTCACCCACACAAACCAGTTACTCTCTATGAACCTGTGCATATAAACACATAAAGCACTCACTGACGACATGCATGCCCAAGAAGTGAGAACCCAGTAAAAAACACTTTTACTAGGCCAAATTAGTCCTCACTTGACAAAAACAGTCCTACATGTTCTAACCAACTGGTCAGGAAAAGGCCCCACAGAGGATGATGCCCCAAGCAAACCAATCTCTTATTATACAACAGAAAGGCACAATGGGCAGAAGAGGGGAGACATGACAAAATGGAGAGATGGGAAGGAGAACTAAAGGACTAGGGAATGACAAAGTAGAGGGATCAATAGGTAACAGGCATAAGCTCAAGCACCTATAGGAAATTACACATTGAATGTTACCTGACCAGCAGAAAGAGCCCCAAGAGACCCTTCACCCCTAGTAAGGGCGAGTAGCTGAAAAAGAATCGGATGTAGAAGCTCAACATCCAGGCCAGGTCCTGTATGACAGAAGACAAAATCATTCTTCAAGAAGGGAAATTCTATTACCATGTATCATCCTGCACTGGCTGGCCAAGAAACCACTGCTGCAATCTCCAATCATCCACACAACATAGCAATCCTTTCCCTGCCCCACCCCCATCTCCCCCACCTTCATATACCATCTGAAGGATTCCCTATGTTCTTAGAGTCCATGAACTCTAACTTCCTGTCCTTACTCTGCACATAATGAGCTTGAGCTAGACTAAGGACTGGAGAAGACATGCTCTGTAGAACTATATAGCATTCATCTCTGAAAATAAAGTGAGCAATAAAAAGAGAAAGCAGACACCCCTCCCACTCATCATTGTTCCTCTTTGTTGTTCCTGTGGATTTTTCTCATTTTCTTTTTCTTCTTCCTCCGTTCATTCTCTCTGGGTTGTGCCTTCTGCCCATATCCCCAGTCACCAAAATCGCAAACCAGCACTCAACCATTACTACATTCCCTTTGAGGTCTCCAAAATCCATTACCGCTATGAGTACTGCTCCATCCAGTTCTCTTCTATCCACTCCAGAATCCCTACATATTTCTCTTTGTTCCATTCCACCCTGCACTGCTGAAGGACTGCCTTCTAGGCATGTGGGATGGTCCAAAAGCATGAAGGGGAGATGGTAAGAACATCTCCCCTTCCTTATTTCAGGGCACAAAGAAGTAGCAGATGAAACAAAACACTGGGATGCTACCAGGAGACTGGCATGCAATTTCTGGGGCTCTCTCATGGTAAACTGTGGGATGAGAGCCTGAAAACCAGCTAATGAAAACTGGAAACCTAGGACTAAAGAGAAACAAGGTCTTGGCATTCTCCCAATGCAAAGAGAAAGATCTACTCATTCTTTTAGCATGTGGTTCTCCTAGGTAGAGGAGCTCTGAATCTGACTCTCAGCACCCTCTACTTTCTACTGTTTTCTTTCCCATTCCTCCAGCTTTCAATGGATTTTCCCTTTAGGCAGCCAAAAAAGTGTGCGCATCATTTCTCTTCTGTCCTTTATCAGCCACTGGTGCCATCTGATGTTCAAATTTTGTAGAGCTGCACCCAGAGACGACCCAAGCAGAGTGTGGGGCCCAGCTGCAAATCAGCCTGTGCACGGCCCTGCCTCCGCATGCCCTGGATGCAGAGAAGTCGCCAGCAGTAACAGCGGCAGATGGATGTGGGGGTAGCAAGTTGCCGGACATGAAGCCAATGGTGGCGGCACAATGTCGTCACAGCTACTCTGTCCAGCTCCATGGGCCACCTGCAAAGTGCAGGGCCCGGGGCATTCTCCCCATTCCCCCCAACCAAGGACAGCCTTGGCTGCGCCTAGTCCACAGTAGAAGGAAATATCTGTAGAAGCCCTCACCCCCTTCTGGAATGACCACCACCACAGCACAGGGATGCCATCTGTTACCCATGTGCAAGCTGTTCTTTCAGACTGAGAAGCACACACATTAGAAGAAAGACATCTGTCTTCTCCTCCTCTCAAAAAATATATAACTGTCTATGATATTGCACAGATCCTATACCCATTTCTCTTTGTTCTAGGGAAACATGATGACCAGCTTCCCTCTGACCTTTCACTCCCAACTCGCTTCACTGAATCTTGACCATAAATGTAGGGACTCCATAGGGCCTGGTACGCTGGGATCTACTTACCACCCATTGTTTCCGTTGCACTGCAAAGTAGAATATATACCACTGGAAGTAGAGGGGCACCAGGGCTGGGGGTCCAACTAAAAGAAAGAAAAAAAAAAGGCACACATTAGCCAAATAATTCCATCACAAAGGAATTAATTCAGAGGGTCCTGGTGACTACAGAATGAAGGCCCCACAATAAAACAAAAAGGTGGAGTTACTCACTTATGAAGAAGTACTTGTGCTGGTAGTTATACGGCATGAATTTCTTCTTCTTCATCCCAAGCTGTGAAAAGAAAGCAAGTTATCCAAGCTGCAAAGACACCTAAATGAGCATTTCCAACCAGCCCTCTGCAAAATGCCATGTCCCTATCAGTTCTTCTGAGAGAAACGCCTGCTTAGACAGACTTTCCCAAGACAAGGTTTTATTAGCTGCCCTTTTGTGCTAGTATCTCACCTACCCATTGCTCCACTGACCCCCTTTTTATAACACACTATGTCTACTAAAAAAAGCCTTCCTTAGCCTGTTTCTTTCACACAACAAATTAACCTAGTCCCTTACAATATGAATAAGATGTATCAAAAGTTCTGCTCCAACAGGGGGCACTGGAGGTACAGCTAACATCAGATGCAATTTATTATTACCATATAACCCAATGATATGCCCAGGCACCCTGGTGTGATGCCAGATCTTTTGAAGAATGCCATGAGGTGTGAGGAGATAAGTGAGGTATTAGGAGATAAGCAGCTAAACTAAGGAGATAAGCACAGACTCAGGCTTGTCCCTGCCCAGAGGATCCCTCCTCTGCAAGAAAGTAAGCACTGTGATACATTATTGAGTTGTTGAAAATTTGATGTCACTCAATTAAAAAAAGTTATAGAACGGTGCCTTGAGTCCAAAGAAGGGCACCTCAAGTCCAAAAAGGTTGAGAACCACTGGTAGAACCACTGCTAAGGTTTCATCTTAACACTCGCTTTCTCAGAACACAGCAGAGCTAATAAGAGCCCCAAGAATCAGACTGGCAAATACTGGCACTTGCTAATAAATAATACAACAGTACCAAGCAAGACTTTGGGTCATCGGGTTTCCCTGTGTTGCCAAAGTTAAGTAATGCCAGCCTGGTAAAGATAAGATAATAAAGATGGGAGACAAAATTTTAAGATAGTAAGGGATATCTGCAGCATGGTAGAAAGAGGGCATAAGATCTTGCAAAACTCTGTCTCCCTCCACTAAGCAAACAGAGAAATTGTTCCATGTGCCCTTCTACCTGCCCTTCTTTTCTTCTTGTTTATGATCCTCCTTCCTAACTTGTTTGTGCTCTTTCCCCATAAGGTGTAAAGCAGAAGTTTATTTGATTCCCTTGTTTTAATATTAAGGTTCTGAAATGGTTTTGCTTATGCATGTTAATATTCTTCTGCAAGTTACAGATGCTTACTTTAAGTTTATGATATTCAATTTTGATGTTTGAAATAAAAAGTAAACAATAACAAAACCTTAACACAAATACTGTCCACACAAATTCAAGTCCAGCAAAGGCTTTTCATTATGTCACATCACACTGAACCCCAGCCTAATGTTGCTATCCTGACTGCTTAGTAAGGTTCTGAAATGAACCAAAGAGCAGTAGGGCCCTAGATCAGAATAGATACCTTCCATAAAACCATATCCACATCCAGAATCATTCCCACATCTGCAAAGAGAGCCAGGCAGCAAAGATTTGTACTAACATGGTCTCTCACCAGCATTGTAGAGACTCTAAGCCAGGGGCAGGCAAAATGCAGCCCACGGGCCAGATGCAACCCAATAGGCTATTCTATCCAGCCTGCAGGGCCCCTAAAAATTCAGACAGGGGCCCCTGGCTGCCTGTCATGTGGCCCTTGATGGCTTGCCAAAACTCAGTAAGTGGCCTTCCACCAAAAATAATTGCCTGCCCCTGCTCTAACCCATCCTCCAAGGGCTAGGTGGGATGTACTTGCTTGATAACTAAAGTATTATTGCAAGTAATAAGAAATATCCCTAGAACACCTAAGTCGAGGCATAACAGGGCAGCTCCACACCCTGGGCAGCGGCAGCGCACAGGACAGCACTTGTTGCTGCACTGTCGGTGACAGCAGCAAAGCCAGCCATCAGCTACAGCTATTTTTATGCCCTTCCCAGCAAAGGCTGCTGTCCCAGTTGCCCCTTCTTAATCACATTACTGCTTCTAAGACTCTCTCAAGGTTGCTCAGGACTTTTTTCAAACTTGCACTGCAAGGACAACTATTTTATAATCATCAGTTTTGAGAATTACACTACAAACAGGACTAGTAAGGATACATAAAAAGATCACCATCCTGATATGGGTAAGAAAACAGGAACCTCCCAAATTAAACTCTGCAGCTTAAGCTAACAGTCTTGAATCATCTGCAAGACACAAGATAAACAACTTTTTTTTAGATGCTCTTTAACCCTTCCCTTTCCTGTTTCTATTTTTTCATTTCCATTCTTCCTTTTTCAGGTTTTCCTGTGCCTCTTTTCCCCTTTCATGTTATATTTTGAGTACCTTATACCCAAATAGAAGTCACCATTCTTGCCCCAAAGACCTTGCAGACTGGCTAAAATACATCATAAACACAAACTTGAGAAGGTACAGAAATCTCACAGAAGTTTGACATAAGGTTTCAGCCAGTCAAAGCTGAGACAGATAATTATAGCAGCTGTTTCAATGGAATGGAAAAGATGAGATGAAAGCCAGATGTGGAGGATGAAAAACAGGCAAAAGATTTTTATTATTTACATTGTTTTTCTACCACTAGTTTTGGCTGCCTAGTTACTCACAGACTGGAATTTTTCAATATGAATTTTTGAATGCAAACAAACACAAATCAGCAACAGATTTCAAAAATTGAAAATATCCATCTTTGACATTTTGGCAAATAAATTTCTAGTAGCACTAGATGCTTCCCACACACAAAGGCAGGCACACAAATACAATGTGAATGTATTTTTGGTGTACTTCAGTGTGCATCTTATTGATCATGCTGTGATCACATACTAGTCTAGTGCATCCTACAATCCCTGTTGTTTCTAAGTTCCAATCATTCAAATGTTTATATGTCATCTTAACTTCCTTTACGTAAATAATCCTATTGAAGACAATGGAACTATTTATGAGATTAAAATTAAGCATGTGCATGATGAAAGCCTTGCAGTCCACAGTAATTTGTTTTTGGTAACAGATGCTTGCAATATCTAGGCCTATTTCCCTTCAGTACAGCTGGTGAATGCAATTCCCAGAATTGGAAAAATGCATGAGTCAATGAGCATAATTTGTGTAAATTCCTACGAAATAACCTGAATAAAATATTATTCTCTTGATATATAAAGCAATGTTTAAAACCTTCGCCTACATCAGATTAGTTTCCAAAGCAGAAAGATAACTATCTAGATGTTAGGCTGTTGCCATGGAAACAGGGATGAACATATTTTTCTATGACATATGTTGATTTTCAATGTCATTTGGTCAAACAAAGAGACCACATTGCTTCTGTCCTCAAACAACTTCACCAGCTCTTTAAGCAAATCCAGAGGCAATTCAAAACAGTGCTCCTAACTCTTCAAATCTGCACTTGTTTTCCTTCATCTTCCCTAAACTGGAGGCTATCTCTTTCTAGTCATCTTCTAGCATTTTCTCCTCACGTATAACCCAAACCTCAGTCCTGGAGCCACTCCCACTGACTTCCCACTATTGGGCTACAAAGGGACATTGCATTTATCTTTTCATAAATGCCTAAATAAATGGATAAATCATTTCATCTCAGGACAGAGTGTAATCATTCAGACGTCAATGCCAGTTGTTCCAAATAAATCCTAAAAAGATAAGATAAAGATTATGGGATAAGATGTACAAACAGTTCATTCTGGGACACTGCAAAGTGCATCTGAGTGGTTACTCAGGACTGCATAATTGAATTAATGGCAGAAAAGCAGCAGTGCATTCAGCCACTTACTAAAGCTTGATCAGAAAGGTTGATCTACATGTACATGCATGTACATAACAAAGGTTATGTACATGCGAATCCTGAGAAATTTCTGTTCTGGGACAAATACAGGCACAACTTGTCCAAGGACAAATGTAATATCTGTTCTGAGTCTCAATGTAGTTGTCTTTTCTGCAGTTCCTTTCCCATTGAACTGCCTTCCTGTATCTTCCTCCTCCATATCAGTTCAGATCCCTCTGAAAGCATTTCATCTCCCTTTCCCTAATTGTTTAATGTTTTTAGCCCTCTATTATTATATATTCTTTCATTTTTCACATTCCAAAAGTTAAAATCATTCGAGATGCAATTTCCCGGAAAGATGTTTCTTAAATAAAACTCTGTCCCACTTTACCTCTAAAATATCTGTGTAATTCCTCACAAGTAATACTGCAAACAACAGCTATGACACCTATCACTTGAACTCACTTCTTTGCTTGAATCATCCTTTCGGAAATCTACTGAAATCAAATTTAAAGCACAGAGAAATCAAACCATAGCTTTATACAGCCGTATTCAAATTTAACTGTGTTCCTTGGAATAGATAATCTTGACGAGGGCTGGTGGAATCCTATATGGATTTTTGTACTAGGCTTTCTGATTTAGATCTGACTGTGATTCTGAATATATTTATGCAAGTTTATGCATGTGAGTTATCCCACTGGCTTTAATTTGCTTAACACTGGCCACCTCTACATGAGACACTGACTGTGCAGTTGTTATTGCACAGTCGTTTAGTACTGCATACACAAGTATTAAACGACTGCGCAGTAACTGGAGTTACTGCACAGCAGCGTCCCCAAATGGCGTTTTGGTGATGCTGACTGTGCTGTAGCTCATTCCTACTGTGCAGTAGCATCACATCATTGCCATGCAATGCTACTGCACAGTAGTAACGAGGTACTACACAGTCAGTGCCTCATGTAGGCGCAGCCATTAAGCATGGAAGTAGCCCCTAAAATTACTCAGTACTTAAGCTTGCAGAATCAGAGTCTAAAAATACACTAAGTCTAGTTTTTTTCAGTTCCTCAGTTCTAATGAAAAATCAGACAATTTGACTAGGTGACGTTATTCATTTGGGTTAGTATTTTTTAAAAACGCTGCAAGTGCCAAAGACCTTCTGGGTGTACAGGAAACCCTTGGTATTTGTGGGTTCAGCATTCGCAATTTCAAATATTCACAAATGCCGAACACTTTAAACACTTAGCAGAGCACCTTGGGAGCTCTGCGCTTGCTGCCACCAGGTTCCCGCCACCACTGCCATGCTCCTGCCATCACCACCAGAGCCATGCCCGCCCCTCCCCCACAGCTGCCGGGGGCACTGCGATCACGAACGCAGACTGCATTCATGAATGCAGTGCCCTTTCACAGATTTTGCCATTCGAGGGGATTATGGGAACGTATCCCCCACAAATGGCGAGGGTCACCTGTAATGCCACTGATCTCAGTGGAATTACCCTACAGATATATTTGGATTCCAGCCTGGACCCAGTCCAACATGCACTGACAGAATCCCATTGATCGAGGCAAACCCTCCACATCTTCTAATGCCACCTCCTTCTACCCCAGACACCACTCAGACTCACTTCTACAGACAATGTCTTCCCCAAAGCAAAAAATAAGGGGTGCATGTTAACATCAGGGTCCTTGCGGAAGCAGTTGGGTTTGGCATGGTGCTGAAAATGCAGATGGTTCCACCAGCTGGCTGGTGCTCCCTGCAAAAACAGATGAGACAAAATGATCCAAACTAAAATGCTGTCAAAATTAAGCCAATTCTTCTATCGTTTATTCACCCCTCCCCAAAATTGGCATCATGTCCAAATCTTTGCCACATCTTGCAGACAAGATGCCTTCCAAACCCAAGGGCCTGTCCCTCTCATTAGTCCTGTTAAAAATCTGACAGCCATTTTCATCCCTGAACGCTTACCTTCAAATGGCCAATCACAAACTTATGAACCACGTGGTTCCATTTAGATTTGCTGAAGACAGAAAGGTGCCCAAAATCATGCTGAAGCCACCCAGCCTGGGCCTGTGAAAGGCAAAAAGGGTCACTGATAAAACAGCCTTCATGTCCATCTACAACAAAGTGCATTCCTTGTACACTCAGTTCTAAAGAGTGCACTCTCGTTGTTGACTGTGCCCTCCAGCCAGGTGAGAGCACCCCCACTCTTGATAGCAATGGAGTCTTTCCATTCTCCACAGGTGATCCCAAATACTGCTGTCTGTATAGATTACTGCTGCTCTTTCATTGCAGTGCCAACAGATTCCACCTGGGACCTGGGGAAATTATACAATATTAGGTAGCTGCTTTCACAGGGAAAATAAGTACCATGAAGAAGAGGTTATGGAATTGAGAAAGGGGGCATTTATTCTCTTTCAAATTGCTCTGAGCTCTGCAACAAAGTTTTCTTTGAAGAGGTGCCTGCTGCTGCCTCCTCTGAGTATCTGCAATTCCAAAAGGACCAGCTGGGCATGGGAAGCTGAGGCTTTCACAGCTGCTGTGCCCTCTGCAGTAGTTCACTGGACGTTCCCATGGGAAAACAAGAAAGGTCTGACTAGCACAGCGTATCTCAGAAATCAGGGAAGTGCAATGTGGGAAGAAGATTGAGAGGAAATGAACAGGTGTCTGGCGGGCAATGGGAAGGACACTGTTCTAAATCCACTCAGTTAGAAAGTGCATATCATCTTAAGTCTATTTTGCCTCCCTTCTTCTAGAAACTGGGAGGAACTAGGACTTCTTAAGAGCCCACCACATCCAGAGCTTCCAGCACTTCTTACAGCATCTCCAGCTGGGTACACAAGACTAAAATGGCTAGGAACTTCTCACAACCAGTTTCCTCACTTTCATTCCCACAAAGAGTCCTGCTAACAGAGGCAAAGGTGGAGAAGTTGTCACCTCCCCACATCCAGAACTCCTACACCCTTCTCCTCAGCATCTCCTACTGGAAGAAAGCAAATATATAGTTGTTGCCAGATCCCTGTTCCCAACTTTCCTGCAGCATTTAAGTATTTATCTTTGCCTGAATCACCTAGAACAAGAACACCCTAGATACAGACAAAAACACCAGGGAGCACCAAGTTGTTCTAGAGATTGTGGGAGGAGAGGTTTGTTCCCTATTTTGGGGGGCTTAGACCATTTACCTGGACAGTCCCTAGCAGCAAGGCACAGAAAAGGAATGGCACCAAGGATGACCCGAAGTACCAGAGGGTAAGCCAGGCAGCAATATCCATCAGCAAGATGTGAAAGAGATGCAGAGCGAAAAAGAGATAGTTGGGCTTCAGGAGTCCCAGCCTTTCAACAGTGGTACGCAGCTCACGAAAGTCCTCTACCAGCAGTTTCTGTGGAAACAACCAACAATACAGCACTTTCTGATCTCAACATGCAACACGGTACCCTCAAACATCCTGGGAGATATTTAATTCCTCCACTTCTGGACAAGGCACTGCAGCAGTGGGGGAAAGCTGTGGTTCCCTCAGACACCAGGAGAAGCATGCAGCTGACATGCCATTGCCTCCAGGTAAATGGATCTCTCTGACACTGGGAGAGCCACTGGCTCAGTGGATTTGTCTTCCCCATTCCCACCTTCAGGCCATGTCCATATGAGCAGAGGTGTGTATTTGCAGCAGCACAAATTTGTGCCACTACTTTGTGCTGCAGTGCACACCCCTGTTCATGCACTTGGCAGCAGAACACATTGTCCTGTGGCTTCATGTGCTGCAGAGGGAGGCTGGCCAGGGCACAGGGTGCCTCAGTGTGGGCCTAGCTGGCAGGCAGCTCCCACACTGAGGCATCCTGTACTCCAGCAAGCTGGGGAGCAGCATGTGAAAACAGGGGAGCAGGCAGCCCACGGCTGGTTGGGATGCAGTGTTCCTTGAAATGGGAAAACATGAAGCCCTGGGCTCACTGCTCCCTTGTCTCCATATGCCTCAGTACAGGGGTTCCATTGTGGAGCCCCGTGCTGAGGCACATGGAGCCCCCATCTTGAGGCACACTGCACCACAGGCACCTGCAGAGCCTCTGCGCTGAGGCACGCAGAGGCAGGGAAGCAGCCAACCCAAGGCTGCCTGCTCCCCCATCTCGAGGCATGCTGCACCCTGGCCAGCCAAGCAACTGGCTAGTGCACAGGGTGCCTCAGTGTGGGAGCTCCACAGTGCTGTGCATTTGTCCCAGTACATGGTCTTTGGTGCCTTTGTGCCACCTTTTTTGGAGGGTTTTTTTTTTAACTTGGAAATAAATCCCAGTAGCAAACTTTGCTCCAGTGCTGCAAATTAGCAGCAGCGCACATGGTTTAACATGCAACATGCGTGGTTTGCAGCACTGCAAAGAGGTTTATGGCACCACAAACTGCACATGCCTTCACATCTGGATTCATCCTCAGGTGACAGTCACTGTGACACCAGAGAGATTCCTTAGCTGCTATGATTTCCCTCTTACGTCCATGTCTCTCTATCCCAAAGGGAACCTGTGGCTGACAAGCTCGGCACTCCATTCCTCACAGGGGACTGCTGTAACACAATATGGAATCCAAAATCTATAAGCCCTGCTCACCCAGACAGATAATGTTATGACACCAAGGGGAAGCCTCAGATGGGAAAGGTGACTCCAGCTGTGGACATACGAAACACTTTACACCAGAATTTTACTCTAGTGTAAGCTATACTGGGTGCATCTACATGTGAAATTAACACCGCTGAATAAACTCTGGCGCTGTCTGCACCAGAGTTTATTGCTCCCAGTGCAGCATTTATACATAAGCCTGGCACCACAGCACATTGAACTGAGGCAGTGCAACCTCAGTTGGCAGGGATGAGCCTGCCAGCCCAGGGATGTTCTGACCCGGGTCAGCATGCTGCAGAGGGGCTGACTGGAGTGCTAGGATGCTACAGTGCAGGGCTAGCTGGCAGGCAGCCCCCACACTGAAGCACCCTCATGCCCCAGCCAGCCCCACCAGCATCTATACATGCATTTTGGCAGAGTAAATAATTCTACCATTGGATAGTACTTGTATTTGGCAGTACTAACCTATAGCGAAGTCACTTAGTTTACTCTGGCCTAATAGCTTCACCCATGTAGATGGAAGATGTTTTACTGTGGAGCTAGTCTACTCCACAGTAAATGTTTTGTGTAGATGGGCCCACTGATGTCTAAAACAAATAGCTATCCAGCTCTCTGCAAGTAGCAGCGGGCAATATTCTACTAACGGGTGGTGGGAAGTCAGTAGTTACTTGTTTGCACTAAGCAAGTAACTACTCCAGGGTGAAATTGTCTCAAGCTCTGGATACACAATACATCACAATGATATACTGATTTTGAGTTTACCCTGGAGTAAGGTGTTTCACATAGAGTAGGGCTGTATTTGCTATGTCTGCTCCACATGTTTACACCAGTCTAAAGACATATTACACCAGATTAAAGGTGCTGTGTCCCCACCTCCTCCATAATCCACTGCCATTTATGATATATTGGGAGTTGTAACTGCCAGAAAATGAAAAAAAAAAATAGCATAGTGCCCTTCTAGCCAGAAACCTATTCCAAAGTGCAGATTTTAGGACACTTACATTTTTGCTGGGCTCAAAGCTGGGCTGATCTGGTGCCAGTTCTCCAATCAATAATGAATTCATGTATTTTCTCACCAGTGCCTTATCAAGGTGGAATGCTGTGAAGGGATCCTGGAGTTCACACAAAAAAAGAGAAGCAGGAAAACCACACTGTGGGGCATGTTCACAAGCAAGTATACTGTGTGAACACCCCCAGCTCAACAGGACTATGCAAGGGCTGAAACATACTGGACCTTTCTATTTGTCCTGCCCAAGATCTTACTGGCTTCTTCAAAGCCAAAAAGCATACCTTTCAGAGGAATACTATACCACAGTTTCTTGCTGGCTTTATCAATGCACATGTCACCAATGGAATCTCATTCCCTGTTTCTGAATCTGAAGCCTTCCTTTTCCAGTCCAATCTCATACCAAAACTCTTTGACTCATGGTTGTCCACTTCTTGTTTGCTTACATGTCCCTCCTTTAGTTTGTCTCCAATAATTCCTCTTCTGGCTCTGTAGCCTCCACCTTAAAATATGCACTTACATGCCCTCTTCTCTGTCTGGTTTCTAACACCCTATTCCTTTTCCCCTTTACCTTAAAACTCCGTAAGCAAGGGTTTTATTTCCATTCACACTATTTTCCACACTTCCTCAGAGCAGGCAGAAAAGTTTAGGGTTCAGTTCCTCCTCTGCCCACTAGGGATCACTGTGGTTCTCGCAGAGGCGGTTTGCTACTCAGGATCTTCCCTAATCTCCCTGCAAATTATAAACTGGTATGGCTCAACTATAGTAGAAGGCATCAGATCAGTGCATGTTGCCTCAGTGATGTGCCACCATCTGAACAGGGATTAAATTGAAGGAGCTAGGAGTTAGGGATAGGGGCAAATAACAGGGTAGAGACTGAATCTGGCTGCATTAGGAATGCTTATCTAGGCAAGTAGTGCAGTAGGGGAGGGTCCTGCTTCAGACTACGTCACTCCCCCACTTAACAAATTCCCATGTCTCCCCTAATTTCCCAGAATAGTTCTGCTTGCCTCCCCTGTTTTTGAGAGATCTGGTAACAAGCTTGTGTCTCCCCATAGCTACTTGAGAGAATTCAGCAGGAGAAATCAGACTTTTTGTCACGGCAGCAAAGTGTCAATCATCGGGCTTATCTAGGGACCTTCTGCCTTGTCTGGCAAATTATAACCTGAACCAAGCAGCCAGGATTTACACAGCTGTGTGGTTACAGTCCACCTTGCCTTAGTCTCCAGGCCCACAGGAGGAATTTTCAAGGTCTCCATCTTTGTCTCTTACTGCATATTTTCTTTCCTTGGTGTCTCCCCTATCACCACGGTCTCAGGCTCCTCCAGTCTAACTTTGTGCTCTCTTCTCCAGGGAATCCCTGCCACTGCACCCGTTTCCTTTGTTTCCAGCATGTTGCTCAGTACTGCATATGCTGTCACAGCTTTGTGTGCTCCTAGACTGCACTGCCCCTTTAAATGGTCCTCAGCCAGGCAAAATTTTTTCAAATGCTTGTATTTGAAAATGCTTGCCATCAGGAAGGCAATACAGCACCATCTCCGCTCAGGCTTATCTGAACAGGGGAGGGAGAAAGCAAGAAGGGTATTTCTGTTTGCATTCTCCTATTGGAAGAGGGCAAAAAGGGGGTGGTACAAGGGCAGACCAGGAGACGGTGGTACCACAAGCTTTGACCAATCATTACAATAGCGGTTGTAAAACCTAGCAGCAAACTCTTAAAGGGGAGTGTGGATGGGGGGATTGATGGGGTTTTCTAATGTACTTTCTGGGAACCATGGTATTCCTAACAGCAAAGGCAGCAAGCTACATACTTAAAGGGAAAGTGCTCTTGCTTACTTTCCTTGTCCTTCTTTCTGCTTTTTAGGAGGCTGATTTGGGATTTCCAAAACCGATATTTCCAGAAAGTTGGGATTCACTCCAGCTGGACTGCTTAAAATGTCAGCAGTTCAGTTTCAGCAAACTATATCTTCAGAGAATATATAGTATCATTTTTGTTATGTGCTCCCAGGGTTAGGATTCAATGCTACATAAACCCAGCCCTGGGTACCAGTAGCCCCTTTAAAAACAAACTCCTGGTGCCTCATTGGTAACCGGGCTTTAAAACGGTATGCAATTTTCACAATCTTGCACAGGATATGCCCTTATTGTCTTGGGCTATCTGCTATAGTCAAATTGTGCAGCACTGGGATTCATCGAGTCCTAAGCTCTAATCCTCACCGTGTCAGGGTTTAATATTAAAGAACACCATAGTCTTAAATTAAACTGTAGTCTACCAAAATAAATTACAAGTACTTTCAGATACAGTATCTCCATGGGCGGAATTTCGCAATTTGGAATCACATCTTCCTGATTTTAAAAATACTTTTCTTTCCCTGTACTCCGTGTGACAGACACAAGAAACCAAAGGAGGGCAATTAACCAACCAGGTGGTGACTACATACAGTCAGGGCTGCCAAGTACAACATTCCTCCAGTTATATGATCGTACTTGTCCTTTGTGAAAGAAGCAGATTAAACATTTTCAGGAAATAGACTGATTTAAAAAAAAAAAAAAAAGTTAACAACATCCCTTCAATAATAACTTGCACTAATTTAGCCCTTTGTAAAAACTGTGCAGCATTTTTAAAGTTAGAGGAATATAATAGTACACATTCAAGTATTTTTTTTTGGAGGGATAGCCTGGCTGGCTCTGTTCAAACTTATGTGGCAAGAGCAGGCATAACACCTTGAAAAGCTGCCCCATTAGCAAGAATGTGCTTAACAACTTTTAGTTTTCCCTTTGAGAATGTAACCCCTGGAATCAGCTACTCAGTGGGCACGGCTACATGAGCCACGGCATCACCGGAGCAACGAGCTACAGTGACGTAGCTTGTCACTACGGCAATGCAGCATTGGCAGGCACAAATCGTGATGCCGCCACTACTGCGCAGTAGCTCATTGCTACTATGCTCCAGGGTCAGAAATGACCCATGCAGCACCAGGACTGTGCAGTACCGGCAATTACTGCACGGTCGTTTAATAGTTGCTAAATCAAGTGCTAAATGACTGCACAGTAACAACTTTATAATCGGGGCACATGTAGACACACCCACTTTATACCTACGGCTATAGCTTGAATTTCCTATAAAGAATACTGAACATTGTAAATATTGATGTTTTGTCATTCAAATCACTTGAAATGCCAACAAGTTCTAAAGTGCTCTTACACTATGTACACAGGTGCAAAGTGTTAACTGTTTTTCATTACATTATACCTTGTTACAGAACACTGCAGTTAAGTGGAGTTAAGGCAGGAAGCTGCAGCTCTGTAAACACAAACCACAGTAGAATTACTTAAGTGAGTAAAATAAAATCCAAAATCTGTCCATAACTAATAAGGGCTATAATGCGCAAAAGTATGCACTAAATTTGGGTGCTCCTTCTGGAGAAGACCCTTAAACAAATGGATGACATTAGGCTATGTCAATGTTGGCCTTAGTCTTTCTAAGCCTTATTTTACAACTGTGTGAAATAATAGCAATTCCTCCCTACCCACTTGTAAAAGAAAGTATTGCCTCCTGCCTCATTCCTACAAAAATGGAATAAGAGCCATGGTATAGATAAACAACTCAATTTCTATTGAGTATTTTACCCAGTAATTTATACCTAATTTCTTCCTTGGTAAGAAGTGTCTGCTCTCTCAGTAGGCACTATCAGAATGCCTGGTCAATAGGTGGTGGAGAAGCCAGTTTGCTGCTTCTGGATGACGTTGGTTGGGTGAGCAGAGACACACCTAGTACACAGGTGTAACTCCTCAGCATGAGGGGTAACATGACTTTCGAGTAGAGTGATTTACACCACTGTGTGACTGCACCACTCTTCCTAGGAAGATAAGTCAATTTACTCTGTATTAAGCATGCTCTGTCCACACCGCCAGAGAGGAAAGCCACATTTCTTGGATCAGGAACATGGGCCAAACCATTAGAAGATCTGATTCTTTTTAAGATACTTGTTAAAATTTTCTCACATTTCATTCAAAAGACTTAACAGCACATGGCTGACCTTTAGGATGCAAAAATATGTGCCATACTCTAATACCTGATGTAGATATTTGTTGGCAACTAGCAAGGCCCAGAAATTCTGGGACAGACCCTACCTTATTAGGTGCCTATGTGGACTTAGGAACCTAAGTGTGATTCTAGTCTACCCTGCTCCAGTCCCTGAAAAACAGTTAGTGCAAAGGGTAGACAGGTCCTCATCCTGTTCACTGCTCTCTGTGATAGCCTTAAGGCCAAGATGATGGTGCACTAATGTTCTTTTTTTTCTGGGATGTGAACAGAATAAAACAGAATCAAACTTAAGGCACTAAAGTGCACTTAGCATCAACAGATGCCCTTTATATGCAATGGACATTGTGTTCACTTGAAGCAAGATGGCCACCAGTCATGTTTTGTTCCATAATGTTGCGTTCTTCTTACCACCTCGAGTAAAATGAAAACAGAAGTTCAGCAGGGCAAGGATTCTGGTCCTTGTCTGGCAGAGATTATTTAAACACCAAATCTATCTCCAGTGCTATGTAACAAATAAATTAGAACTATAATCTGGAAAGCAGATACATTTTAAAGACCCACTCTACAACTGCATTTAAGCACAATGCTTAGTTTTAAACATATGAATGGTCCTGCTGACTTCATGCTTAAAGATAGGCATGTGCTTAAGTACTTTGCTGGACTGGAACTTATAGGAAGAACAGAAGATACTAGGGACAGCGAGGTCCTGTAGGGGACAAACAAGAAAATGTCATCTCTACAGATGACCTCTTTTTTGACAAATCTAGAGAACTGTCAACTTTCTACTAGGACACTTGCCCAGAATCTCACTGCTGCAGCCTTCTTTTCACCAACCTCTCACCACTACATTTGGCACTAAAAATATGACCTTTTGGTTCAGTCTGCAGCTTCAAAATATCAGATACATAGCCAGAATTACATATACAGTCAAACTACCTGTTGAAACAGAGACAAAGAGATCACACTACTTTCATCTCTTCCTTCCTATCACTGTATCCCTGGGCATAGCTGGTGTGCACGTTCTGCAGACCTCGTGCCCCACATTGCCTTCGCTTCCCTGCTCCTTCACAGACTGTCAGTAATTCCCACTGCCGTACAGCAGCTCTACAGATCCACTTCTCCAGACTGGCAGCCAGGTACACAAAAGAAAATGGATTCCACCATCACCCTGTTGATCTTGAATAGGATTAGGCTGTGCGACTGAGTGCACCCACAACTGATTGCCTGCAAGAACCTGCACAGAACTGAAAGAATTGGTGCCACTTCAGAACTGGCAGAGCTGTCTCCCTCTGAGCAAAGATACAAGATCTGGGGAAAGCGACTGGAAAGACACGCTGTACCCGTGAGCAGAATTTGAAGAACCAGTCTGAGTGGGAAATTGAGGAGGAAGCAATCATCCTCAGATGGGACCAAGTTAAGCATGGTTTAAACAGGAACTATGGATTCCACCCCCTTACCTGGACTAACCAATCAGGGCTCGTGTACAGGGGTGATATCTTTTATTAGACCAAAAAGATTTTTGCAAAAAAATCTTTCATTGCAAGCTTTCAGGGACAAACACCTTTCATCAGGCAATTCCCCTCCAGGAGCAGGCAATTATTTCAGGGGGAGGGTTGCTTACTGAGTTTTGGCAAGCCACTGAAGGCTGCAAGACAGGCAGCCAGGGGCAGATTAATATTAATTTTCTAAATTTTTTAGGGGCCCCACGGGCCAGATAGAATGGCGTGGCGGGCTGCATCTGGCCCGCAGGCCACATTTCGCCTGCCCCTGATCTAAATCAATACTGCTACAACCTGAATACCTTACCTGGACTAGTGTTTGTGACCCTCCCCCCTTTGTTCCTACGGGTGCTTTGCCCATTTGCTTCTCCCAGCACTGCTCCCCTCTGGCCCCCTTCCTCCTCTTTCCCCACCTTCCCTCATCACGTGGCGCCCTCCGCTTTGTACCCTGCAGACTGCTCGTCCTTTTGCAGCGTCTGCTGAAGCTGGGGAACGCCTGTGCCCTCTGGACAATGCTCACCTCCCCGCTTCCTGCGAAGGGAGTGGAAGGGCTCCCCACTCCCTCCTGCCCTTGCTGCACCCAGGGCCGCCCGGCACGGCGATAGCCCCCGGGCTCCTCACCGTGGCGTCCTGGCCGGCGTAGTGGCTGATGACGCGGGCGCCGCCCGGGTGCCGCCGGTGGAAGTGGCTGATGTCGTAGACCTTCCTGTGGATCACCAGCCAGCGCGGCTGCGGCGGCTGCCCCCGGCCCGTGCGCGCCGCGATCTGCTCCCACGTGAAGCGCCGCCCGGCGGAGCCCCCCTCCGGGCCCGGCTGCGGCTCCGGCTCCCCCATGGCCGGCCGCCGCGCTCCCCGCCGCAGCCCGTTCAACAGCACCCGCGCGGGCGGAGAGCGCCACCACCTGGCCCCGCCCCCCCGCGCGCATTGGCCCCGCCCCGTCCAGCCCTGGTGCCACCCGCAGCCCGCCCCCCGCCGGGCGCGGCGTGAGGGGACAGCCGGGGCATGCTCGCAGCCGTCGCGCCCGCTGCTCCGCTTGGAGCCGGGCGGGCGTCTTGGCGCGCGTGCGGTTCGCCTCTTGTTGGCGTCCTGCGCCTGGGCTGCGGGTGTCCTCAGGGGCCTGGGCTTCTCCTCGGCCGCCGTGTCTTGGGTTTCCTTTCCCAGAGTCGCAGAAATTTAGAGCTGGAAGGGCCCTCGTAAGATCACTGGGTGCAGCCCACCTGTTTTGGGCAGGAAAGACAAATAGGGTTAAACAGCCCCAGCGAGGTGCGCGTGCTTTTGAAGGTCTCCAGGGCAGGTGCCTGCCACTCTCCCTTTCAGCAGCCGCTCTCTGCCACACTGGGACCCTGCGCCACATGAGTAGGAGCCTGGATGATCTAGTTGGGGATCATAGGCAACACATAGGCGAGCACGGAGGGGGGACGTGCCACCTCTGAGATGTGACGCTGCCACTGGCGCGTATGGGCAGTCGCCGCTCGCCACTCTGCCCCCCGCCCCGCTGCCGAC
This sequence comes from Crocodylus siamensis, assembly GCF_052110815.1. Lineage (NCBI taxonomy): Eukaryota > Metazoa > Chordata > Crocodylia > Crocodylidae > Crocodylus > Crocodylus siamensis. The sequence goes on from NC_143396.1 coordinate 171,816,572, forward strand.
ACCTCTGCAGCTGCCTGCGGGCGGACCCTGCCCGGCCCACCCTTGCCACCAACGTCACCATGGTTGCCTGTGGGCAGCCCCCACTCGCTGCCGCCAAACTGCTGCCTGCAAGGGGTCGCCATGCCTCCCCCCACACACACACACACACACCCCCTCAGGAGGAATGAGTCCTTCATGTTGGGGATGGTCCTGCTTTGAGCAGGGGGTTGGACTCAGCAGTTCTCAACCTTTCTTGTACCAGGACCCATTTGTAAACATCAGTGGCCAGTCCTGACCCAGCACCCATGGCCCCAGGACACAGCCAGGGTTGGACACAGGCAAGGGTGAACCAAGCAGCGGCTTGGGGCCCAGACAGAAAGGGGGCCTGAAAATGATAGGTTTTATTATTGTTGTTATCATTATCTCTGGCAAAGGGGGGCCAGATACTAAAAGTTCACCTGGGGCTGCCAGAAGTCTAGGTACAATACTGGCTAGTTTCCCACGATTTCCTTTTTTAAAAGAATCCATTTTTAAAATTTGTTTCTGACCCTTTCATATAGTCTTGCAACCTACTTTTAGGTCACGACCCACGGGTTGAGACATGCTGGACTAGATGACCTCCTGAGGTCCCTTCCAACCCTAACTTTCTATGATTCTATGTGGAGGGAAGTGATTCTTCCCCTCTATTCTGCACTGGTGAGGCCACATCCAGAGTCCCGTGTCCAGTTTTGGACCCCCTCCCCAGTTGTTGTTGGGTTTTTTGTTTTTTGGGGGGCGGGGTTGTGGATACACTAGAGCAGCATTTCTCAACCTGTGGGTCACAACCCAGAAGTGACTGACAAGAATATAGGACAGGGTTGTGAACAAACACTAAAAATGGCTTCTCCTTTCAAGGAGAAAAACCCAGGAAACCGGGGCTTTTCATAGATTTATAGATGCTAGGGTCAGAAGGGACCTCAACAGCTCATCGAGTCCAACCCCCTGCCTAGGCAGGAAAGATACCCCAGCCAGACGTCTATCCAACCTTCTCTTAAAGACCCCCAAGGTAGGGGAGAGCACCACCTCCCTTGGAAGCCCAGTCCAAATTTTGGCCACCCTTACCATGAAGAAGTTTTGATATCTAGCCTAAATCTGCTCTCTGTCAGTTTGTGACCACTGTTCCTTGTTACCCCATGAAGTGCCCTGGTGAACAGAGGATCTCCGAACCCTTGCTATGTCCTCCTAATGAATTTGTAGGCAGCCACAAGATCACCTCTCAGCCTTCTCCTAGGGAGAAGTTTGTCCTGTAAGCCCCTGACCATACGAGTGGCCTTCCTCTGGACTCTCTCAAGTCTATCAACATCCTTCTTGAATTAGAGCGCCCAAAACTGGACACAATACTCCAACTGCAATCTGATCAATGCCACATAGAGGGGAAATATCACCTCCTTAGTTTTATTTAGCATGCATCTGCTGATGCATGATAAAGTCTGGTTAGCTTTGCTGATGATTTCATCACACTGATGACTCATGTTCATCATGGAGTCCATTATAACTCTGAGATCTCTTTCCACGTTTGTGCTGCTGAGAGGGTCACTTCCCAGCCAGTAGGTGTGCTGGATATTTTTGCGGCATAGGTGCAGCACTCTTCACTTGTCCTTGTTGTACTGCATCCTATTGTGTACTGCCCACTTTTCCAACCTGTCCAGGTCTGCCTGCAGTCGTTTCCTACCCTCCAGAGTGTATACTTCACCCCATAATTTAGTATCATCCGCAAACTTGGACAGAGTACGCTTCACACCCACATCCAAGTCAGTGATGAAGATATTGAAGAGCACATGTCCAAGAACCAAACCCTGCCTACCCACACATCCTTCCAGGTTGATACCAACCTGTCTACTACCACCCGCTGGGTACGACCTCTAAGCCAATTTGCCACCCACTGGACCATGTAAACATCTCTATCACAGCCTCTTAATTTATTTATGAGAATGGGATGAGATACCGTATCGAAGGCCTTGCTAAAATCCAACAAAACGTCATCCACCTCTACTCCTGTGTCTAAGCATTTTGTGACCGTGTCATAAAACGAAACCAGATTGGTCAGGCATGATCTACCTGCTACAAATCCATGCTGGTTTCCCTGCTGCATTATTTTTCCTGCTGGACTCCCAAGGATATGATCCTTCATAATCTTTTCAAATACCTTTCCAAGGATGGAGGTGAGACTGACTGGCCTATAATTACTTGGTTCCTCCTTCTTCCCCTTCTTAAAACTAGGGACCACATTGGCCATTTTCTAGTCCTCCAGGACCTGACCCAAGTGCCACAAGTGCTCAAACAGCCATGCCAGTGGTTCTGCTATGACACCGGCCAATTCCTTCAGTACTCCCGAATGAAGCTCATCTGGGCCTGCTGACTTGAACACATCCAGTCCATCCAAGTGACTCTGCACCAAGTCAGCGTCAACATTTGGTGGGCTGGCGTCCATCTGATGCCTGTCTAAGAGCCCGTTAGGAGACTTATCTTGACCCCTGTTCAAGAACACCGAGGCAAAAAACTCATTGAATAACTCAGCCTTATTCTCCTCCCTCCCTCTTCCCCCCAGTCTGTCACTAATTGCTCCTACTATGCTGCCCTGCATCTTCCTTTTACTCCATACATACCTAAAAAAAGACTTTTTGTTGCCTTTAATTTGTGTTACCAGCCTCAGCTCTGTAGTTACTTTGGCCTTTCTAACTGCCTTCCTGAAAATGCAGGCCAAGTAGATATACTCCTCCTTGGTAGCTTCCCCCTGCTTCCACTGCCTATATGCCTTCTTTGTTGCCCTTAGGCTCCCCTGGATTTTCCTGTTTAGCCAAGGAAGTTTTTTGGCTCCTTTCCCCCTTTTCCCTTGTATAGGGTTCATCTCCCTTTGTGCCTGAAAGATTGCCTCCTTTAGGAACGACCACCCTTCCTGGACTCCCATCTCACCAATATTCCTATCCTGCAGTGCGTCCTTGACTACACTCTTGAACACACTAAAATTAGCCCTCCTAAAGTCAAGCCCCTCCACCCTCCTAATTATCTTATCCACCCTATGCCATATGGTGAATTCAGTTGATTGGCGATTGCTCTCCCCAAGGTGACCACAAATCTGCAGCTCCCTACCAGTCCTCCCCCATAGCCAACACCAAATCCAGTAAGGCATTCCCTAGTGGGACCATATACCCCCTGCATTAGGTGAAGGTCCTGCACACAGGTTAAGAACCTACGTGAATGGTTGGATTTGGCTGACTGCTCCTCCCAGCAGATGTCAAGGTAGTTTAGGTCCCCCATGACAACCACGTCCCTAGACTGTACGGCCTCTGAGAGCTGCCTCAAGAATTCCAAGTCTAGCTTTTCCTCCTGGTGTGGTGGTCTGTAGCAGATCCCCACCACCAAGTCCCTTTCCTCTCAAGCTCCATTTATCCTAACCCACAATGCCTCAACTTTCTCCTCCTCTGGTCCCATTTTGATTAGGGTGGATGTATAATGCTCCTTTACATAGAAAGCAACCCACCCCCTTTCCTCCTTACTCTGTCCCTTCTGTACAACCTGTAGCCCTCAATGTGTACTGTCCAGTCATGGGTAGGGTCCCACCATGTTTTCACTAACTTCAAGTTATTACCTGCAAGCAGAAGTGCAAGTTCTTCCTGCTTGTTCCCCATGCTCCTAGCATTAGTATAAAGGCACTTGAGCCCTCCAAATGGTGCCTTTCGTGCCCCCCTGTTCTGTTGCCCAAAGGGCCCCTTGGTACTTACCTGGGGTGTACTGCTGCATGTCTCGCAGTTTGTAGGTTCTAGACTCTCTCCATCTCCTGTCTCCCTGTCCCACGTCATACTTAGTTTAAAGCCTGACATAGGAGGTCAGCCAACCTGTAAGAAAAGAGACCCTTACCTTTTGCAGAAAGATGAAGTCCATTGTGTCCCAGGAGGTCCCTTGCATGGAAGTGTGGATCATGGTCCAGGAAGCCAAAACCTGCATGATGGCACCAACTCTGGAGCCACAGGTTGACTTCTCTGGCACAGGTGACATGATGCCTACTGCAACCGCTGACTGGAAGGATTGACGAGAAGACCACCTGCACCCCCGTCTTCCTAAGCCTGGTCCCCAGAGTCCTGTAGTCTCTCATGATATGGTCTGGACTACTCATGGCCAGATCATTTGTTCCCACATCAATGAGGACCATGGAATAGTTGTCGGAGGGCCAGATGAGGTTGGGAATTCTCGCCGTGATATCCCTGATCCTGGCTCTGGGCAGCCAACAGACCTCGCACACCATGAGATCTGGATGACAGATGGGTCCCTCTGTTCCTCTCAGCAGGGAGTCACCCACAATGATGACAAGGCATCTATTCTTCTGCTTATCTGGCCAGCCCTCAGCTCGCTCAGTGATGGTAGCAGGCTCCTTCAGTACACTTTCCCCCACTGCACACTCCTCCAGTGCAGCCAGGGCCTCATATTTGTTCCCCAAGGCTGTTTTTATGGCAAGAGGTCTGGCCCCAGGGGTGACTGTCCTCCACTCACCAGCTTCTGCTTCCAGGGGTTTCCTCACAGCTTCTCCGCCAGGCATCTGTCCTGCAGAGAATGAAAGTAGGCATTAGCCTCTTCCTCAATTGCCCTGATCCCCCGCAGCCTGCTCACCTCTGCCTGGAGTTCCCTCACTTGCCCCTTCAGGGACTCAATCTGGGCACATGTGGGACAGACGAGGGAACACCCAACCCCCATGCTACCTCCAGGCCTCAGAGGTCCCGCTAGGCAACAGCTGCAGATAGGGGGCCAAGGCACTGCCAACCCATCCCAGGGGTCTGTCTGGGTGGAGGACTCACAGGAGGTCCAGACCAGGGGCAGCAGCAGGACAGGGATCCTGACTGCGCTCTGTGTCACCACCCCCATAGGAGCACCCCTCTTCATTCACTTACCTGAAGTCTCTGGCAGAAGCTCCCATGTACTCCTGCTCATGAACTGGCCTGCAAACTGCTTGGAAACTGCTCCTGTTGGCAGTCCGTATTCACTGGCTCCCTGGTCACAGACTCCCCTGCAGAGTTCCAGCCTGCAAGGGGCTGCTTGGGGGCCCTCCCTGCCCCACATGCTGGAGGTGGGGGAGCAGCAGGTTGAGAGTGAGGGGCACTGGGCCTGGACTGGCCGTTGACGTTTACAAATGGATCCTGGTACAAAAAAGTTTGAGAACCACTGTGCTAGAGGGCAGAGCTAGGATTCAGCATAACCTAGCCAAATTGGAGGACGGGCCAAAAGAAATCTCATGAGGTTCAACACAGACAAGTGCAAAGTCCTGTACTTAGAACAGAACAGTCCCATGCACTGGTACAGGCTGGGGGCTGTCTGTCTGGGCACCAGCTCTGCAGAAAAGGACTTGGGGTTTACAGACAATAAGTAGACAATAAGCTGGATATGAGTCAGCAGTGTGCCCTTGTTGCCAAGAAGGCCAACAGGACACAGGGCTGCATTAGTAGGAGCATTGCAAACACATCGAAGGAATTAATTATTCCCATCTATTGTGCGCTGGTAAGGTCACATCTGGGGTACTGTGTCTAGTTTGGGGACCCCACTACAGAAAAGATGTGGACAAGTTGGGAAGAGTCCAGTGCAGAACAACAAAAATGGTTCGGGGTCTAGGGGACACAACTTCAGAGCAGAGCCTGAAGGAACTGGGCTTTTATGCTGCATTCACAGGGGTTCTTCCTCATGTCATGAATGAATATAGTCCTTCTGTGCAAATAATCTTTAGAAATGTTTTACCTGGTCCACTTTTTGCCTTTATGATGGTGATAACTGCAACATTGGTCAGAAAGAGTGAATTTGAGAAAGGAACTGAAGTCATGGACAAAAGTGGCAAAGTGGTAGGAGTGTCACAGAAAGTTGGAGAAAAGGCAATAAAAGAAACCACAGTATCCAGAGCAGCTTTGTTTGGGACAGCACTAATTTTTCTAAACTTCCTTCTACACTTCATAACATGCAAACACTTTTTCCTCCAAAAGCTGCACTTTTTCACGCCACTGAGACTGCTGATGAGCACTGTCATACTGGGAATGATGCCACCAGTTTTATTTAGCATATACCTGCAACTGGGAAAGATACACTGAGTTGACTTTGAATCAGGAATTCTGTCATCCATAGAAGCATTTGAGCTTTTTTACAACAGGGGAAGTTAAGGAATATCTAAAGTGTTCTTTGCATGTCCATGCAAGGTTTCAAGCCTAAATGACTTATATCCTGAATAATGATGCCATGGGTTATTAAAGCAGAGGACACACAGAGGGGACACAGTGGGTGTATCCAGATGTGCATGGATATTTGGTTCCCTAGGGACAAGAAGTAACAGCACACCTTGAGCTGCCACTTCTTGTCTCTGGGGAAGCCTATGTCATGTGCACTTTGGTGCATGGCAATTTGCCCCGGGTGACATAAGGAATGCTGGGGCTAGCACTGTGCTGGCCCCAGCAGCCTTACCTGGGGTCCCGGGGGCTTCTCAGAGCTGCAGCCACAGAGATCTTGCTGGGCAGAGCTTGGCCGGCAGCCACAACACAGTTCCAAGTGGCCTGACTTAGCTTTTTAGTAGTGCATGCTGCCTGAGTGTGCACTGCTCCGGGTTTTTTCTTCTGCAGGTTTTTTTTTTCGACCCTTGAATATCCAGGAATCAAAAAAAATGCAGGAAAAAAATGGAGCAGAGCATACTCAGGTAGCATCCCCTTGCAGAGAGGAGAACTCTGGACTGTGCTGTATGTGGTGCTACAAATGTGTTTGCAGAGCTACATACGGCATGACCGTGCTCATCTGGACATACCCAGAGGGGCTTTGGAACAATTTTTTTTCCTTTAAATGAACAGGAACATGAAAAGTATCTGCAAGCCCAAACATACAAGCAGGTAACAGCAGCGTAATGCTTATACTGAAAATGAGAATCAATCAAGAAAGATACATAACGTTCCGTACCATCTGGACTTTCTCTCATGGTAATGTGACTGATTAGCTCATTAAAGCTTGCAAATCTGACAAATCTAGCAAGCCTGCATCTTGCAATGCCAGATCAAATGAAAGCTGAGTTAGCTGAGTGAGAGTCGGACTCTCAACTGACTACGAGCCAAAACCAAAGACAACCTGATCTTAATCACAAAGTTCTGGTACACTGATGATGCCATAGTCTGCGCTCACTCAGAAGCATTCCTTCAGGCAATTGTCGATGTCTTTACTGAGGCAGACAAGAAAATAGGGTCGACGCTTAACATTCAGAAAGCTGAAGTCCTCCATCAACAAGCTCTTAATGAGTAGTCCCCAGCTCTGGTAATTCAGATTTACAGTGAGACTGGAGAATGTTGAGCATTTCCTGTGCCTCGGTAGCCATCTCTCACAGAAGGCTGACATAGACGAAGAAAACCAGAATCTTCTTAAATGTGCAAGTGCAACCTTTGGACACTTGATGAAACAGTCATTTGAAGATCACTACTTCAGATCTGAAACCAAGCTCATGGTTTATCAAGTAATTATGATCCCCACCTTGCTGTACAGACCTGAGATGTGGACAATATACAAGAGACACCTCAAGTCATTGGAGAAGTACCATCACCATTGCCTGCAGGAGATCCTTCAAATCCAGTGGGAGGATAGATGCACCAGTACTGCCGGCGCTTCGCACAGGATGCGCTCAGCACTGGTTCCAACAGGCAGCAGCAGCCTCCTTTCATCCAGCACGCAGATTGGGGGCCCACCACACCTACTCGGATCCTGTGTACACACAAGTGGCCCAGCCAGACAGCACAGGGCTAATTCATGTGGGACCTGGACTGGCATGACCGGCAGTCTCCGCGAGCAGTGCATAGCCCCGGGTAACAGCCCGGAGCTGCCTAAAAGCACACAGCCGCACGCTGCACCGAGCTGAGTTGCAGCAGCATGCTGTGGCAGAGACTGCATGGATACCTGGCAGCTGGGGCAGAGCCATGTTACCCCCCACTGTGCAGAGGGGCTGCGCCACAAGGCCAAGAATACAGTTGCTGTTGCTGGCAAGCTGTCAGGGGGGCTGGAGCCAGCACCAATCCCGGGAGAAGCAGACTAAGCTTCCTCCCATCCCAGGCACAGATCTGGGGGCTCGCACCCCCAAGAGGGCTGCTGGGCTGTGTCAGACTCCTCCTGTAGATGTGAGCCCCCAGATCTGCACCAGATGAATGGAGGCTGCTGCTGCCGGCAAGTGTCAGGACTTTTGGTTTAAACTGTTTTAGGTGCAGTTTCCCAGAAACCTCTCCACCTACATCCTTGAAACTTGGCAGGGTTCATGCCCTCAAATGGGGCTACCATCCCTGCAATTTTCATCCAAATCAGGCAAGAAATGACAAAGTTTTAGACATTTTCATGATTCCTTATTATAACCTATGGGCAAAATATTGAAGCTCGTTGAAACAGCGAAGCAGTTTCAATGGAACAAAACAGGACAGTGCTTCAAAAGGAAACAAAATGATGAAATGAAACACTGTTCTTTCGAAATGGCAAAACAGACATTGAAAGAAAACAATGGTCTTTCATACAGCCCTAACAGACAATCATAGAAAGCTATAGCCCCAGCAGCGTAATGGATAAGGCATTGGCCTTCTAATCCAGGGACTGTAGGCTCCAGTCCCACCTACAGTGCATCTGCGTGTCTTTGGGGGTATGCACAAATGTGCAGGCTGGACTGGGGGCAGCTTAACCCCTGTAGAGAGAGCAGAGACCTTCTGACTAGCCTTTGTGCCAATAAATATCTTTGCTGAAGATGCTGTGGTATACTTGTGGATTGCTCTGGTTCTCCCCAGCCAGAGGTCATCAAGTCCTTCACTCAGGAGCTGAGCTCTTTGCTTCTGGAGTTAGGGTCACAGGAAAGGTGAGAGGCCAGAGGTCTCAGAGAGGGAAGGAGCCTAGACTTTCCACTTGCTCCAGAAGGTACTCTATAACAACTTCAGGCTAACTATTTCTTTTCCCCCTATAATGTTGCCTGTAGTTCAGGGGTGCTTTTGACTAGGTGGTAGAAAAAGGCATTTCCTGGAGATTACATCCAGCTCTGAATGAAAATTTTAGTGGCCTAATACATAGCGTAAATTGCATAACAAATTGCAATTTGTCCATAGTGGTAAAACCTCCTGCACTTGCCATACGCAGTGTCTGAAAGGGCCTCACACAGGCAAGAATGAGGTTTTTGTGATGGAGAAAAAACAGCTGCTATTATACACTCACTAGTACTGTACAACTAGTTGTCACCATCTGCATTAGCAGAGTTCATCTCCGGTGAAGGGCAGCTAACAGGAAAGTACCAGATTAGGCCACTCAATAGACACTACTTTTCTAGTAATTTTCTTTCTTTTTTCCTCTTTCCTTTTGTCCAGTTGTCATTCTCCCACTTCTTTCATTTCTACTTCAACAACTCAATTCATGTGACAAAATGTATAAAATGTAGCAAGCTTTAGTACATCCAATGTGTTTTTAGAAGTTTCCCAGGGTTGCATCTTACTTGCAGCGTCCTTTTGGCTTACAGTTTGTTTCAGGCCTAGGAGAGTTACTGATGTCATTTTCCTTTCTACCAAGGCTTTTCAGTTTCCTTTCTTCAACTTCAGCAAAACGTTTATAACTTTTGGAAGGCTGAGAAATTTCTGCATACATCTTTATATTTTAGGCCATAAATGTGAAATATGTCTTTTAGTCTCTGGTTTAACTCTTTCATACTAGTTACCAGATCCATCCATTTGGGGTTTCTGCTGGGCCTTATATTCCTGAATTCCACATTGGGATCACATTTGGTAAGAATCTAAGTCTTATATTACTCACATATACATACATTTTGTGTGTAATATATATGTATGTGTAATCACATAAACATCCATGCACACTCACACATGTGCACATACAGAGTCACCCATTCACCCTTGTCCAAATAAATTCATTGTCTGCAGTAGCAATCTCTCAGCTGAAGCATGAACTCAACCATAGCTCATTAATTGTTCTTGAGCTGACTTACGAGTCCAATTCTTGAGCCACAGATCCATCTGCAGAAGTTACAGTTCTTTCTGCAGGGGACAGTAGGCTCCAGGCTGGAATTCCTCTCCTTTTCCTTCCCTGCTTTGAGGGCAAGACACTTTACCTCGAAACGGGCTGCGGCTTGCTTGAGGTTACAGCACCACTAGAGTTGGTCAGCAGCTAGCTCCTCCCAACTCTTGATGTCAGCATCCATTTTCTGGAAGTATGCCTTCAATATGTCCTTGTAGTGTTTCCTCTGGCCACTGCAAAAGTTCAGGCCATTACTGAGCTAGAAGTACAGCACTTGTTTTGGGAGGCAAGAGTCAGGCATTTGCATGCAACGTCCAATAAAGCAAAGTTGGGTTTTGTGGTTTTTGTTGGTGTTTGGGGTAGCAATGCCTTCAGCAAGGATGCCTGCATTTGTGTGATAATCTTTCCATGTGATGTGGTGGATTTTCCAGAGACACCTCTCCAGGCTCTTTAGATGACAGTAGGTCACCCACATTTCACATCCACAGAGGAGTGTGGGGATGATGACTGCTTTGTAGAGGTCCATTTATGTTACTTGGGTGGCATTAAATGTTCTCCAAAGGGAAAACTAGAAAGTCTTCCAGTAAAATCACCAGCAAATTAAATAATTTCACTATTTGCCACTCTTGCTCAAGCTCAAATTCAAACTGGATGCACCATCTCTAGAATGCCAATTGAGACAAAATACACTATAATGTAACTGGAGCTGTTTCTGATTTCTATTCTGGGTTGGAATAGCACTAATAAATATGGAGGGTCTCCTTGAATTTAAGGATTTTGGAGCAAAATTTTCCAAGTTCCTCTTCCTCCATGTTAATGGATTTCCCAGGGGTTATGGGAGGCAGTACAGCAGACCAGGCAAATCCTAGGACACCAACGTACAATATATTAAAGGTACAATCCTGCTCCAATTGAAGTCAATAGGATTTTTGCTTGTTGATTTTACTAAAAAGCTTGGGTAGCCCCTTGCAATTCAGTCGGTATGTACCATTTGCTCTCTCCAGTTGGGGACTTCTCCAGTACATTGACCCCATGGTATCTACCAAAGTGAACCTTCTCTGTACATTTACAGGACCATATCAGCTACAACAACACTCTAGCCCTTCTCTGTGGAAATCCATAGCCACCTGTACTGGTTTGTTGTATCTTCCTCCCATCTCATCTCTTCAGAAGATGAGGCATGAGCACCAGGCATGAGGACCTGGTCCCCATTAACAATAAAGTTGCTGAAAGTAACTCACATGCCAAGGTAAGAAAACTGATGCCTAAAGTGATATTCTATTACCATTTAGTCATCTAAGTGGCTATTAAATCTAATGGGCTGGATGACTAAACGGAAACAGAATTTAAATCACTAAATGGCAACCGAATGTCAGCCTAAATGTTTAGATCACCATTCATCTTTTAACAGAATTGTCTTGTATTATTGCTTTGAACATTAGTCCTGTTTCTCTCTGCTGCTCTTGCCTACCTGAAATTGTATCAAAACTTACTGAAGCCAACTGAAGACTTTCCATCAACTTAACTGAGCTTGAATCAGCCTTTTTCCCACCCCCACAACATGCTTCTGTCCTTCCCATCAACATTTCCAAAAAAATTCTCAACTCAGCCTCCACTTTCCCTTCCACACAACTGTGAATGCAGCCAGTTATGCATAACTAAACTGACAACATTTTCATGTAAGCTGCTATTTACTCAGGCCAAAACTGTCACTGCAGCTTAATCTCCATGGCTGCAGGAATGGGGTCAATTCTTGAAGCTAGACTACTACAATGATCACTGCATGGAGATGCCCTTTAGGACCATCTGGAAGTTGAGGCTAATGAAGAATAAGGCACCCTGGCTTCTGATGGGGCTGGGTTACACATTATTCTGATGTTCCACAGTTGGCACTGGGTTCCAGTAGTTTTCCAGGCATAATTCAGACTACTGGTTGTCACCTCCAAGGCCCTAAAGGTCCTGGACCCTACATGTCATGGATCACCACCTTTCTTATGTTTTATCATTATCCCTAAGATCAGCCAAGAGCAACTTCCTGCAAATACCATCTGTGTGGTGAGTCCATTTGGTGAAAAAACCTAGGAAGTCTTTCTTGGTAGTCACTTCTCAGCTCTGGAATTTTCTTCCCCTTGTGATTCATCAGAGCCTAAGCCTTTTCATTGTCCAAAAGAAGTGTTAAACCATTTTATTTGGGAAAGACCTCAGTAGGTGGGGTTAAGATTGGGACACTGCCTGTGGAATTGATTCTATTACATATTATTTTATTTTAATACTTGCAAATTGTCTGTCAAGAATGACAGGCAGAGTAGGCGGGGATGGAATGCCAGGCACCATCACCCCACGCTGCTGCTGCCTCCCAGGAGGGGGGTAGGTTGCCACAGGCTTGCGCTGCTCCATGTCCAGCCATGTGCCATGCCCCCCCGCTCCATATCCAGCCTCGTCCTCCCCCACCACCCCATGCTGCCACCGCTCCACATCTGGCCGCGTGCCACCCACCCTCACTCCACATCTGGTCCCGTGCCACAGTCCACCCCTGCCCCACAACCTTCCACTCTGTCCAGATACATTCAATACATAAAATATCTACAAAGGCAATCTGGTACACTTGCAATTTTGCACAAGAAAAATGAAAGGCTACACTGAGGAACTTTGGTCATTTCTTTCTCTCTCTCTCTCTCTCTGATCTGTATTAATGTTAGTATCCCCCTTTAATGGCTTTGAGGCGCAGCTATCAGATTTTGAAATACCTGCCCACTGCTGTGGGAAAATCCATCCCAGATCACAGTATTCTGTTCTCCCTTTATCCTGCATGGAGGAAGGAAGGCTACATCCAGCCTCAAGTCCTTGATGATTCTCAGTTCCCCATGTGCATTCACTTTGGGGCTGCTGCAAAAAAAGGCAGCTTTCAAACCTCAGACAAGCCATAGCATTAGTTTCTAAAGCTACTGGGAGGGTTATCAGTTTACAGTCTGATGCTGCTTCCTAACCCTGAGACAGAAATAGCCTGTATCACACTCTTGCTGGCTTTGTTATAGCACAATCTGTCTGCTGCTTCCCTGCAGGTATTTCCTTAATTTAACTACAGCTTCTCCTGCCCACACAAAGGAGATGAATATTGCTGTTAAAATTCATTCTTAGGCTGTGGAGCAACCCATTTAATTAGCATTTCCTGAGAGAGAAAGTGAGTCTGTGGGCGCATTTACACACGGCACTACATTGCCATAGCAACAAGCTATGGTGACATAGCTCATCACTACAGTGACATAGCGTCAGTGGATACAAACTGTGACACAGTAGCTCATTGGTACTACTCAATAGGGTCAGAAATGGCCCATGCGGTGCCTGGACTGCGCAGTACTGACAGTTACTGCACAGTCAGACACGTGTGTAGACATGCCCAGTAACACCAGAAAGCAGCAGTAAGAAATAATAAGCAGAAGCCTGTTCTGAGTAGGCTTTGGAACAGACCCTAGCAGACATGCTGTGGGTCACCACCCCTCAGAAGAGAAATTAGTGAGCAATAACTACCTGTTGATCCCCATGTTCTAACCTGACATATTAGAATAGGGCAGTGGTCTCCAAACTTTTTTGATCGCACACCCCTATCAGTAAAAAATTTCTGGGCACGCACCTCCAATATATGTGTATGTATATAAATATACATCTAAATAGAAGTTCTAATATTTTCTTCCCACACCCCAATAGATCGTCTTGAGCACACCCCACTTTGGAGACCACTGGAGTAGAGGTCTGATGAGGGAAAACAAGGTCCTTTTACATATTCTGTCTCTCACCCTAGTGAGGACAGCTCAGACACTCATATGTTCTCTTTCTGCCTCTTCCTACTGTGAGAGTGGAACTTTATTTCTACCAGGGGACTGAGAATCACATTCTGGCCTAAACTCACCCCAATTTAGGAAATGAACAAACTGTATCAGCATTAAGTGTCTGAAAGAGCTACTGGAGGCACCTTATAAGAAGGAAGAAATGCAGCAGGTACATCTATAATGCATTAATGCACCTTTTCTAATGCGCATTACATTTAGTACCTCTAATTGGAGGTACTAAATTAATACACATTAGGCTGAGCTAACACGCAGTAGCACATTTGCATGCTTTTTTAGTGATACTTAATCCCCTGGCTGCTGAGTAGCAAACCGCAGCACTAAACTGCCTCTCAGCTACTCCTCAACATGGTGAAAAGAGCAAGACTAAAGGTGCCACTGCACTGCAAACATCTGCCACAATTTAGATAGGTCCCTATCCATAAACCCTAGAGCCGTCTTCAAAAGACATTTTCAACCAAACCTTCAATCATATCTTTCCTGCAGAAAAATTAATAATTAAGGCCTGCAGCCTGTCCAATCTGTGAAAAATTTGGAGTAAATGATCCTGTTCCCTAAGTGTGAACGAACCTACTTGAACATTCACATGTATAACTGACTTTGGTGCTCAAGATTTGAAACCATACCAACTCACCAAACACTCTGAGAGAGAAGAGAGACTGTTTGAGAGTATTCTACATAGTGCCAAAAAACTGAACTGAAAATTGCAGCAAAATTTAGAGAGAAAGACATTTGCAACTCAAACTGAAAATGCCAGTGACATCTGGAATGTGGCTACTACATCATTATTATACTGCTGCTCTGAGTTTCTGGCCAGCTGTCAATTTACAGCTCTTTCATTTTCTCTGTGATCTGAAGCCAACATTTTGGTTGGACTCTCATCACCGATGCTATAATGAGATACTAAGTTATGAACATGCCTTTCAGTCTTTCATTTGGTGAAAGGAAGGGGATTTCAAAGGTTGTATCTGTCAATGGAGAAACCAAAATGTACATACCACATGAGAGCCATATGTATCAGGGCAGTTGATCTTAAAACATCTGAGAATCCTCACTATGTTATGAAACTGGTTCTGATTGTCCTTTCAAATTATTGGGAAGACATAAGGCCCCTTAATCATGTAGGCATTGGATAAACCCTAACGCTTAAGCTATGAGCACTTAAATCATCATTGGAATAGAGGTGGTTAGCTGTACTAATCTAAACCAAGCACAAGGTAGGGCAGGGTGGCACCAAGAGCATGAATAAGCACAACCTTAGAGTGGTTTTAGAAGGGGAGGGAGAGGTGCCACAAATAATACAAATGTAGCAAACCTACTCCAATGCTGGATGAAGCAGGCCTGAAAATAGAATCATACAGCTAGGGGATAGTGAGCTGCAGTAGCCAAACTAAGGTGGGGTGACTGGGCAAAAGCCCCATGCACCAACCTGGGGGAGGGGCAGGAAAAAAAAAGTAGCTGCCTCATGGCCATGCTGGCAGCACGGCAATAGCCAGAAGTTGTTGCTGCTGCTATGCATCACTGGTGCTCAACTGTCATGTTACGGTTCTGGTGAGCTGGTTCCTGAATCAACGGTATGAAAGCTGTACTAGCAAGGATTTCTATATCTGTTGGCACCTATGCAACTACTTTTTCCAATCAAGTAATATTAGGATAGCAAAGCACAATTTGGCCTGTAGAACCTTTACTCTTGGCAATTGTACATAAGCCAGAAATAAACCTGCCTCACCTCTTGATCCCAAGGTAAGCTTTCAAGCTTGGCAGCTAAAGGAAAAAAGCACACGCATACACCCCCTTTTAACTGGAGCTAGACAGGCATTATGAGGCTCCAAGATGACAACACCTCCTTTTTTTGGACAAAAAAACTTTCAGGATGGAATCCCACTTTGAAATGAGATTTGGTTATAAAAGTGCCAATAACTCACCTTCTAACTCATGCTTGCCTTCTTTGTCTTAAGCCCTGCTCTTTTCTTTTATACATTTCTTATTACTCCTAGCCATGATCACAGAAGTGGAAATTGGAAATTCTATTATATAAGCAATACATTTATGAACCAAATAATTTTTATTCCTGCAAAAACACAAAAGTAGAACAACTTGAAATATAAGATACTTGACTGAGTTTCCAGTAGATAGAAGAATCAGATTCTCAATTTGATCTTATTTTATAGGAAATAATTGAAAAATAACAACAATTTAAATTATATTTTCCAACAAGAGTCATTTCTTGAGCATAGTTTCACTTAAATGTAATGGATGTATAAAGAAGCCTAAACATCCTTTAACATATTCACAGCTCTTTCTTTTCATAGATGTTAAAGCTAAAAGAGACTACTTCTGTATCAAACTTAGTAACTTGTGTTTTGACTAAGGGCCTTGTCTCACATTACACTTCGGGCTTGTATTACCTAGATCACAGTGGGTGCATCTACACATTCATTAATTCTCAGTAGTTACTGCACATTTAGTTTAGTACTTGCTTAATGAAGTACTAACTAAATGCACAGTAACTATAGCTACTGTGCAGTTATGCTGGCAAATGGTTTTTCTGTGATGCTTACTGCGCAGTAGCCTAATACTACTGTGTAGTAGTGTATTAGCACGGTTTTTGCCCAACATGCTACTGTGCAGTATTATTAAGCTACTGTGCATCGTTTCATGTAGATGCATACAGTAACCATTATTATGAGCTAGAAAGCTTTGTGAGTAGTCGCACAATAATGCTAAGCTCTTAAGTGCTGGACCCCTTGAACACTCTGGTATGCTGAGGTGTGATGGGGACAAAGGGAACAACTAACAGCTCTTGGTCACTTCTTGCCATTTTTTTTAAGTTAAGCATTCTAAATATCAGATCAAAATAAGTGTAGTATCTCTGGCAGCTTTTTTTCTGGGATCCTTATATCACAGTTTGCAAAATTTCACATGCTTTGTGTATATATTTAATTCTGAGGTTTGCCCATTGCTAATGTGCATACAGTGTACTGATCACATATGCACAAAAACCTCAAACCAGCCAGCCAACCAAGAGAAACCCCCCAAAAAGCAGAAACAAAAATCTCTTAATACCTGCACACTCTCCACTTGCACTTCAGTGAGAAGATCTCAGGGAGATGTACAACAGTAGGTTGACCCACCAGGGTTTATCTAGAACAGGCATTGACAATGTTTTTGAGCCAAGTGCCAAAAAAAACCCTCAACCTGAACTTCAAAGGTGTTGACATGCCAGGACAGACAGCGAGGGACCCAATACTTGTCATGGTAGCATAGTGCTGGCCCCTTCCCCACCATGCTCTCTGACATGCATGTGCAGCCACTGCTGGCAGCAAGCCAGGCCAGGGCTTCAGACCCCAGTACAGCTATTTGCAGCTTTGTGGCTGCTTGCTGCAAGCAGCCCAGACTCCAGGCACAACCGTGCCACCCACCACAAAGCCCTGGCTGCTCGCAGCAGGAAGCCATGAGCTCGCAAGCAACTTCACCTGGGTTCAGAGGCTCTGGTAGTTACCAGCAGCAGCTGTACATGCACCTCAGGCAGCACATTAGGGAAGGGGCTGGGACTGCACTGCCCCCTACCCCTTCCCCACCGTGTGTCCCAAGGTACACATGCAGTCTTCACCAGCCACAGAGCTGGGCCAGGGCTTCAGACCCCGGTGCCGCTGTTTGGAGCCTGCCCACCACTTATTGTGAGCAGCCCAAGCTCGATTGCAGCGGTAGCTGCACACTCACCTCAAACCACATGGCAGAGAAGGGGCAGGGCTGGGCTGCCCTAGACCCCCTCTCCATCGTGTGCCCCAAGATGCACATGCAACTGCCAGTGCTACAAAGCTGGGTCAAGACTCCAAACCCTGGTGTGCCGGTTGCAGCTCTTCAGCTGCCTGCCACAGCTGGCCTGAGCTCTAGGCAGCTGGTGCCTGCAACAGAGCCCTGGCTGCTCTCAGCAAGGCTTGCAACCACCCTGCTCCCTGCTGCAAGTAACCCTGACTCGCGGCCGGCAGCAGCTGCCCAGAGCCTAGGCTGACTGTGGCATATGAAGCAAAATGGCCTAACGTGCCATGCTCTGGCACATGTACCAAGGAGTTGCTAACCCCTGATCTAGAACTTCTTTTGAAAAAGCATAGCACCCAAAGTTTAGAAAA
Source organism: Crocodylus siamensis (assembly GCF_052110815.1). NCBI lineage: Eukaryota > Metazoa > Chordata > Crocodylia > Crocodylidae > Crocodylus > Crocodylus siamensis. Next base: position 171,834,555 of record NC_143396.1, read on the forward strand.
TATTAGTGGGTGACAGCTGGAGCTTTAATATACTCACTTTTCTAATTAACTGTTATTTCTATTACTTAATGACTAAGACTTCCAGTTATGTATCATGACCCCCATGGCACTGAGTACTGTATAAATACAGGACCAAAGATGGTGCTCACCCCAGGGAACTTCCAACAAACATATGAAACAACAGATTGATACATATTGACTGTTTGGAGAGCACAGGGAACTAATGAGCCAATAATAGGCAGTCTTAAAAGCAGTGTAATTGGCTCTGGTCCTAATACAATACATTTAAACTCTGGCTTGGGGATCAGTGAGGTTAATAAAGACATTTTTGGGCAGCTTTGTGGACTTTGTATAGAACAAAAGCTAGATGTGGAGTGGCTTAGCATACCTAAATCACTTTGTTAAGGCAAGTAAAATTGCCAAGCCACATTCCAGATGGAAAGGAAGCAGAGAGGGGACCTCCATTCCCAGAAGGAAATGCCTTTTCTTCCTCTGACTATTTTTCCAAAAAAGAACAGAAATCTGTTTTGGCCCTATATTTAGTTATGAAATATCCACAAAATGCAGTTTCATGCTGCCTTTTTGAAGGACTCTGATTTTTATCACAGCATTGGGCACGTCTATACATGTCCCTGACTACGCATTTGGTACTAGCACTGGGGTGGGCAAAATGTGGCCCGTGGACTGGATGCAGCCTGCTAGGCCATTCAGTCTGGCCCGTGGGGCCCCTCAAATGTTTAGAAAATTAGTATTTATCTGCCCCTGGCTGCCTGTCACGTGGCCCTCAATGGCTTGCCAAAACTCAGTAAGCGGCCCTCCACCTGAAATAATTGCCTGCCCCTGTACTAGCAAGTACTAACTGACTGTGCAGTACCTCCTGGTACTGAGCAGTCCTGGCAATGCCATTATTTTTAGATGCTACATTACCATAGCATTGGCATTATGGTTTATCCCTGCTGACGCTACGTTACCATAGCCATGAGCTTCATCGCCGTAGCTCATGTAATGTCTCCTGTACACATGCCGACTACAAATTATTTTTCTTTCTCTGTACTACAGAAAACTTCTTTGGCAGCCCAGATGAAGCAAAGATTCAATCCAGATAAGTAAAATGTACAATAGTTACTTCCTACCCCCCTAGGCAAAACAACTGCCTTCCACTTAAAATATTTCAGCTCTGCTTCTGGGTAACCCAATCTTCTGGTTAACATGGTCCTGAATTCCCCATACTGTTAATACATAAATCCCTTCTTTAATATATTATCAACCATCAAGTCCATCCCACCCTCTGCCACTCTCTACACAGTCAAGTAAATATTCCTCAAGAACCAGGAATTTACTCAAAATGTGAAAAAGATTCCATTATCATATTCATGCTAGAAAGGAAATATTACTACAGTCTGGTGCCCATTCAAATCCCTCAATTCATAATCCAGTGTCCATTCTTACTCTCCATACTTATCAAATTCAGTAAGTCATTCCTGCCCTTTAACGTACTATTCATCCACCTCAGCCCCAAGGTCAGGGTCTTATTCCAAGCCCTTCAGACCTTCCCTCCAGTACAGTTAAAAGGAAATAACCAATGGCCACTTCTCTCTGGGGCTGGTTTCTCAGGGATGGAATTATAAATATAATTCGATATCTTAGGGCATCTATACATGTGACAGAGCCCCAATGCGTGCTACTTAGTTTAACCAAGTGTGCTAATTAGTGTGCTCCAGCAGCGTCAGCAACCGGGAGGCGGGGGAGGAGTCCCACCACGGCCAATTTTGCTGACTGGGGGGGGGCGGTTCCCCCTGTGGCCAAACTTACTGACCAGTGAACGGCTGTGTTGCTCCCCAAAGTGGCTGCGGTGCTTCCAGAAGTGGCTGCGGTCTACATCCAGCGCTCCCACTCCCCAGCCAGTGCTCGCAGGGGGGGCACCGGCGCTCCTGCCCAATCCCCTCTGCCCATTGCCTAAGCAGGGAGTACAGCTGGTCATGGGGTGCACCAGCACCCTCAGGCGGTGCATATGCACCCCCATCCAGCACTTACGTGTCGCCACTGATCCTTGTGTTTCAAAATGGCAGTGGGAGCATTTTAACTAAAACTCATCGAACGAGCTTCAGTTAAAGCGCCCCTGCCACCATTTTGAAGCACGGGATGCTAAACAGACATGAGGCTGTGGGTACTCTAATTAGAGCGGCTCTGAGAGCTGCTCTAACTAAAGTGCCCCCCCACCGCAGAGCATGTGTAGACACTCATAGCTGCCTGTTTGCATCTTTAGAAACAACAGTTCCTTCACAAACCAGGCCCCTAGTCTCTCTCTCTCTCACTCCCTCTGGCTTTCCTCACTGGCTCCCACATCCATACCTCTTCCGCCTGCAACCTCTTCTCAGCCCTTTGTCCACCCTCCCCGTGCCGCCTCCTCTGCGCACTCACTGCCCACCCTCTCCACGTAACAGGAGGGAGGGGGCGTCTCAGCCCATTGCACACTCATACCAGCCGCTCACATGCTACGGCATTTTACCTGGGTGTACTGAGCTGGGATGAACGAGATTTGACAAAATCAGTAACCATGGCAACCCCCTTGTAATATGCATGGTTTCCCCTCATACAGTTCTGCGTAGCTGTTCTGCAGCTCTGCTCCTTATTCCCCAACACTAGAGGAGACATCAGCCAGTCAAGGTGTGGCTTTGACCATATGCCTGCTGGCTAGGGTGGCCATCATAGAGGACAGTCTGGTTGTCCTCTGTCCTCTATTGATATAAAACCAGACACCTTTGTGTCCTCTCTTTAAAAGAAAAACAGAGGACCTAACGGCATCAGGTTTCGTATCAATAGAGGACAGAGCAGTAGAAAACCTGAGTGTCCTCTATGATGGCCACCTTGCTGTTGGCCCCTTGTGGAGAGCATGCTCCACGCTCTCTGGGGTAGCAGTGGGGAACACTGAGGCTAGGTCCAGAAGTTACCCTTATTGTGGTGCAGGGCTGTGCTCTAGCCTCAGCCAGAGCTCGTCTCCTCTGCCTGAGCATTGGGCTTGTCCCACCCCCAGGCTGTCACTGACAACGCAGCAAAGCCCCTGTTTCCAACCCACTCCCCACTTGCTCCACCTGGCCAGCTATGAGCCACAGTCTGGTATTATCACTTAGTGTGCGGAGTCCATCTACCCCGTCTGGGCATTTGTAAAGATTGCAGCTTCTGATTAAGTGCTGTGCTGATTGAGGACACCTCATTCACACAGGGAGCTGTCCAAGATGTTCATCTTGTACAGTGTTGTTTTGAAGCTTGGCCCAAGCTTCTCCATCCGGGTCGTGCCCAATGGGGGATTCATTTGGTGCTGGTATAAAATGCTATAGGAATCAATTTCAGACTGGATTACTCTGAACAATCATTTCATTTCCATTCACCCCATCTCTTATCTAAATTTAGCACAACACACAAGGCCACAGTACCTGGCCTGCCAGGCTCTTCATGGGCCCAGAAACCTAGCCACATGGGAGCAGTTAGGGACTGTCTTCTTATGTCACTTGGTTTAATGCCCAAGAGTGCAGGGAATACATCTGTGTGTGTGGAAGTTGTGCAGGCTGTTATGAGTCTCTGCACACTGTTAAGTATAGAGTCGAGCTCTTTCTTGTGAAAACTTCTGAGCCATACAAGAGCACAGTAATCTGCTGAGGCATATACCATTGCAAGTGCATTGCTTCTGAGCACTTTGAAGTCAGCACTCCATGTCATGCTAGCTTAACATCATAAGGCACATACCCATGCAGAAACTTTACTTCTGACCTTCTGAATGTGCTGTTTATAAGTAAGGGAATGGTCTAATGTGACTCCTTGGTAAGTTGGAGTATGCTCATAGAGAAGGCTGCGGTTGCCTACTTTGATATTCAGCATGGTCTTGCCTTGATGATACTGATTTACTGATGTTCCTCCTTGATCTCATGCCTCCCAAAAAAATCCCCCAGCCCCCAAGCCACTGGCCTGGAATGAAGCTGAGGCACTGGTCTAGGTCCCTACTACTGTTGCTGGGGCCTTATCAGTCTACGTTACATTGAGTGGGGCCATAAATCTGGGGAATTGTCAACAGATTACCCCATCCCTCAAGCTCATGTTGCTTTCCTGAGAGAGGCCAGCATGTTACCTGGGACCACCTGACAAAAACCCTAACCCAGACAGACCCCAATCTACGCTGAAAAGGTTTTTTTGAGCTCTACAGCTGAGGTGAATCTGCAGGTCTTTGCTGGCAATCCTCCAGGCACCATTTGGCAGAACAGCTATGAATGAGGCAAGGTGCAGTGGGAAATGGGAATTCTCCCTAACAACCCTGCCTCCCCACTTCTCTCCCTCTCCTCCAGGAGAACTGGAGAAGGCTCATGACTCTGGGCCATGATGCTTGGGCTTCCAAGCACTCCTGGCTCCCACAGCAAGGAGATGTATCCCAGGCATCCAGGTTTTCCTAACCACAGGTAGCATGCAGACGTTCCACAGTGTGGTCAGTGCCACATTGTGAGCAGCTGTGCAGCTTCTGGCCCCCAGCAGGGGAAAGGGTTTGGACATGAGACTCACCACAGGTCCCTCGGTGTCTCCCTTATCTGCAGACTCTGCATTTGTGTGTGGGAGGCCTGGACATGGAGCCTAAGATGTTGGATCCAGGATGGTTGGCCGGACACCTGTAGAGCACCAGAAACACATGCATAGATGACACCGGCAACATGAGGACCAGAGGAGACCATCAATATGGAGGGCTGGAAAGGACAGGTTGGTGGTTGCTTGCACCAGAAACAGGCTGCAAAGGTCCAAAAATGAGGTCTATGGATGGCCAGCTACTATCTGAAGGAGGGTGCACATGCTGGTATGGAAGTGAATCACAGCACCAGAATCAGGAGTTTATGCACAGATTCAAAGACCACTTGGGATCCAGCTATGACACCCCTGAATGGCATCAGTGCCACCTCCCACAGTGGGATCATTGCCCTTCCGCGCTGGACTGATGGGATACTGTACCACCCATGCCCCCCACCGTGGAGAGCCCCACTCCAAGGCCTGCTCCCTCGGGTGACATATCTGAGAGTCCAACAGAAGGGTGGGTTTGGGGCAGCTATGAGGGAATGCTCCAAACTGTGCATTGATTGGGGCAATGCTGCGGGGGGTGAGGGGGACCTGGATCAGGAGATATGGCATATGGTAGCTGCTGGCCCATAGTTCAAGGAGCCAGGAAAGCACCCACTGAGGCCCACTCTAGGAAGCAGCAGTGCAGGCAGGGAGCACCATGGGTGGGGCCCTGCCTGAGACCCAATGCCAGAGCCAGCATTAGGCTACCCATGTCCCAGAACTATTCCCCAAGTAACAGGATGCCTATCTTAACACCCTGCTACATGCACACAAAACGTTTGGCAACTTCAACATTTAATTAAACTGAGGGGTGGAAGTTTTGGGTGCAACCACAAGGTTTTGTATTTGGTAAATCCCCACAGATGCTCTTCCCCATCTCTCCCCAACAGCATAACCACCTGGTACAGGAAGGATCTTTCCCTACTCTCTCAGTATTGACTGAGAAGAAGGTTCCAGGCTCCAGACCAAGCAACATTGCACAGTTTTTGTTTAATAAACACACTAATAGTTTGGCAGTTTCAACTTTATATTAAAACAAGGTACATCTCTTCCTCATGCCACATTGCCACAGACTCCAGTGTGTGCCCCTGGGGTGGGAGCTGGGGAGAGAGAGGGGAAGAGGGATGGTGCCTGAGCAGCCTGGGTTGTGAGCAGCAGTGCCTGTGATGTGGGGCTAGACGAGCCCATGGAAGGGGACCCATGGCCTAGTGCCAGGGCATGAGTACTCAAAGCCTTCAGGCCCTATTCCTCCAGAAAGGGCTCCTAGTCCATGTGGGTAAGGAGGCAGGCGGCTGGGGCCACACACGTCGGTATGGATCTTGCCCTCTCCCCCTTGCCTGCACCACGTGTGCTCATAGTGCCAGGCCCAGTCCATAGTTAAAATACTTCTTCCTGCAATCCAGCTGCCCCCCATAGGGCTTCAAGAGCCAGGACAGGAAGGGGTAGGCTGGATCCCCAAAGAGAATCAGAGGGGTGATGACATTGCTGATGATAAAACCAGGGATCCCAGGGACATAGTGCCCACTCTTCGCCACCCTGGGGAACAGGAAGTTGCACAAGTGGCAGGCATCATCCTCACCAGCCACATGGAAGTCAATAGCCCAGTCATGCCTTGGACAACTGAGTTCTGTGCACGTGTTTATGCATGTCTGCATGTATTTGTGTGTCATAGTTTCATAGTAGGGAGGGTCAGAAGGGACCTGAGCAGATCATCAAGTCCGACCCCCTGCCATGGCAAGAAAGAGTACTGGGGTCAGACGAGCCCAGCTAGGTGATTGTGTAACCTCTTTTTGAAGACCCCCAGGGTAGGAGTAAGCACCACTTCCCTTAAAGTTGGTTCCAGATCCTAGCCGCCCTGACCATGAAGTAGAGCCCCCTGATATCTAGCCTGAATCTACTCTCGGTTAACTTATGGCTGTTGTTCCTCGTTACTCCCAGTAGTGCTCAGGGGAACAAGGACTCCCCCATAGCCTGCTGGTCCCCCTTGGCCAGTTTGTAGATGGCCACCAGATCCCCTCTCAGCCTTCTTTTGTGGAGGCTGAACAGGTTCCGGTCTCATAGCCTCCGCTCCTAGGGCCTGCCCTGCTGCCCCCTGATCATGCGAGTGGCCTCCTCTGGACCCTCTCCATGTTGCCCACATCCCTCCTGAAGTGCAGCGCCCAGAACTGGACGTGGTACTCAAACTGCAGCCTGACCAGCATCGCATAGAGGGGGAAGATCACCTCCTTGGCCCTGCTCAAGATGCATGACAAGGTGCGGTTGGCCTTCCTGACCACGTCCCCACGTTGGTGGCCCATGTTCATCTTGGAATCAAGAATGACACCAAGATCCTTTTCTGCCTCTGTGCTGACAAGAAGGGAGTTCCCCAGCCTGTAGGTATGCTGCTGGTTCTTCCTCCCAACATGCAGTACCTTGCACTTGTTACTATTGAATCCCATCCTGTTCTCATCTCCCCACCCCTGTAACCTGTCTAGATCTAGTTGCAGCCTGTCCCTCTCCTCCAGTGTGCGCACTTCTCCCCTTATCTTAGTGTCAGCTGTGAATTTGAACAAGGTGCTTTTCACCCCCTCGTCCAAATCGCTGATGAAGATGTTGAACAGTGTTGGCCTGAGGACCAAGCCCTGGAGGACCCCACTGCCCAAATCCCTCCAGGTCAAAAAAGACCCATCCACCACCACTCCAGCCCTCCAGCCAATTTGCAACCCATCTGACCACGTAGGCATCGACACCACAGTTGCCTAATTTCTTAATGAGAACGGGGTGAGAGACAGTGTCAAAGGCCTTCCTAAAGTCCAGGAAGACTACGTCCACTGCAACACCTGCATCCAAGTATTTTGTGACCTGGTCATAGAAGGCCACCAGGTTGGTCTGACAGGACCTGCCTCGAATGAACCCATATTGGTTGCCCCTAAGCATGATCTCCCCTCCTGGCCCCTTGCAGATGTGCTCCTGGATAATTTTCTCAAAGACCTTTCCCAGGACAAAGGTATGACTAATGGGCCTGTAGTTTCCTGGGTCCTCCTTCCTCCCTTTCTTGAAAATGGGGACCACACTGGCTCTTTTCCAGTCCTCTGGCACCTTGCCAGAACACCATGAGTGCTCATAAAGCCACGCCAGGGGTCCTGCAATGATCTCTGCTAATTCCCTTAGCACTCTCAGGTGGAGATCGTCAGGACCTGCTGTTTTGAACTTGTCTAGACCCACCAGAAGTTCCCTGACTAGGTTCTCACTGACCCTGGGCCTGGCAGCACCTCCCCTGGGTTCATCGGGGATCCCAGTGGGGGGGATAACCTGATCCCTGCTCAAAAAGATGGAGGTGAAGAAATTGTTAAAGAAGTTAGCTTTGTCATCTGGTGTGACCACCAGATTTCCCACATGCTTGTGTTCCATATGTGTGTGCATGTGTGTAAGAGTATCCAGGATGCCTGGGTTCTGTGGAGTAAGAGCATCCAGGTGGGTGACCATGATGTCTGCACCAGCCAGTCAGGGGCAGCTCAGTGATTAGGCTCCATCTGGGAGTCTTCAGCAGCCCAGGGAGCCTGCAGGGCACACTGGGAGCCATGCAAGGGCACCCCCTACCCTGCTGTGCTTAGGTTGCTCAGACAGGCTCTAAGCCCCTCTTCCTTATGGCGTAATGTGTGTTCTGCTGCCTCCTGACCTAGACAGGGATGCTTTAAATCATAGAATCACAGAAAATGAGGGTTGGAAGGGACCTCAGGAGGTCATCTAGCCCAACCCCCTGGTCAAAGCAGGACTGTCCCCAACTTGATCATCCCAGCCAAATATTTGTCTAGCTGGGTTTTGAAAATCTCCAGTGATGGAGATTCTACCACCTCTCTGGGTAACCTGTTCCAGTGTTTTACTACCCTCCTAGTGAGAAAACCTAAACTTCCCTTACTGCAACTTGAGACCATTGCTCCTTGCTTCGTCATCTGCCAGCACTGAGAATAGTCTGGCTCCATCCTCTTTCAAACCTCACTTCTGGTGAAGGCTGCTATTAAGTCCCCTCTCAGACTCCACTTCTCTAGACTAAATAACCCTCAGTTTTTCCTCATAAGTCATGTCCCCTAGCCCCCTCACCATCTTTGTTACCCTCTGCTGGACTCTTTTCAATTTGTCCATTTCCTTTCTGTAGTGTGAGGCCCAAAACTGAACACAGTACTCCAGATGTGGACTCAGTAGTGCTGAATAAAAAGGAATAATCACTTCCCTTAACCTGCTGGCAACACACCTACCAGTGCAGCCCAGTATGCCATTAGCCTTCTTGGTAACAAGGGCACGCTGCTGGTTCATATTCAGCGTATTGTCCACTGTAACCCCCAGGTCCTTTTCTGCAGAGCTTCTGCCCAGCCAGGCAGCCCCCAGCCTGTGCTAGTGCATGGGATTGTTCCATCCTAGGTGCAGGACTTTGCACTTGCCCTTGTTGAATCTCATGAGATTTTTTTGGTCCAATCCTCCAGTTTGGCCACTCTGAATCTTAGCCCTACCCTCCAGCATGTCTACTGCTCCCCCCAGCTTGGTGGCATCTACAAACTTGCTGAGGGTGCACTCTATGCCATTTCCCAGATCATTAATGAAGATATTGAACAAAACCAGCCCCAGAACCAACCCTTGGAGCACTCCACTTGATACCAGCTGCCAACTAGACATAGAGCTATTGATTACCTCTCGCTGAGCCCAATGCTCCAGCCAGTTTTCTGTCTACCTTACAGTCCATTTATCTAGCCCATATTTCCTTAGCTTGCCTGGGAGAATGTTGTGGGAGACTGTATCAAACGCCTTGCTAAAATCAAGGTACACCACATCCACTGGTTTCCCCGCATCCACAGAAAGAGTCTTCTCATTATAGAAGGCGAACAGTTTGGTCCGGCATGACTCGCCCTTGGTGAATCCATGCTGACTGTTCCTAATAACCTTTTACTCCTCAGAGTGCTTAATAATGGATTCCTTGAGGATCTGCTCCATGATTTTTCCAGAGACTGAGGAAAAAAATCTCAGAGTAAAGTTCAAAAGTTAGAGGGATTCCACTGTAGCCTGAGTGTCAAGAGCACACCATGACCCTAGCACCATACTTGGTGTTTTTCCTAGCACCCCCTTGTTTTAACAACCCCCTGCTTGTTCCCTTGAGTTAACTGCTGTTGATATTTCCCTCTCTCTTCTCATCTCTTGGCATATGCGCTATACCAATTTAGATTCCTTTTGACTCAGTTGGCCACATACATGTGACACGTCAGTAAATGGGTGTCAGTATCAGACATTAAAAGTGAATCTAAACATCTAACAAAAGGCTGAACAAAGTGTCACAAATTTTGTAATTACACAAAGTTGAACTCCCCAGAATAATCCTTGAATTTTTTTCTTCCTCAACCATTTTTTCCCATCTGGATTCATAGATTCATAAATTCATAAATATTAGGGGCTGGAAGGGATCTCATGAGATTATCAGGTCCAGACCCCCTGGATTTGGGCAAGAAAGACATCTGGGGTCAGATGACCCCAGCCAGGTGCACATCCACTCATTTTTTTAAGATCTGCAGGGTAAGTGATTGTACCACCTCTGGGAGGAGTCTGTTTTACACCCTGCACACTCAAACCATAAAGAAATTTTTCCTTTTGTCCAATCTGAAGTGATCTTCTAGCAGTTTGTGCCCATTCTTCTTGCCTTCCCCTAGGGTACTTTGATGAACAGATGCTCCCCCAGGCCCTGATGTGGGCCCCTTATATATTTGCAGGCTGCCACCAAGTCCCCTCTAACTCTTCTCTTCTCCAGGCTGAACAGTTCTAAGTCTTTCATCCTCTCCTCACATAGCCTGCTCTCCAGACCTCTAATCATATGTATGGCCCTCCTTTGGACTCTCTCAAGCTTCTCCACAACTTTCTTGAAGTGCGACGCCCAGAACAGGATGTAATACTCCAGCTGCGGCCTCACCAAAGTCAAGTAGAGCAGGAGGATGATATCCTATGTCTTGCTTGAGATGCATTGGTAGATGCATACCAGTGTTTTATTTGCTCTGCCAGCTATTGCATCACTTTGGTGGCTCATGTTCATTCTGAGATCTATCATGACTCCCAGATCTCTTTCAGTTCTGGTGCTGGCAAGTGTAGCACCACGGAGCCTGTAAGTGTGTTGTGGATTATTTCTCCATGTTAAATGTCATCAAGTTTTGATCCGCTCACTTAGCAAGCCGGGCCAGGTCAACCTGTATCCCCAGCCTGTCCTCTAGTGTGACCACACTCCCCCATAACGTGGTGTCATCCACAAACTTTGCCAGGAAAAAAATCAAATTAAATTTAAAAGGATAAAAACAATGGTGTTTTACAGAAACGTACCACAATGCTACCCTCTAGACTTTAATAAAGAATGAAACCTTTTCTAAAAAGGTAGAGCTCTATAAAAATCAATCCTATCAAAAGCTGTAGCAAGGATATAAAATTCTGTAGGAAAGATAAGAAACCGATAGGAAAGTGATATTTTCTAGTCAGTTTTGTAGGATTTTTTCCATCAGGTGCAACCACTCTTTCTCTCTTACACACACACACACACACACACACACACACACACACTCCTATCTGTCCCTTTCATAGTTTCTTCAGTTGCTTCTCTTCCTCTTCCTGTCTCCTTGATTTTTCTTTTCCTGTCTCTTTCTCAGAAAGCTGATTTTTCCCTTCCCTTCAGATCTGTGTCTTTCTCCTGCCCTTCGCTACATAGAATCTTTTGTGCAGTTAAATCTACACCATGCCTAGCTCTCAATGTGCAGCAATAAATGCAGCCTTTCACCCAGTTGGCTGCTAATCCTGTCATCAGAACAAATAGGGTGAATTCATTTCCCTGCTCCTCCAACTACTTTATGCTGGCTCAGCTCAATGAAATCCAGAACAAGTGCCACGTCAAAGTCCTGACAGTATTAGAATGCTGGGTTGCATAATGGTAATTAATACTGTTTTTCTGAAATTTCCCTCCAGGTAGCTGGACAACTTTCAGCTATTTCTTATTGAATTGTATAATCATCTCTGTAAACAAAGCATGACAAATTAAAAGGTATGTTTATGGGCACCTGTGCACTATATGTACCAGGAGAGTCTTTCCAAAGCCACCTGTTTTCTCATGAGTTTGTTTCAAAGGATACATGCTCCTGCAGAAAAGCTGTGGAGCTAATATCAGCAAATTTGATCTGTTGGCTTTTGTGAGGGTACACACTTCATGAACTAAGGGATTGATTTTAAAAATACTTGGGTGTCTAACTTGCAAACATAACGGAGATCACTAGGAATGTCAAATGTGGGCCAGTGACCAGAGGGAGACAATGACCCATACCTTCCTAGCATGGGTTACAAATAATCTAGATCTTTATCTCTACACTGCCAAAGTAGATTCAATGGTTTCCACTCTGGTTTGTGGACATAGAAAACATGACTTTTGGATAGGACATTATCAGGCCAAAAATTCTCCAGTCTGCATGCACAGTTGGTATGTACATTTACCCTCTCCCTCAAGCTCTGGCTGTATCACAGACTCACCTCCTTTCCTTTCTGCTCCATCTTTCTGCCGAGAAAGCTCAAAGGAAAAGTTTAAAAAATCTGAAACATATTATTGGGTATTCCTTTTCCCTCAGATTCATCCATTGCCTCTGCTGCCCTCCCCATCTTTTCCTTAAATCTCAGTGTATTTTCCATTCAATCTCTCCTCATTGTCATTCACTGTGCCTGAGCAGCGGTGCCAGGGCCAGCAGCAGAAACCAGAAAGAGCCACCACTGAGGCTTACAGGAAGCAGAATCCAACCATCGTGCTGTCCCAGCTTCACTGTGTGCCCAGGAGCAGTGGGATCAGCAACACATGCCACTACCAAGGCTGCTTCTCACCTGGGCCAGGCAGGGCCAAGAGACCTGCTGCAGGCCAGACAAAATACCTTGGTGAGCGGGATGCGGCCTGCCAGCCGTATTTTACCCACCCTTGTTCTAGACCATCATGGTTACAATATTACTTCAGCACTACTAAATCTCTCTGTAGCATTTCTTAGGTTTACATTCTCAATATATATACTTAACCTGGCCTCCACCTCACTGTAGCTTTTTGTCTGGCAAGACTTCGATACTGAGCTAAATAGAGCAGGCTGTTTCTAGGACAATGCTCCTTTCATTCCTGACTCAAACTGCCCCATGCAATAAGAAAGACCAGTTATACACTGAAACCCTGGAGTAACAATAAGATCATAAAGAAAATGGAAGCATCATCACTAAAATTGTAACATTTCAGTTAATACTTCAGTTTTAAATAACCAGCAATCATTTTAAAGCATTGAACAGGGAAGCACAGAGTCTACATGAGTCCTTGAGATTTTAACACAAGACCTTACCCTTTTCAAAGCTCTGAAGATATCTTCCCATATTCTCTCATTTAGTTTCTCACCACTGGAACAAAGTATGGTAGCACTCAGGAAACTAGCCAGGAAAAGATTGCCACAGTAAGGGGATCCTCTCAGTGCAGAACTAGTATAGCTGCTCCTATGTCACAGTCCATCCCTGTATAGTGATTACAACTGTAAGGAAAGAGACACAGCAAGAAGTTCCTTGAATCTTATAGAATTTCAGTTACCCTATCAGTTTCTTGAGGCTACCAGTAGCAGGCTAATGCTAGCAGCCCCTTCATGCTGCTCTAAATTACAAATGAGGACTACACTGGGGTACAGCAAGTCAAGGATAGCAGGGTCTGCAAAAGCTGGGAACTGTCACCTACCGTTGAAAATTAGGGTCAATTTTTCATACCTATCATCTAGGGGTAGATCCACGGGGTGCACTGGTGCACTCGCACCCCCTCCCCCTTTCATTCATGGTCCATCCAAAGTTTAAAACCAACTTGCCTGGCAGTGGCAGCAGCATTTCTAGTTAGGCAGTGCTGAAGGCTCGTTGTAATCTACTTGATCCCTTCTAAACACTTCATTGCACAGGCATTAATGACTCTCTCTTCTTTTTAATGGTCTTGAAATTCCACCAGTCAAGCTGTCCTTTTTTCTGCAATTCTGACATCTGTTAGCTGTTTCTGGTAATGAAACTCCTATTTCACAGCCATACAGATTGTTTTTAATAAATTCCAATGAAGTTATATTTGTTCTTCCTTCAATCTTAAACTGAAAAATACAGCCCTGGGCCTCTAGCATATTCATAAAGCGTCTCTCTTATTTTAACTGGAGAAAAATGTGTTGTTTTATATGTGATGATGCACCTCACCATCTGCACCCCAGCCCTCTTTTCAAAATTTTAGATCCATTCACGCTAACATCATCAGGGCTCACTTCTTCAGTGTTCAGGATACATGTTCAGCTACTGAGTGCTCATCACCACAAGTAAATTTATTTGTTAGTTTTTATCAGGACAGTTCCTGCAACCAGTGTCGCTGGTATCCTTATATTTGGTCATCTGAAGGAATAAATACCTGCACCTTTGATCTACTCTCTGTGAAATGTGTCTGAGCCAAAAGAAAAGCTTGATGTGCATTTGAGATAAGAGATATTTTGGACACTAGTTTATTGCAGAGAAGATCCAGCCAGTGTCCTTAAACATTGCCAATGTAGAAAATAATAATAGGCTAACTTAAATTTCATAGATTTCATAGACATTAGGGCTGGAAGGGACCTCAGAAGATCATCAAGTCCAGCCCCCTGCCCCAGGGGCAGGAAGTCAGCTAGGATCATAGGATCCCAGCAAGATAAATGTCCAATTAACTCTTAAAGGAATCCAGAGTAGGTGCTTTCACCACCTCTGTCAGCAGTCTGTTTCAGGTCTTGGGGGCTCGGACAGTAAAAAAGTTCTTCCTTATGTCCAATAATTAACCAAGAAATTTTGTATCTGATAATGTTTTCTGCCACAATTGGCCAGTTTTGCCAAGAGGTGATCATGGGATACCAGATCGAAGGCTTTTTTGAAGTCAAGATATATGACATCAATCTCTTCTCGCTTGTCCAGGTGACAGGTCACCTGGTCATAGAAGGAAATGATATTGGTCAAGCAAGACCTACCCTCAACAAACCCGTGCTGGGTATCCCTCAGGATGTTGGCATCAGCCAGTCCATTAAGGGTGGCCTCTTTAATAAACTTTTCTAAGACCTTCCCTGGGATATAAGTCAGGTTGATGGGCCTATAGTTAGCCGGATCCACCTTCCTGCCTTTCTTGAAGATCGGCACCACATTGGCCTTCTTCCAGTATTCAGGCACTTCACCAGTGCACCAGAAGTTCTTGAAGTTCCGTGCCAGGGCCTGGGCTATGATGCCCGCCAGCTCCTTGAGTACCCTGGGGTGTAGATTGTCAGGGCCGGCTGACTTGAAGGTATCCAGCTTCTCAAGGTGTTCCTTCACGCAGTTGGCATTGATGGAGGGCAGGGGATCTCCCTCACCCAAACCTTGCTGTCTCGTAGCGGGCATGGGCATCCCATGGGACTGATGAAAGACTGATGCAAAGTACCTATTTAAAAGGTTGGCTTTTTCCTGGGCGTCAGTTGTCAGTTGCCCCATCTGGTTTAGCAGGGGTCCAACATTGCCCGGCTCCCCACATATCTGAAAAAGGACTTTTTATTGTCCTTGATGCTCAAAGCTAGTTGGAGTTCAGTTGCAGCCTTGGCTTTCCTGGTTTGCTCCCTGCAGGACTGGACCAGTGCAGAATATTCCTCCTTGGAGGTGAACCCCATCCTTTGTAGGCCTTTCTTTTTAGCCTCAGGTCTGCTAGGTCCCTGGAGAGCCAGGGGGGCTTCTGTGCCCTCTTGCTGCCTTTCCTCTGAGATGGAATAGACTTAACTTGTGCATTGAGGATCACTCCCTTGAGGAGCTACCACTCTTCTTGAACTTCCCTCTTCCTGGGGTCATGGTCCCTTAGGGTCTGACTGACAAGCCTCCTGAGCTTGTCAAAGTCGGCTTTTCTGAAGTCAAGGACTTCCGTGTTGCTGACTGACTTGCCAGCTTTACAGCGGATGGTGAAGGTGATCAGCTCGTGGTCGCTGTCACCCAGCTTCCCATCGATCACTAGGTCGCCAGTTAGGTCATCCCCAGTAGCCAGTACCAGGTTGAGCAGCGCTTTACCTCTTGTTGGCCCATAGATTCCTTGAGTCAGGTAGAGGTCATCCATGCATGAGAAGAAGCTTTGTGACTGCTCGGATTTTGCTGAGTGATCCTGCCACGAGATGCCCGGGTAACTGAAGTCACCCATGACAACCATGGTCCTGGAGCATGCGGCCTCAGCCAGTTCCCGGGTGAACTCTTGGTCAAGCTCAGGACTTTGGGTGGGAGGTCTGTAGTAGACTCCCACTGTTGTGTCCCCTGTGCTATGTTCCCTACGGATTTTAACCCAGAGGGTCTCCAGTCGTCCACCCTGGTCACCAATATTAGCTTGCTGGGATGCGTAGCTATCCTTAACATAGATAGCTACACCCCTGCCCCTTTTATTTACTCGATCCCTCCTGTACAGGGTATAGCCATCTATACCCAAGGTCCAGTCATGGGTGGAGCCCCTGCAGGTCTCCATTATCCCTATTACACCATAATTATTTGCACTGAGCAGGAGGACGAGCTCCTCCTGCTTATTCTCCAAGCTCCTGGCATCTGTGTACAGGCAGGCGAGTATCCCCTTGGGGGCTCTTGCTTTGCCCACAGATTGTACCAGGGCTGGGGCTGGGGTGGGCTCCCTTAAGTGCCTTGGCCCACTGGCTTTGCAAGGGTTGCTCAGCGGGCCAGCAGTGGCAGTAGTCCCCCCATCCCCCAGCGGGCTTAGTTTAAAGTCCATTGGAGCAGGTCAGCCAATCTGGCTGAGAAGAGCCTCCTCCCCAGGGGAGAGAGGTGGAGGCCATCCCTTCCCAACAGCTCGCTACCTCTCTCACCGAAGAGCAGGCTGTGGTCATGGAAGCCAAAGCCTTCCCGATGACACCAGCGCCACAGTCTTTGGTTGACTATGTAGATCCTCCTCTCCTTCTTCAGCCCATAGCCTGAGACTGGGAGGATTGATGAGAACACCACCTGTGCCCCCAGACCCTTTAGCCCCACTCCCAAATCCCTGTAGCTCCTCATGACCCAGCTAGGAGCACTCTGAGTTGTGTCATTTGTGCCCACATGAATAAGGAGCATAGGATAGTGGGCTGTGGGCTGGAAGAACTTAGGGACCTTCTCCACAATGTCTCAGATGCAGGCCCCCAGGAAGCAGCAGACTTCCCAGACTAAGGGGTTGGGGTGGCGGATTGTCCCCTCAGTCCCCCTCAGGATAGAGTCTCCCACAACAAACACGTTACATTTTGTCTTGGGGAGAGCGGGGATGGTAGCTGCAGTTGAGCCTGTGTTGCTTGGGTCCACCATGATCCACTGGCTGGGAAATTGGCTCCCTGGTCAGACCCAGAGGGTAGTAATTGACGGAAGTCAATCGTCATGTTGCCCTGTGACCAGTGGGGTCCCCCAAGGCTCTGTCCTGGGACCCATATTGTTCAACATCTTCATTAATGATGTGGACATTGGAGTCAGGAGCAGACTGGCCAAGTTCACCGATGACACCAAACATTGGGGCAAAGCATCCACATCAGAAGACAGGAGGGCGATCCAGGCTGACCTGGACAGGCTCAGCAAATGGGCGGATGAGAACCTGATGGTGTTTAACACCGAAAAATGCAAGGTTCTCCACCTTGGGAGGAAAAACCTGCAGCATCCTTATAGGCTCAGCAGTGCTACGCTGGCTAGCACTATGGAAGAAAAAGACTTGGGGGTCATCACTGACCACAAGATGAACATGAGCCTTCAATGTGATGCTGCGGCTAGTAAAGCGACCAAAACACTGGCTTGCATCCATAGATGCTTCTCAAGCAAATCCCGAGACGTCATTCTCCCCTTGTACTCAGCCTTGGTGAGGCCGCAGCTGGAGTACTGCATCCAGTTTTGGGCTCCACAATTCAAAAAGGATTTGGAGAAGCTTGAGAGAGTCCAGAGGAGAGCCATGCATGTGATCAGAGATCAGGAGAACAGAGCTTACGACGACAGGCTGAAAGCCAGGGGGCTCTTTAGCCTGGAAAAGCGCAGGCTCAGGGGTGACCTGATGACCACCTATAAGTTTATCAGGGGTGACCACCAGTATCTGGGGGAATGTTTGTTCACCAGACCACCCCAAGGGATGATGAGGTCAAACAGTTATAAACTACTGCAAGACTGTTTCAGGCTGGACATAAGGAAGAATTTCTTTACTGTCTGAGCCCCCAAGGTCTGGAACAGCCTGCCATCGGAGGTGGTTCAAGCACCTACATTGAACACCTCCATGAGTAGATTGGCCACTACTTCACCACAGTGGTGTGTTAAAACAGGGGAGTGTGCTGTTTTGGCGAAGTAGCTGCTGGTCACATGTAGACTCACATGATCGCTTTGTTGCCATAGCATGTCATATGGCAATGTAGTGCATCATTATGGTGACATGGGGTGACATGTTAGATGCACCTCATGTTTGCCTATCAGAAACTGAAGAATACTATCATAAAGAAACAGACACCATTGCTTCCTCCTTTTACCCAAATCTGGTACCATCCTACTCTTTCTGGCATTATTCAGAATTTTGCCATAGATTCCCAGAGGAGCAGAACCAGTACTAGAGCAAGGCTGAGAAAAGCAGGGTAACCGCTCAGGGTGCCAAAGTGAAGGGGTGCCAACAGGCACTGTCCAGCCAGCATGATGTATGGGATAGAGCTGTGAGAGGCTTATTTGTGAGGACACAGGTATGGAAGGAAAGCACCTCCCACTGCTGTGTGCACTCCCAGGCAAGCATGGGACAGTGTGTGCCCCCTGGATCTGTGCATGGGGTGAGGGCAGGCTGCTGCTGTAGGCTTTGCCCTGGGTGCCAAACTTCATTGCTATAGCACTGAGCAGAACTGAGATCATAATATGCAAATGGATCAATACAGGTCGGCTACAGGAAAGCTGACTGCTGTTGTATACTTCAAAATCATTCAGGAGGGAATACCATCCAAGACAGATAAGGAACTAGTCAATTGCATTTGTCTTCAGGCACTTGTATCAGTGTTGTTATGGTACTCTGTAATAAGATTTATAAAACATCTGAACCGATTATTGAGAAACCATTCTTTGTATCAACATACAGACTTCCAAAAGCGATTCTCCACTTGCAGAAACATAAGGTCTATGTTGTTCAATGTCCAGGAATAGGTAGCCAAAAATCTGGTGTTCTAATAAATTTGTTACAAGGAACATTAAAAGGGATGACCATTTGGATACACTGGTCAACTGACATGTTCCAGTAAGAAAGCAGAAAATGTCCCATGCTAAAGAGGGAACAGTGAACGCCTAGATACTAAAAATAACAATGCCCCATCAAGTACAGCAGTTTGGGAATTAAAGTGAGGCAATCTTTGCTCCGGGATACCCTGCAGAATTAGTGGCATATTCTTGAACAGAATCAGGGTTGACAGTATAGGTAGATTACATACGCAACTAAAACCCTGCATTTTCACAGGTGGTCACTGTGGCTCCCATGTGCCCAGCACCTAAGATCAGGAAAAGCTATGGTGGAGGCTGGTTAAGGACTGATTCTATCACCGATGCTGATGCCAAGACACCACCTACTAGCTGGGGAAGGGGTTATTTAAGAACATCCCTTTTCACCAGTATTTGGGTCCAGAAACCCCCACATCAGTGTGACTCTGGTGTTGCTACTGTCCTGTACCAGCCAACAGAGCTTCTGAGGGGTAGGAAGTGCCTAATGTGGGGAGTGGGAAATTGAGCGGTAGCCCTGGAAAGCACAGTCTCAATTCCATATTACTTAGGGAAGCTGTAGGATAGCAAGCATACGCTAAGCAAAGAGCTCTGCCAAATGCAGGCAATGAGACAGAGGTAGCCATTTTTGCACAATGCACATATCAGGACAGCAACCATTTTATCTCAGTATCTTAATAAGGGAAGATTGGCTATCCCAGCAGAACTCTGTGTAATGTCTGTAACTAGATTCACAAAGGATGCTGCAGGGCAGAACTGGTGTTCTTTGGCAGAGCTGCATGGGCAATCTATGATGGGTGTAGGAAGGAGCCATATGGCAATTCAAAAGCAAGGGGAAATAAAATATAGATTTAGAAGTAGAAATAGAATAGGAGAAGATGCTGCTGCCTATGAAGGTTGAGACATCTGAAGGAGATGGGAGGAGGATTGGAACAGCTGAAATGGGACAGGTTACAATTCAGGTGCATTCAAAACTATGCAGAAAGGGTCCTGGCCTGGTTAGGATGAAGGTGCAGTGACATATCAGGGTTAATCCTTATTCAGAGGAATAAGACCAAAATGTAGAGTTTGTGAATGGGGCTGCCATGGTCAGGATTAAATTGCCCCATAAGGCTGTCATCAATATCTTGGTGCATCTGGAAGAGATTATGCCATTCTTTTTGCCTCCAACCTGAAAAGTCCTCCTTCAACCTCAAAACAAGGATCAGTTTACTATGTCATGACCTAGAGCAAGAGAAAAAATGAATGGAATAATCTAATGAGATAATGAAACGAACAATTAAAGTACTGCCCTGAAGCAGAGGGGCTGTTGGTTGTAGCTCTGTTGGTCTAAAGACATAGGCAGACACGGTTCTTTGGATAGATGTGATATTGTTTATTAGACCAGCTACATAGTTGGAAAACTAGTTCTTTGCAAGCTTTCAAGCACAAACACTTTTCTTCAGGAAGGAGAGATTTGTATTCTGACTGAAATTAGCATGATTTGCTCTATTTTTGTTATGCTGAATTATAGCCATGATCACTAACATGCCTTGAAGTTGCTTTCATTGCTGGAGGTTTTCTTTAGGTATATTTTTATCTTCTCGAGTAACAGCCCTGGCTTAGAAATTTCTGCTTCAGGGCAGATGTGCTATGATTTATTAGACCAACTAAATAGTTGGAAAAAATTGTTTTTAATTAGTTTCATTATCTCTATAATACAACTCTGCCTATGTCCTTAGACCAACATAGCTATACCAACAACCCCCCTGCTTCAGGGCAGTACTTTTATGTTGGTTTCATTATCTCATTAAACTATTCCATGCAAGCTTTTGGGTACAAAAGAATGAAAAGAACAATCTTTCCAACTATGTAGTTGGTCTAATAAAAGGTACCACATCTGCCCTGAAGTAGAAACTTTTAAGCCAGGACAGTTACTTAAAAAGAAAAAATATATACCCAAAGAAAGCTTCAGCAACGAAAGCAACTGCAAGGACTGTTAGCGATCATCAGAGATCCTGGTTTTCTCTCCTGGACGCACACCTTGGGGGGTTATATGACCTTTGCAGTTTTTCCTGCCCAGAGCAGGGGTGGCTAGAACCCATGATCTCACAAGCTCCCTTCCAGCCCTAAACTTCCATGAGTCTGTGTGAATCTGTGTAAATCCCCAATTTTCAGGTTCAAAAAAGTAACCCAAAATCCACATTTTTCCATGATCAAAGTGAAACACCTCTAATACATGTGTATATATGTATATGCATTGGATTTTTTGACCTTGCCCCTGTGCCCCTCTCCTGCAGTTATTTCAGCGATCAGGGCACGGGGCTGAGAACAGTGTTGGGAATTTTTAAAAAGTAATGTCAAATCCACATTTTCCCATGGTTCAGATGTAACACCACAAAAATATCCCCAATTTTCGGTTTTAAAGAAGTAACGCCAAATCCACATTTGTCCATGATTCAAATACAACACCACTCTTATATATAGTGGTGTTTCATTTGACTCACGGAAAGATGTGGATTTGGGGTTACCACTATAAAAAAGTAACCTCAAATCCACATTTTCCCATGGTTCAAATGTAACACCACAAAAATATCCCCAATTTTCGGTTTTAAAGAAGTAACGCCAAATCCACATTTGTCCATGATTCAGATGTAACACCACTCATATATATAGTGGTGTTTCACCTTAATCCTGGAAAAATGTGGATCTGAGGTTACTTTTTTATAGTGCTGCTGCATTTGAATCCTGGAAAAAATGTGGATTCAGGGTTGGGAGAGGGTTACACCAAAAATTGAGGGGGGTGTTTTTTGGTTTTAGTCAGTGAAAAGGAGGATCCCTGGTGATCACCGCCATAACTCAACAGGACAAACATAGAGCACATGATGCTAATTTCAGTCATAATACAAATCTCTCCTTTCTACAAGGAGACTAATTAAGAAAAGAGGTGGCAGGATTGAAATGGCATTTTTTTTTTTTTTTACAGTTTGAGCCCAAATGCACAAAGGAGCAGAAAGAGAGAGAGAGGGGAGCACCCCCCCCTTTTTTTTTTTTTTGCTACCTTAATTCCCAAATGCCCCCTCCTGCTGCCCCCCTGGCCCCAGTCCCAGTGGGATACAATGTCAAGGCTTCTTTAGGCTCTGCTGGACTCCAGCCTGCTTCCCTTCGAAAGATCAGCGCCGGCCAATGGGAGAGTACAGCGCTGCTGGGGGAGAGCCGGGATTGGCGCAGGAGCTCTGCTGATCACTGTGGAAACCCCATCAGTACTGAATGGAGGAGGATGGGAGGCTGAGGTTCCCCCCGGGCAGGGTTGCAGGAGAGGGGAAAGTCCAGAAGTGCCGGCAAGAGCCGCCTAGAGGGCACTTCCGAGCAGGCAGCGGAGAGGGGCGGCCGCCCAGCCGGCAGGGGGGAGAGGGGAGCAGAGACAAAGAGGAGGAGGGAGGAACGACATGAGAGAAGGCAAAGGGAGAGAACCGGGGATCAGCTGAGCTCACCCAGGAAGGAAACCCTCCTCCCTTGCAGGCCAGAGCGGGGGTGCAGCCAGGGACCGGGCAGTGTCTGCTTCTGGCCAAGGCAAGGCCGGCCCATGGGGAAAGGGGGGGAGAAAGGCGAGGAGACGGGGGAGCCTGAGGCCCAGATCCGCTTCTACAGCTGGGAGGAGATCCAGAAGCACAACCTGAAGACAGACAAGTGGCTGGTGATCGACAGGAAGGTCTACAACATCACCAACTGGGTGAGGAGGCACCCTGGGGGCCACCGCGTGATCAGCCACTATGCTGGCGAGGATGCCACGGTAAGGACAGCTGCGCTGGGCTCTCTCCAGTGGAGACACTGAGGCTGGGGTCCCCGCAGGGATTTACTCTTTGTGCTGCTGTCTCCCTGCCTAACACCTGCTGTACTTACAACTGATCTATTTGGGAGCTTTAGCTCCAGGATGCAAAAAAAAAAAAAATGGAGGGGGGATAAGGGGGAGAGATGTTGGTATAAATTAGCATATAGCACTCTTGAATCCAAGTAATCTATGCCTCTTTTGAATCCAATGATCAATGGTAATGGACAGGAGCTGACCATCTGGCTCTGGAGATTTGCTCTTCAAAGACTGCCAGGCACATCTTGTTTCCCACTTTGTTTCTGTTTGTAAGATGCTGCTAGTTGCTTCAGTGTTATGATCAAGGATCTCTCCTGGTTGAAATGGGTTCCTATAATCCAAAGAGGCTTTTGTGCGGATGGCAAGCTGCAGAGGTGGAGCAGCAGGAGCTGTTTTGTGGTTCCCCAGGAGGGAATCCTCCAGAGGTTTCTACCACAGGTTTGGAAGAAAAGTATCCATTTCTCCCTTGGCTGCTGCCCCTGCGCACAGCTGCTTCTTGCAGTTAACAGTTGGTTTCCTCAGTACTGTCTCACATTTCAGTGCCTCTCTGAAAAATGAGAACTAAAAGGAACACATCTATTATCCCTCTGTTGGCTGTAGTCTGGCTTTTCCCAAGCCACTGTCTCCAAAATTGCAGTCAGAGCATGTGCTCAGAAGAGGGCATCAGTCCACCTTTAATAATAATTATGCTGCACTGTAGCTCTTCAGAGATTATGAACACTGGAGATGACAAGGAGCAAGAAAGGACAACCATTCATTTACCATGATTTGTGAGCTCCTTTGCAGAAAGGAATGGTAGATGTGACAGAATTTGCATGAATTACAAACACCTGGCTATCCACCAATCTGTACTTGCTGCCAGTCACTGGCTCTGAGGTTATTACTGAATATTTTCCTTAAAACACTGTGATGTGCCTTGCTGCGTTATCTCCTTCCATCACAGTCTCTTAGGGGAATAAATGGTCAAAATTCTCCTTGCAGGTGCATTAATGCGCACCCACCGAAATCAGAGGGGCTGTACATGTGTAAAAGATAGGAGAATTTGGTTCAAATACCTGCAGCTGTAAATCCAAGTGCATTTGGCCTTCTTGTCACTCTGAGAGAAAGATCTTGATGTACATTTGTGGCTCCACCGCGAGGCTGTTTCTCCCCCACTACAACCCATTCCACAGTTTTCAGAGAAACAAGCACAGAAGGAGAGCGAACGATTTAAATGTAGCCCAAGATTTAGGTCCCCTTTCTCCTAAGCTGTGCTGGTCAAAGGGATTTGAAGAAGCATTTGCTTTACAACTTTCCTATTTTAAAAGAAATCTATGATTACAAAATAACCTCATTCAGCTGGAAAATGATGCCAAGAAAAATGACAGCTTTTTGTTTTGTGCTCCAGGAAATTGTGGTCCAGTGGGAACATGGAAGCGGTAGCAACAATGCTCCCCCCCACCACCACCCTGCAAAAAAACCCCCCCATAAGTCTGAAATGCAAATCTTATTTCCTGTTCTTATAAAATATCAGCCCTTAGGGCACTCACAAAATTAACACCTAAACGTCCATCATAGGCTGCACTATGGCGACGCACACCAATAGTGCCTTCACATGCATCACAGGTTACACACAGGCTACAACCCCCATCTCTGGAGATTAAAAATTGCTTAACTGACAGAGATCAGGACAACCCTTTCCCTCACTCCCGCTGACATGTTCACACTGCCATGAACCTTCAACCTTACTGGACATCTCACTGGTGTCAGGCAGTCCAGACCTGGCTGTAGTATATCCAAATACCTCATCACTTCTCAGAGTCCATCTTCTACCCCACCTTTCCTTATGTAAGGCATAGAGGGTGCCCTACAATCCCAGTATAGGACCTGAACTCATGACCTCCTACCCTAAAAGAAATTGCACATGTAAGAGGTATATCTAATGAAAGGGCAACTCTGTCATCATCTTTATCTTGTTGAGAGAGAAACTCAGTATTAAATATTCAGGAGATGGCATTCTTCATGCTTCCATGGCGGCATACTGAAACATTCCCCACCGCATATGTCAGTGACATGCCTACTCTTTATCAGCCATCCTTGAATAGAAGGACTCAATGAACCCACCTGCTGGGGTCTCCTTTGAGACATGTGCTAGGGTAGTGGGGAGGTGCAAGGTCAAAATGAAACTAGAGAGAAACCCTTTTGTTCTGATACTGTGCACGTGTGTACTTGTATTTCTAAACAGTTTCAGCTCCTTTCCCTTCCCTCTCGTAGAAGCATGAAACAATCGGACATTGCTCAAAGTTTCAAAGCCCCTCCAAGACCCAAAGAAGGATCCAGAGCAGAGATGGAGGGAAAGCATCTTTCCCAAGATACATTATGAAATACTCACAATGTATTTAGGAAGTGCATGTTAAGGAAGTAGAGAAGGAATCACCAGGCTAAATACAAGTGGATGAAAATACCTTCCAAGAGGCAGGCAGAAACTGCTTCTCTGAGCTGCCCCTCCATTAACATCAAGTGGCTCAGCAGACCACTCCAAGGCTGTAATCAGGATGAGACCAGAGCATTCCTCAGAAGACACACTAATTCCACTAGTTCATGGTATAAATGATACACATCTGGCAATGTCTCATTTCCCTTGTGGTCCAGGCCCTCTCTCTTGTCTTTCCCCAGGATCTTTGCTCTGAGTCACTGACCGGGCAGCAAGGATCCTTGGATATCCATCGCAAACTTTAATTCTTTTCACACCCTTTCTCCCATGCATATCCCTCCATGATTATTTGCTACATGGTGACACAGTGATGTGCACTGACAGGGAAGGCAGACCCTCGCATAAATTTGGCAGACTTGGTCTTTGTTCTCCCTCACATCCAGGGCCTCAAAGGCACCTGAATAGGAACCTGGCCCTTTGCAAATAAGAAAATGCCTATAGCCTTGGAAAGGTATAGATAGACCGCCATTAGTTAGACAAGCTTCATTTGTCCCCTGCCTCCTCCACCCCACTCCCAATCCCCGATGAAGGGACCAGGAGCGTGCTTTAAACACAAATGAGGAGGAGGAGGTCTATTTTATGAATTTGCTGTGGCAACAGGTCTGAAAGCTGACATCTAACAAGTGAGATTTTCTGTTTAGGTAAGCATTTTAGCCAGTATCTGAAAGGAATCGAATTCAGGTAACCAGGTTTTTTCCATTAAATTCTGGGGGTATTAGCTTATTGTGAGGGTTTACCACGTTAACTGGGGAGATCTGGTTTCAAGTCCCCACTCTGCTACAGCTTTTATGTTTGACTTTAGAAAAAGTCACTCGGCTTCTCCATACCTCAATATCCTCTATATGCAATGGTAATCATAGCTCTTCCCTATCTCATAGAGGTATTGCAAGAATAAATGCATTAAAGAGTGTGAAGAACACATACTGTAGTGAGGGAGGCCATACAAGTACGTTTGCAGATATATAAGTAGGTAAACTTAGAGACTCAAGACAAGGTGTCTTTGACCTGGGGCAGAGAAAAGGAGAAGAGCTCCAAACCATTCCCAGTGTGCCCTGGGAGGTTGTCCCAGTTTCAGCCATTAGTGTAGCTGTGTTAACTCTCAAATACATGCCAGGCAAGCTGTAGCTGGAATCAGCAGGACTCACTCTTATTTGATATCCAAGTAAGCTCTGCCAGTCTAAATCACAGCTTTCCTTGTCTACATGAGAGGATTATAGTGATGATTTAAACCAAGGCCAGCCCCTTATGTTACAAAGGCATAAACAGACCCAGTCTCACTGCAAATAATCTGCTACAGTAACAGGCTTTCCCTTTATTCCCCACTTGATTCCAAAAGGGTATTTTTTTTCAACACTCAATTGCAAGCTGCCCATTAAGAAGAGAGGTTTTCATTCCCTCGCTGAGGTAATGAGGTGTCAAGATGCTCCCACAGCTAATTGGAAAATCCAAATGCTACAAAAAATGTGCATTTTGTAAGTCAGATTTATTCAGCACTGTGTCCTGCTTCCCTCAGTTCTCTTAGGCTGCTGGATGTTTACCTCTTTCCCTGCTAAGATGCTAGCATTGTACAGCTTTCTTAACCTCTGAATTATTCCCTACACTTTTTCTTTTCTTCTAGTAACTGTACCTGGTTTCTGTCCTCCTCTGTCCCTGTTCTAGCCTTTACTTCTCATATATCAGAAGGACATGGCTTCTTCCTGCATTTCTTGAACCTCAAGTTAAATGACTGGGATTGTCTCCCCCCTTCCTTCTTCATCTCATCCCTTTCTGTCAGCAAATGTTTCTTGGGCAGAATGCAGTCTTAGGGTGCAATGCAAAGTCCTAATTAGAGTAATTTGAAGGGGGCTACAGTGGTGTGGGCACTAAGACACATGGTTGCCAGCACAGAGATCACAAGTTCAAGGCCAGAACAGAAGTGCTTACAGCATAGCCCTGACATTCCAGTGAATCTGCAAATTATGCTAAATACCTTGTCACACAAAAACATGAGGAAGGAAGGAAGAAGGTCATTTGAAAAGCTCCCATTGACTCCATTGAGCTTTGGACCCTGCCTAGACTATTCAGGATTCAGCACCTAGAGTCAGACCTAGATTTTCTAAAGAGCTCAGCACCCAGGTAGGTCAGCTACAGAGAACAAGCACATGAAAATCTGGATTTTGTGTTTAGAAAATAGGTGGGTACTTCTGAGTCCTATTCCTAGCTTTTATACCATGGAAAGGCACTTCTCTGTGCCTTGGTTTGTGCAAAATGAGTAACATTATTAAAATTGCAAAACATATTTAAGTGAATGCTTTGAGTTTCATGGGTGAAAAGAGTTGTGGCAGCATGGGGTGGTATTATCCTGGGACTCTAAGGGGGTCAGGCAACTAACTGTCTCTAAATTTTCCTCCCTTTTGATTCCCTTGAAAATGTTAGCCCTCTTGTGCTAGGTGGCATGGTGACCACATTCACTAGCCTGTCTGTGTGACAAGTGAAAGCTGTCATACTGGCAATGGGCAGAAACACTGTGCAGCCAATGCTCCCTTTAAGATGTGGCGGTCTATGATCACGCCGCTTCGGTCTGCCCCACAGCACCCAAACCACTTTGTCTGCCTCTGCCCTTAGACACAGCTGTAACTAGAACTCCCAAATTCAAGATTACACAGTTTAGGATTCTTCTGATAAAAACACCATTTTCAGCTTCTTTTTCTCTTTAATACTTTAAATTCAAATGCATAAACTAGTGACAATAACGACAAACTGCTAAATGGCTAAAAAATGGCAAAAAAACTGGTGGTACCCCTAGCCCCCGCCTCCAGGAGCAAGGAGGCACATGGCATTGGGGCTGGGGAGTGGAGCAGTTTCCCAGTGCCTGTGCCAGTCCCCAGCCCCAGCATCGCCTCCCAGAGCAGAGAGGTTTCCAGGCCCCAGCCCCCACCTCAGCTTTGGGAGTGAGGAGGCACATGGCATCAGGGCTGGGGAGCAGAGCAGCTTCCCGGCACTGGCAGAGCCCGCACCAGCCCCCAGCCCCTGCATTGCCTCTGGGAGCAGAGCAGTTTCCCAGCCCCAGCCCCCTCCTTGCCTCCAGGAGCGAGGAGGCACGTAGCATCAGGGCTGGGGAGCAGAGCAGTATCCCAGCGTCAGCAGAGCCTACGCCAGCCCCCAGTCCTACCTCACCATGCTTGTGAGAGTGAGGAGACACATGGCATCGGGGCTGGGAAGGAGACACATGGCCTTAGGGAGGAGCCGCTGCCTGAGCTTACCTCCGGTAAGTGCCCTGTGCCAGCCCTGGTGCCTCCACCATGCCTCTTCTAGTGTCACTTTTATGATGCACCTCTCCAGGCAGGTATGCGGCATTATTTTAAAGCATGTGCAGCCATGCACATGCACAGTTTGGAGGGAACCTTGTATGCAGCATACAGCATCAGGGGGAAAAAAAACCCAACAAGAATAATGCCCAGAATCCCCTTTTGAGTTCTAAAGCCACGGGAGACATTGTAGATTGGGAATTTGGCAATTTGAATAGATAAGCAAGTCTCTGATGGGACTCTTTGTAATAGAAGCTCTTGGGATCATGGGGAACAACTAAAATTCACTTGCAAGTTCTGGAAAGATTCGGCTACTACATAGTTCTGGGATTCACGGAAGAAAGAGCAGGGATGGAGTAACTTTTATGAAAATCTCCCCATCATTCTGGACCAGCACCACCTTTCTGGACCACAGTCTGACTGGTGGAAAGAAGGGAGATTATGAACAACTGCAAAATACCTTTGGAGGTATCAGTCCTTCTCCCTGCTAGGACTCTGTGGGATCTTGGTGCTGGAAGATATGTAGGAGGAAGCATGAGATGAGGGAGAAGTTAGTTCAAATCTTATCAAGGAACAGAGAAGGGTATTGGCTATATACCAGGGAAGTCCCCTACATAAATCTGGCAGACTCAGCCTTTTCTCCCTGACATCTAAGGCCTCAACATATACCTTGCAAAATATTTCTCAAATCAGGACATCTAGGTCCTTCCAGACACACAGTAAACACGAAAAGCATATGGAGTTTTCTAAGCGATTATTGGGAGTCAGCAGTTCTACAATAGAATATACCAGTAAGTGTAACCAATCTTTCTTGATCAGTTAGCAATCCATTGTAATTTATAATATATTGGTTATAAAGGAACTAGCTTTCCCAATGGTAAAATTTCACTGCTTTCAGACACACTTATGAATGTAGCCATTGCTAGTTCTGGTGTTTGGTTTGATACCATACTAGTTTACAACCCATCAAAAGCAAAAGCTTTAGGATTGCGCCAGAGAGTCTCTGGCCAGCAAACTTGATCTTGCAGTGGAGTGGGGAGAACCTTTTGTTGAATGCAGTGCAATGCCACAAGTCCTTAAGGCAAGATTTTGAAAGGTATTTAGGCACCTACTGGTAGAGATGCCTAAAATCAGTGAGCACCCCTTGGGATTTTCATAAGTACCTAATTTCCATTCAAAGCAAACAATGAGGTACCTAATTCCTATTGGGAAATCCCACAAGACAGATTTCTATCAGCATCTTTAGATGACTAACATTGCAGTTATCTTCTTGACCTGGAAGCACAGCATTGAGAAGAATTGTGTACTGTGGGGTTGCAATTGAGCCAATGGTCAATGGTGTAATGTGACATCACTGCCTGTGATGATGGTGGCACAGCAGCAGCAAGTCCTGCAATGCAGCTGCTTCTGTTTTTTCACATACCCCCTTCCCTTCTGGGGTTATAACCTGAGGCTGTTGCTGTAGTCATCCCCCTTTCCCCCCTTCATTATGCTACTGCCAATACCATTATACTACTGCTGAATAAGTATGGGAAAATGGTGTGGAGGAGGGTACTGCAGGAGACAGAAAGGAATGAACCAGTGTGAAATGGCCAATAGCTGCTATTGAATCTTGTTTATTTACCTGTGTTTCTTCCCCAGGATGCTTTCTGGGCCTTTCACATCAATCCCAGCTTTGTGCAGAAGTTTCTCAAGCCATTACTTATTGGAGAGCTTGCCCCAGGAGAACCCAGCCAGGATCGAGATAAAAATGTGAGTAGCTCTCAGTTAGGGGTTTTCTGCTCGACAGGAATCCATAATCTGCCCATTCCATCTTAATTATCAAGCCACCCTCCAAGTTCCTGTGTCCAGTGCTGTTATACACAATGCACAAGTCTGCCTCACTATAAGCAGCTCCAGAGAGCACAGAAACCTGGGGAAAAGACACTCACATTCAAGACACCTCTGTGTATGTTCCAGTGTTGACAAGTACGAGGATACCATACTTGCAACAGGCCTTCCTGTTCTATTCCTGCAGTTTCTTCAGTAGCTACACTTGTGCAGCTCAACTTCTTTCTGTAACAGTCAGGCAAGTCTAGCCCTTAGCATCCAGATTGCAATGCCCATAAAATGAAAGGGAAAAGAATCAAGATTAGGCTAGATCTGGTTCCAGTCTTTGGGGCTGGGACACATCTCTAATCAATAGTCTTGCTGTTCATATTCTGATGTCCTGGTTCTGCCAGTCATTCATAGAGCTTGTTGGTTTTTTTGCTATGGATAAAAGGGCTTCAAAATAATGACATGGATACTGCTTGCCACCTGTCCCTTCTACAGTCTGCTCCATAACATCCTTTAGACGGCTCACCCCAAGGAAATTCTACTCCAAAATTCAGATCAGCTTCTGCTGAGCCCTCAGATGAAGAAGTAGTTCAAAAGAGTAGCCATGTTGATGGCACATGTGGCATGGGGATGAAATGCCAATGGGAGAAAGCAAACAAAAATGGTTTGGGCTGAGTACTGTGCTTATAAAGCTGCAGAGCTGTCCTCTCATTTGTTTCACATCATGGGACCAGTGCTATACACCTACCAAATGTTCCATTCATTCATTATTCAAATGTTGTGTGCTGCCTGGCTGCTTTCTAAAGTGAAATCCTTCCTCATCTCTATTGTTCTTTAGATGACGGAATTTAATATATACTTTCGTCATCAACAACAGGGGGTGATTACATTAACCTTCATAAATGACTACACACAGCAACTGACCAGTCAAAAAGAGAAAATGGCTGCTTTAGATGCAACACTCGCACAACAACAGAGCTTCAGGGCTGTGGATAGGTGAATGGACTGAATCGTAATTTCAGGGAAAAAGAAAATAGGCTAAATCTTTGGTTCATGCAAGTCAGGCATGGTAAAGATATTATCGATAAAGCTGTCATCTGGTGTGCAGGGCTCCTCACAGTGCTGGAAATTCAATGGCAGCAGTAGTAGTAGTGTTAATCACTAAAGCTCCCAGCTCCCAATTAATACTGCCAGTGATTGTCCCACTGCCAAGTTTATAGTTTCATAGATGGTAGGGTCAGAAGGGACCTGAGCAAATCATCAAGTCTGACCCCCTGCCATGGGCAGGAAAGAGTACTGAGGTCAAATGACCCCGGCTAGGCATCAGTCTAGCCTCCTTTTGAAGACTCCCAGGATAGGAGTGAGCACCACTTCCCTTGGAAGTTGATTCCAGCTCCTAGCCACCCTGACTGTGAAGTAGCGCCTCCTGATACCTAGCCTGAATCTATTCTCAGTCAACTTATGGCTGTTATTCCTTGTTACTCCTGGTAGTGCTTGGAGGAACAGGGACTCTCCCGTTGTCTGCTGGTCCCCCTTGGCCAGTTTATAGATGGTCACCAGATCCCCTCTCAGACTTCTGTTCTGGAGGCTGAACAGGTTCAGGTCCCGCAGCCTTTCCTCACAGGGCCTGCCTTGCTGCCTCCTGATCATACAGCCCACAGGACTCCCACAGGAATGGATCCAGAGCACAGAGCCATGTCACCTGTCCTGTGGGTCTGTCCATGGGGCTAGAAATTTGGTGGCTGCAAGAGCTTTGGCTCCCACAACTCTGGGAGCTACTGCCATCATATTTTCAGCCTTGTGGGTAGCCCCTCATTCCTGGCCCACAGGCTGGCCATACCATGTGGTCAAAATGAGATTTAAATCCCTGGTATAAACTTATGTAGCTTTATTTCTTCAGTATGGCTCAGATGACTTACACCAGCTAAGAATCTGGACTTAAACTCCCTTCCTGTTTCAAAAAGAGTAGGTCAAGGAGGCAAAATTAATCTTAGAAGGTGAGAGAATAGGATCACATTCCTGGAGAAACAGCTGACAACTGCCTGAGTATGTAGACTTTATTGTTCCAAAACAGTGATGGGGGCATTAGAGTTGAAGCCCAAAGCTTCATGGGAAAAAATCAGACCTGTATAGACAGTGAATGTTTTGTTTTGCATTTCCTTTTCATAGTCTCAGCTGGTGGAGGATTTCCGAGCCTTGAGGAAGACAGCAGAAGAAATGAACTTGTTCAAAGCAGATCCTGTATTCTTCTCACTTTACCTCTGTCATATCTTGATTATGGAAGCTTTGGCTTTGTTAATGATTTCATATTATGGCACCGGCTGGATCACAACTTTTATCCTTTCCTGCATCCTTGCAACCTCCCAGGTGAGAAGTAGTGGGTCCTAGGTAGTCAACTTGCACGTGCTTCTGTGAAAGCTGACCCATCCATGCATCCAGTTGTTCAGAGCCTTTCCTGCCAAGATTAGTACCAAACTCCCTTTAGAAGCACATTCCAAGACCAATCACCCCCTCACCACATAATGTTCATGCTCCCTGAACACCTTTTTCTCCCATGTCCCTCTCTCCTGGATCCAGTAACCCCTGTAGCAAGCGTAGAAATTCATCTCCTCTTCCATACCTTTGCTTTTGGTAGGACCATACACACCATCATGTTGACACACACAGTACTTGCCTTTCACTCTATATCTTGCCTGCCTTTGCGTTCTAGCCACCCTGTGACCTGTTTCTTTTCTTCCCCAGGCCCAGGCTGGGTGGCTGCAACATGACTTTGGTCACCTCTCTGTCTTTAAGAAGTCTGTATGGAACCACATAGTCCACAAGTTTGTGATTGGGCACCTGAAGGTAAAGGAAGATGGTACACTCTGTGCTAAGGAGACAATTGCAGTGGAGAAGTCTGGGGATCTTATCAGTCCCTTGTCACATGCTTTAGATGGAAAAGCAATAAACCCACACAGGGAAGATGAATTTGCTACCGATTCCCTGTGAAGCTGGAGCAAAGATCAGATGTGAATCCAGGACTTTAGCAACTTACAGCTATAGTCCCAGCAACTATAGCTTTAGCAGCTATACTCCCAGGGACTTCAGTGGAACTACTTGATTTACACTCACAAACTCAATAAGGTTCAATGCAGAGTTCTGTGCAATACAGCTGTGTAGAACAGTTGTTCTCAACCTTTCTAGAGTCAAGGCAACCCCCCGCCTTAAACTCAAGGCATTCCTCAGAAAATGCTGGCTCTTTGTTTTCACTCATTTTTGATTGCAGAAAAAGACAAGAGCCATTTTTAAGTTGCAAAGAACTCTGAAAGGCCACAAAAGCGCAGAACATTTTTAACACTATGGATTCCTGGTCAAAACTTCTGGGTTTCTTTTGTTCCAAGGCACCATGGTTAAGGATCACTGATCTAGCATATGTTCCTGGAAAGGGGAGGTCTTGTAGGAAACAAGGAAATGGTACATATTATCAATTGCCTATTTGGTTGCACAGGCTTGGACTGCAACCACTAGCAATAATTATGACAGCAATAAGAAATAGCTTGTGTTTCCCAACATAGGGTTTCATCTACTGGCAAGTGCAGTAACAAGCAGCCTCCTGGAGTTGCAACAATACTGCCTTTCCATAGCATGTGGCCATACCCTTCCACTGCCCTCCTTAGTATCCAGCACAGAAAGTATCTGCCAGAAGTTTTTTATTAGTTTGCAACCAGCACACACATTGTTTGACTGTTTCTTAACATACTTTTACAGAGAGAGGAGGAAGGGCATTTCCCACTAGGACTCCATTTATTTCTAGAGTATGCAAAGGGACTAGAGGTAGAGCTTCATTCATATGAATAAGGTTACATGAGCTGGTAGAGTGCGTTCTAAAAGAAATTGCTTCTCCAGGTCAGGTTGGTTAGTACAGAAAAACATGAGGCAGAAGGCAGGCAAAATACCAAAGAGGACAGAGGACGAGATCAGGTGCACAATGGTATCAGCAGGCTTTAAAGATAAAAGCACATCACATGGATAAACTATTAGATTTAGGTATCGTAAGCAGAGCAGTAAATTTCCTTCTAGCATGAGGGGTGGGCACAGTTGGACCTTTAACATTCTCACTGTCAGACCTTCCTAATTCACTCCACAAATGATCACTCACAAATCCTGAACAGAAAACACCAGGGAAGCATAATGCAAAACAACTTATCTCAGCAGTCTAACAAGAGCTCCTACTTCATGGCTAGTCAGTCATTTATGGAGAAATTCCAACAGCCAATTGCAGGACTATTGCTGAGTCCTGGGGCAACCATTTTCCAACATACTTCATTAGAGCGAAGTATCTTCATCATCTTTCCATAGCCAAACTCAAGGCTACTTTGTGAAAAAGAGGCTCTCTGTATACTCTGAATTCTTGGAAGAGATTAGGAGCAGCATGAGAAGCCAGCAGTCCACAATGCGTCTTGCCACTCACAAGGCAAATGCTTTGCTGGCCTCCTGCCTGAACTTCCTTGGCAGTGACACAGCTTGGGACTGCATTTCTCAGGAGCTGGAGAGACAATGAGGGTATAAGACTGCTAGGGGCACTGTCCAGTACTTCCCCACCCCCTTGTTTATTTTCCATTAAGACCCTTTTAAAAGTTTGGGAGGAAAATCTTCACTAGCCAGTTTTCTATTGAGTCATTGGCCCCCACACGCAACTTGATTCTTCCATGACACAAACCAACACAGATTAGCCTTCATCACATTGTTGCTACGATTACCATTGACTTGCCTGATGACACTAATGATAGAGGTTAGAGCAAAGAATGTCATTTCTCTTGTACTCCCCATGCTGAACAGGTTTCTGCCTGCCTGCTTTTTAGACTAAAAATATTAGGGATTACGTGCAGTTTGGGCTGATTTCACATGCACACAAAGTGAATAGAATGTTTTAATTCAGCTAAACTGAATTCATAGAATCATAAAAATAAAGAATGGAAAGGGTCCTCAAGAGGCCATTGAGCCTACCACCCTGAAATGAGGCAATGTCAGGTATACCTAGACTATATACACAAAAAATCTGTTCTTAAATACCTCCCATTAAGCAGATTCTACAACATCCTTGTATAGCTTATTCTAACTTTTCACAACCATTGAGTTATGAATTCTTGCATCTTGCCCTTTTCATAGTATCAACAGAGAACAAATGGTCATCATTATTATAACAGCCTTTTCCAAAGCAAGTGACTTAAATAACTCTGTCCCCCGCAGCATTCTTCTTCGTGTGCCATGTTTTCCAAACCTGACGTCATTCTTTTTCTCCTCTAGATTCTACCGGTTTGTCGTGATCTTTTGTAAGGGCTAGTGCTCAAAACTGGGCGCACCATTCCATCTGGTCTCACGTTCTTGACTCCTATTCTTCCAAATCTTTAATGAAAATATTGAACAGTAATAGGGCAGACCTAAGCAGAAAAGCATTTAAAATGCCCTCCCAGTTAGAGAGAACTATTCTCTGAGAGCAGTGTCTCAAACACCTGTGCACCTGCCTTGAATTGATTATATTAGGTTCATATTTTCTTACCTTGTTTAAGAGAATATTGTGAGGACAGTGTTAAAAGCCTTACTGAATTAAAGATATATAATATATGCAGCCTCCTTCTTATCCATTAGTCCAGTAACCCTGTCAAAGGAAGAAAATTAGATTTGTTTGACAGAATCTATATTTAACAAGCCCACATTGGCTTGCTTGCTTTAAAAAAAAAAATCCCCTTATCTTCTAGGTACTTGCAAACTGGTGGCTTAATAATATGTTGCAGAATCTTTCCAGGAATCAAAGTTAGGCTGACTGGTTTGGAACTTCCAGAAAACCTCCTTTTTCCTCTTCCCCGCCCCCCACCCAAAGGTAGGTGCTATATTTGCCTGGCCTTTCTGGGACCTCTCCCCATCCTCCACAGATTCTTGAAGATAACGACCAGTGGTTCAGATATTCCTTCAGCTAGGTTCTTAAACAGCACGCAGTGAATTTCATTAGATTTGGCTGATCCGTCTGTCATCTACCTATTCTATAACATGTCCTTTCTTTATCATCGCTAATGAAGTGTCTGATCACAGTTTGCCTTTTTCATGAAGACTGGAGCAAAGACAACCTCAGATACCTCAGCCTTCTCTGTGTCGTCCTTTATTTGCTCTCCTTTTACATGTGGTAATGGACCTCTGTATCCCTTTGTTTTCTTCATTCTCTTCATATATTCACAGAAGATTTGTTGTTGCTGTTAAATGATTTTAGTTGCTCCTTGTTAACACGCTCCTTGTTAAAAGAATTTAGTTTTGTACCTAACTGTCCTTCTGACCTAACTTTCCTACAGATTCCTGCTATTCTTTTGTGCTCTTCATTCACTATGTGTCCTCATGTTTTCTTCTGCTGCTATTCCTTCTTGATTTTCAGATCAGTAGAGAGCTCCTCAGGAAGCCACAGTGGTCTCATATGATGCTTCCCCTCTCTCCTCCATGTCATGATGGCTTTCAGTTGTTCATTAATGTGGTCTCTTTCAGAAATTGACCTCTCTTCTACATTCGTGCATCATTTAAAAACATCTTCCCAAGACAGTCTCCCTACAAGCTCCCTGAGTGTACTGAAATCTGCTTTTCTGAACTCCCTTATCCTTATCCTGCTACTCTCACACCTTCCTTCCCTTACAAGAGTGAGCTTCTACCCATAGTGCCATAGTATCTCCCCCTTTATAGTCTCAATCGGTTCCCCTATATTAGTGAGATTTATATGAACTAAGGATGTAGCTCTTTAACATTTATAACAATTTTAAAAGATAGTCTATTGTTTGGGTATAATCAAAATTGCACTGAAATGGATATCATAGTAGGGAGAAACTATGCCTTTTTACAGACTAACTATTCTTCCTTCTTCCCATCCCTAGGGTGCTTCAGCAAACTGGTGGAATCACCGTCACTTCCAACATCATGCAAAGCCCAATATCTTCAAGAAGGACCCAGATGTGAACATGATACACATATTTGTCCTGGGAGATTCTCAGCCTGTTGAGGTAAGACAGTGGGATGAAAAGAAAGTGGCACTTTCCCTGAAAGTCTTCAGCAAATATTGTGTATGTGAAATTTTAAAAAGGCGATCTGTATCTGATGGACCAAACTCTAGTTGTTAAGATTCAATATCAAAGAAATGCAGAGAAGAAGTATCCCAACCCAAAAGAAAATTGCCTGACAGGAGTTGGGCCCAAGTTTTGGAAAGATGCAAGGGCCATGATTAGGTCAACCAATATAAATTCTCATCCCCATTCCCAGCCCAAAGATAGTTGTATTTTTGAATTGCAGCAGGGGGAGTGAAAGGGGGGAGAATGATAGGAATGAGAGTGAAAACAGGATGTAGAAAGCCAGTAAAAAAATTTCATCCAGAAATATGAGCTAAGGTATAGAGAGAGAATGGCAGAGGACACTCACTTTTGAGTACAAATAGATTTAGTTAAAAAGTTGATCTCATTTTCGGCATACAGAGTCTTTCAATATTTAGTGTAGCCATTTTCCATATATACTAAGCATGAGTAGAAATGTGTACTTAACTGGACCCCTTGCAGTTCAGCTGAGGTGAGCTATCATGGTAACACGGGTGCAAGGATTTTTTGCTTTGTCCAGCTTTAGACAAGATCTGAGGAAATTGTATAGGGTGCAGAATCCTACAGTACTTCAATTTTAGATGTTAAGTACAAGTCTTGGTTGAACTGAACACCCACGCAGGGGTGCAATCAAAATCACAGAATAGTAAGGTTGGAAGGGACCTCAGGAGGTCACCTAATCAAACCCTCTGTAACAAGGAACTGGGGACTCCTTTAGTTTAAGGAAGACGCATCTGCAGGAAGCTCCCCAGGTCAGAGGGAAGACTGCTCATTATGGGCTGGCTGCAAGGGAATAAGCAGCCAGGGACACATAGGTTGCAAGCACCTATTGCTGGGCTAGCTGGCTAGCAATAGGACGGTAGGGCAGAGCCCTGTTTGAGTAGCAAGGGTACTGGTATGGCAACCAAACTAGCAGCCATAATTTGCATATCAGAATAAAGGAAGGACAGCTGTGCTGGGCTAGAACAGTGGTTCCCAATCTGTGGTACAGGTACCACCAGTGCTATGCAGACAACCTGTTAGTGGTGTGCATTAGCAGATTTATTATAATGACCTTATATGACAAAAATGTGCTGGTGGTACTTAAGATTGTATCATTTTAAATTGGTGGTGCCCAATCGGTCAGAGTTTGGGAACCACTGGGCTTGAACCCCAAGAGGGGGAGATAGTGTATGTTAAGCAGTTGCTTGTTATTTTTTGTTTGCTTAAGTTTAAGCTAGCGGAGGTGGCTACAAGGGGCTATGAGGAGACTGCTGTGGAGTGTCTAGGGCATACTGAGGTTAAGCCACAAGGCAGGATTTTAGCCCGTAAGGGAACTGGTGCGTTAGAACACGGAAGGGGCCAGGAGGACCCCACTTAATGCCTGAGAGACAGGACAGGGATCAGCAGAGTTTGAGATGGACCCACCGACCAGTAACAAGACAAGGGCTCACTCAGGGACCCTGTGGTAGCCTCCCTTTTCATAACCAATTAATCCTAACAAAGGTGTGCAGGCAAAAGGAAAGGGAGGATACCTAAAGAGTCTGTGCAGGGTAGGAATGGTGCAGCCACTAAGGGGTGTTGTGGCCACCTCTGGGGCTTGATCCTGTCATGCTCGTCATCTCCAGAAGTTTCTCTTCAAATACCTGAATGATCATTAGATGGAGGATGCATATAGTCTATTTTCTTTGGCCACAGCAGACAGGACAAGGAGCAATAGTCTTAAAGTAAGACCAGCTCTCCTGAACAAACTTTCTTCTCAGACTGGTCTCCCAGAGAATCCTGCCAACCAGTTCCCTGAGTTTCTTAAGGCCTGTCTTTCTGAAATCTGATGTCTTCATTTTGCTGCTCCCCTTGCTTCCTTCCTGTCTTTTCCTCCCTGCCAGTCCTGCTTGAACAATTTATACCCATGGAGATTAAGCCCCGACATGTATCCCTGCATCTAGTCCAGATGTGGGCTTTGGGCTTGCCAGTAAAAGGTGTGCAAAATACTTGCTTGTTTCCCAGCCAGAGCTGGTAGGGGAATTGGCAGGAAAAAAATGAACTCTTGACTACATCTCTTAATGCACCAGCCAGCAAAGCTGAGCTGGCAGCATGGGGTGGAATGGTTTTCTGCCAGCATGGGCTAGCAGCAAATGATTATTGCCCCTGCCCTTGAGTAAGCAAAAACGGAGGCAATTCAGAAGCAGGATGCCTCCTTGAGAAACAAGGAAAACCAGTTTATTAAAAGACAAAGGTCCAAGTCCTCAACTGTGTAAATCACTGAAGCTACAGTGATTTACGGCAACTGAGTTTCTTGGTCATGGCTCCACAGCTACTGAGAGCCACACTGCACACTTAGTTACAGGGTATATTAAGGCACAGCAATTAAATCCACCACTTCAGACCCAGAGGAGGTTTCATACTGGGCGCATCACCATAGTGAAGTCAATGAAGTATGCCAATTTATTTTGTGAAAATCTGGCTCCTGCTGGCTGAGTTTT
The DNA here is from genome assembly GCF_052110815.1 of Crocodylus siamensis. Taxonomy (NCBI): domain Eukaryota; kingdom Metazoa; phylum Chordata; order Crocodylia; family Crocodylidae; genus Crocodylus; species Crocodylus siamensis. Next base: position 171,874,373 of record NC_143396.1, read on the forward strand.
GCACAAAGATCATAGTCCCATTGTCATGAAATAACAAAATATGGATGCTTATGGCAATGGAGAATCTGTTTTGCTCTCTGAAGATGTATGTTAGAAGTACAGTATGTAGACCATAACTGTATTTGGATCCTCTTATGTGTCCAGACCTTTCTGTGATGGAGCCAAAATTGGAGCCCTGCGGAACTCAGATCTTGCTTAATTCCCTCCAAATAAAAGTGCAATCCATGAAGTCATTGGTGCTACATAAGGTGTGGGAATTTATAAGTGACAAAGGGTACTGATCTGTTGGATCAAACTCATGGACATGAACAAGCCCCAGAAGACCTCACTCACTGAGAGGGAAAGGGACAAAATAGTTGGGAGTGGGGAATCAGTAAAAATTGTCCAAGGAGACGGGCAGAAATTTGGAGATAAACATGTAAAAGAAAAGTACTAGTGGGGGGAACACAGGAGAGAACCCCAGAAAACTGGTGACAAATATGAGCCCTCTTGATGTGTGGTGAAGGTAGATAAAGCCCCATGAGAAGGTAAATCTAGTGGGGAGGTAAGGGGGGCATAAATCACAGGCCCCAGAAATCAAGAGATTACTTGGGACAAAAAAAAAAAAAAATGATGATAACAGCAATGGCACCTCAGAATCAGAGATTTTAAAACAAGAAAACTGAGTGGAGACACCAAGCAAAGGACTTCACACAATTAGTGGTATTAGGTTGCTGGTGCAGGATACTCTCCTCTTCCATATGAAAGACAGCCACTGTGGTAGGTTCTCAGCTCTGAGCATAGCCCTTACTATGAGGGATCATTTCTTAGCCTGGTCTAATCACACCTTGGCCTCCCCACTGCCACTAACAGCAGCAGCAGTCTGCTGGATACAAGTTGGACACTGTAGATTTATTTTATATAGTGGAGACTACCAGACTGTCCGTGACCTGATTTTATCAGTCATGTGTACCTGCTATTCTTCTGCCACTATCTTTACAGTTCTGGTAATTTAACTTTACTGCCATAACCATATGAATATTGCTTATTACTAACAACAAAATCATAGATTAATAGGGTTGGACGGGACCTAGGAGGTCAGATAGTCCAACCCCCTGTTGCAGACCTGTAATGTAACACATTACAAAACCATAATAAAACTCGCATCAGTGCTACTGCACACAATATTACAGGCTATTACTTTGCACAGCTTGCCTGAGTTACAGATGCTGCAGGGAGGCGAAGGGCTTGTTTACCCAGGGAAGCTATGGTGCAGTAAGCAAACACGTAAATTTACAGTGCTTAGGCTACTCTGCACTAATTCCCCACGAGGACACCCTTAGAAGAGATAGCTTACTTCGGGAGTAAGTTCCCTCACACGCACTCCCTCTTTGTGCATGCTAAGATTGGCCATAGGCCATGTCCATTCAGAGTAGCCTGCACAGTGTAAATCCACAATGCCATTATATAGATTTAATGGAATCAAAAGTATCTCTGCAACTGCCCTCTTATTATTAAGATGGGATCGTCACAGGCCTCAGCTGAGTTCAGGACTTTGTTGAGAGAGGCTCTACACAAGACACATAGAGCATTTATACACATACATTTCATGCTGCGATGCACTGGAGATCCGGTGTGTTGCATGCAAACAGATGCATATTGCACTGCGGCACCTGGCACCTCTTTTAAAAGCATCCAGTGCTGCAGCACAAACATGTACCAGTGTCTATAAAGGGCAACTGTCCCCACTCTCCAACCTATCCAATCTAAATAGACAAGTAAGACAGCCAATGGGGGAAAAGAAAAAGAAAGCTTATTATAACCACTTTGTAGATGAGAAACACTGGGGAATGAAATGACTCAATCACCGGGTCACACCTTGGATGCAGGTGTTGCCGTGGACATAGTCTTTCTGGACTTCAGCAAGGCCTTTGACACCGTCTCCCACCCCATCCTCATTAAAAAACTAGGTGACTGTGGCATTGATGCCTACACAGTCAGATGGATTGCAGATTGGCTCAAGGGTCACACTCAGAGGGTGGTGGTAGATGGGTCATATTCGACCTGGCGGGAAGTGGGCAGCGGAGTCCCCGAGGGCTCGGTTCTTGGGCCCACACTGTTCAATTTCTTTATCAGTGATTTAGACGACAGGATGAAAAGCACCCTGTTTAAATTTGCTGATGATATCAAAATTTGGGGTGAGGTGAGCACACTAGTAGGGAGGGAAAGACTGCAGCAAGACC